>NW_017264932.1:1108211-1250363 GCF_001329695.1 Rhodotorula graminis WP1 | reverse complement strand
CCCCCCCCCCCTACCCCTGGACCACTCTGTCTCTTTCCCCCCCCCCCCCCCCCCCCCCCCCCCCCCCCCCCCCCTCTCTCTCTTTCGTCCCCGCGCCTCTCGAGTGCTCTCCCACCGCATGCAACCCAAAGAGTCTTGACGTTCTCTCTGCGCGAGCCTCTCGAGAGCGTACGTCGAGACGATGCGAGTGATACAGGCTCGAGAGAAGGCAAAGGGGACCGACGAGAGGACAACAGGGCGGGTGTGGACGTGGGCGGTCGAGGGGGGGCGAGAAGAGGACGGAAGGGAACTACGCCATGAGGTACCGGCGGGAGTACGCCGTCGCGCTCGCGACCGCGAGGTTGACGAACCCGAGCCTGCGCGCGGTCGAGCTCCTTCCTCGTCAGTGCCCGCTCGTTCCTCGCGCTCGAGAGAAGAGAGAGAGATCGAGAGAGAAAGGTAAAGGCGCACCTGAGGTCCTTGTTCAGGCCGGCGAGCATGACGATGCACCACACGAGGCCGACGAGGCGGTCGAGCGCGAGGCCGACGGTGCGCTTGAGGCGGTACGACGCGAGGTCGAGCGCGTACGGCGCGGCGTGCGGGATCCGGCTCGTCACGGCGTGGGACGGGATCGTGATCGTCGCGGCGACCTGTGGGCGGTGAGGTGCGAGCGTGAGCAGGGCGGCCCGGGAGCCGAGGGAGGGAAGGGAGGAGGACGAGGGCGACGCACCGGCTTGTGGTCGCTGCGGGTAAAGTCCATGACGGACCGGTAACTCTCGACCTTGGCCTCGTCGCCCGCACCCGACGCAAACAGGACGCGGTCGCACCACCCGGGCACGCGCTTCTTAAAGTCCTTGTACTCGTTCACCGTGCCCGGCTTGAACTTGTACGTCGGCGGGAACGTGATCGGGCCCTCGACGAGGTGGTGCAGCGTGCGGCCGGCACGCTGCTCTTGGCGGAGCTGGTCGTGCGACAGGAGGGTCGAGAAGGTCGACGGGTCCGAGGGCGACAGCGACTGGATCGAGTGGGTGAGGAGGTGCAGCGGTAGCTTCTTGGGCGCCGTGAGCGAGATGCGGTAGTTGAGGTCCTGCAGGCGTGTCCGACGATCAGTTGCTGGGGGCTGTGAGAGAGAGAGAGGGGGGGAAAGGGGACGCACGCCCGAGAAGAACAGGTGGCCCGTCTCGAACAGCCCTCGCTGCCCACCCTCGTCATCCTCGAACACGAGCCGCCGGCAAATCTCCCGCCAGTCGGCGTTCCTCGCCTCGCACTCGCCCTGGTGCGCCGCCAAGTGCGCCGTCACGAACGTCCACTCGCTCTCGCCCTTGTCCTCGCCGAGCGTGACCCGGATCCCGACCGCGCCCTTGTTGCCCATGAGCCCAAGCACGCCGCAGCCGACGGTCGATACGGCGACGCGCGAGATGCGCTGGGCCACGCTGCCCGAGCGCGCGTACACGAGGAGCGCGATGCCGCCGATGGCTTTGCGCGCGACGAGGCGGTACCCTTTCGACGAGGGGGACGAGGGCGCAAAGCGGGACTCGATGGCGGCGAGGAGGGCGTCGTCGTGCAGGTCGAGGGCGGTCTTGGTGAAGCCGGCGAGGGCGAGGTGCTGGAGAGGAGAGGGGAGGGGAGGTCAGCTCGCTCCTCCCCCTCGAGACGGGTGAGAGACAGGGAGAGGCGGTGCGCACCAGAGGGATCATCTCCTGGAAGCCGACGGCGACAAAGTCGGGCGCATCGTCGTCGGACCCGGGCGTGTCGCCCGTCGACGAGAGCCAGCCGGTCAAGTCGTCGGAGCGCTCGCCCGTCGTGAGGGCGCGCACCTGGCCGCTCGCGAGTTTGCCGTTGTACGTGGCGCAGACGACCCTCATCGCAGAGTGGTAGCGCTTGGTTGAGGGCGTGGTGAGGTCTGAGGGAGGAGGAGCTGATGAGGATTCGAACGATGACGGGCGATCGAAAGTGTGGGGCAAGCTGCGGCGACTTGGGGTGCGAGCGACGCGACGACGAGGACAGGCTGCAACGGGAACTGCTTTGCATCGACAGGCGCACTACGACAGGAGAGAACTCGAGAGAGAGAGGGCGGGGGGGACGAGAGACGCGCAACAAGGGGAAGGGGGAAACTCGACGACGGAGGGACGGGCGACAACAGGAGGGGCGACAGAGGCGATAGGTAAGAGAGAGTACAGGAGGTGAGGGCTCTAGCGGAAGCCGAAGCTCGAGCTGCCGCCCTGCGTCGCCGAGACGTAGCGGAGCGACAGCTCCTGGTACGGCGACGCCGAGTGGTGGAAGTAGAACTGTGAGGCGCCGAAAGCGGTCAGGCGTGCTCGCAGTAGAAGGGGGGAGAAAGAGCGGACGCACCCCGGTGATGGTCGCGTCGGTCCAGCTCCTCAGCCCGCGGTCGTCCTCCTCGTCGTCCTCGGCGACCTGCTCGACGACGCTCCTCCTCCTCCCGCCCGCGCCCGTCGCACCCGAGCGACCGCGCCGCGTCTTTGCGAGGACGCTCGCGACGTCGGAGCTCATGCGGCGCATCATGGCGCCCGAGGGACGGGTCGAATCCGAAGTCGACGAAGAGGCCTGTGTCGGCGCGGGCCACTCGGCGTCATCGACGCCGGCGAGAGCGTCGGCGGCGGTGTCGGCAGGAGGCGCAGGGTGGAGCGGCGCGAGCGAGCGCAGCTGCGGCGAGTTGGCGAGCGCCTGCCACATCGGCGGCAGGTTGACGGCGGGCGATGGGGCTGCCTCGGCCGAGGCGAGCGACGGGAACGCCGAGTCGAGCTCGTGCTTCGGCGTCGGGAGGTCGGCGGACGGCGGAAGACCGAGCGCAGACAAGGTCGACGAGGACGGAGGAGAGGACGAGGAAGAGGCGGTCGGGGAAGTCGACAAGGCGCCGTCGACCGAGCTGTCGCCTCGCAGCGCCGCCGCGTACGAGAAGCTGCCGCTGCTGCCGCGACGAGGCGGACCAGGGCGTGCCGTCGCCGGCGCCGAGGCCGCCGCAGGGAGGTTGACGGTCGGCTGCGGCGGCGAGACCGAGGAGGCGCGCGCGCCGACGGGGCGAGTCTGCGACAAGAGGCCCGTCGTCTCGCTGCCGCGGCTGTACGACGAGGTGCGTCGGGTGCGAGGCGCTGGAGGGGAAGGACGGGGAGGGGCGGGCGAGATGCCGCGGTGCGGGACGGTGTCGGGCGTGAAGGTGGACGGGTCGCAGTCGAGGCCTGCAGGTTCTAGCGAGTCAGCGACGGCCCCGGACCAAAGAGAGAGAGAGAGGGACGCACAGCAGTAGTAGAAGCCGGCGTAGCTCGCACCGTGGATCGCCTCGACCCTGTGCGACGTGACGAACTGCTCCTTCCAGCGCATGAAGACGAACGGCCGCTGCGCCGCGTTGCGCAGGTGCAGGCCGGGCTTGACGAGCTGGTTCTCGAGGCGGTTGCGGGTGAACGCCGGGAAGCGGCGCCAGTGCTTGAGGTCGTCGACCTCGGTCGCGCCGTACTTGGCCGTGCGAAACCCTGGGCCGCCTGGCTCGCCGACGATCTCGCCCTCGAAGAACGTGACGAGGCTCTCGAGCTCAGGCGTGAGGCCCTTGATCTCGAGCGTGCCCGTGAGCGAGCCCGTCGTCATGTCGACGCTGCGCGAGGGGGACATCGAGGTGGACGATCAGCTCGGGGTCGAGAAGAGGGACGGTGAGAGTGAGAAGGAGGGGACGCACGTGTCGAGCTTGACGGTGACCTCGTACGAGTTGCGCCCGCTGCGCTGCACGCCGGCCCACGTCGATCCAGAGTGCAGCGGTCCACGGGACGACAAGGGCGGAGCGGGAGAGAAGGCCTCGCTCGACAGGAGCGGGTCCATCTGCGACGCAAAGGCGGCGGCGTCGGGCATGGTGGTGCGGTGCTGGTGGTTGACGAGGTGCACCGGACGAGGCCGATAGCGCGGGCGAGGGTCGTGGAGGGCGAGAGGGGAGCGGGGGGGGCAGATGACGATGAGGGCGAGCGGGTCGGCGACGTCGAGGACGGGCGTGCGAGCTAGGGGCGGGCACCGCCTGTGAATGCGAGGAGCGGGTCTCGCAGACGCAGGAGGTGCAGCTGGGCAGAGTCGGTCGCGGCAAGGGAGAGCGAGGGAGGGGCGACGAGGCGACGAGGGCGAGAGTCAAAAGGCGGGGAAAAGGTGGGGGGACGTTCTCTATCGCTCGCTCTCTTGTGAGCGCGCTCGCTCTCGCACACGCCGTTGACGAGTACTGCAGGCTTGCGACGAGAGACGTGAAGCGAGGCGAGCGCCGACGCGAGAGCCGGACGTCGACTCTCTCTGTCGCTCGGACCCTCTGCTTCTCAACTCGCGCTCGATTGCGCCTTCTCTACGACGAGCTCAGAAGTCAAGCACGTTGAGGCTGAGCAAGCCCGTCGAGCCCGTGCCAAAGTACCGGTGGTACACGAGAAGGACGCCGTCGTCGTCGTCGAGGAGCGACTGTCCGCCGGGCCCGTACACGTCGTCGTGGCTGTCCATGAGGAGCGTCATGTGGCCCTCGAGGGCGGCCTTGCCGTGCGAGTCGAGGTAGGGCCCGACGAGCGACCGAGAGGTGGCGACCCGCATGTGGTACGTCGACTTGGTGCCTTCGCAGCATTGGTCCCACGAGGTGAACAGGTAGAAGACGCCGTCGCGCTGCAGGAGACGACGAGTCAGTTGGCGCTCGGCGAGACAGAGAAGAGGAACGAGCACGACGCACCTCGTACAACCACGGCGCCTCGATCACGCCCGCCCCTGGTCGTGCGGCGAGGTTGACGAACTCGTCGGACGTGAGGAGGCCCGTCTTGGCGTCGACGTTGCCGAGGAAGATGCCGCTCCAGTACGAGCCCCAGACGAGATGTCGAGAGCCGTTGGACGAGACGAAGAGGCTGCACACACGGTGCCGGGTCAGGCTGCGCCCTCGAGGTCGAGACGAGGGAGGAATGGAAAAGAGGACGCACTGCGCGTCGATGGCGTTGTACGGGTCGCCCTCCTTCGACTCGAGGACCTTGTCCTTGTCGGTCCAGCTGCCGGGCAGCCCGGTCGGCGACGTCGCGAGCCAGATGGCGCTTTTCTGCGTCCCGAACGTCGACGTCGAGTAGTACAGGATGTAGATGTCGTTGACGAACGAGATGTCGCTGCGCACACGAAGCGTCAGTGAGAGAGAAGAGAGGCCGAGAGGAGAGGCTCGAGGGAAAGGGAAAGAAGAGAAGTGGCTCGAGGACGCACGGGGCCCAAACGTCCTTGTTGCCGGCGAGGGCGAGCGCTGCCTCGGGCGCGCCATCCGGGAACGCGTCGCCGACCTTGGTCCAGGAGAGACGGTCGGTCCTGAGTGCGGCAAGCCGAGGTCAGTCCTGTACGAGTGGGTCGAGGAGGGGCCGGGCGCACGAGGCAAAGGTCGGGATCGCCTTGCCGCTGCGATACAGAGCCCTGGTCAGCTGTTGCTCTCGACAGGTCCAGGCAGTAGGGTTGACCTACGTGCCGACGAGGATGTAGGTGCCGTCGGGGGTCTTGACAACGCTCGGGTCGTGCTGCGGGCTCGTGCGGCGGGTGAGCGAGGCCGCAAGGGAGGGCGACTGGCACGCCGGCTCACGATCTGCAGGTCCGGCGAGGGTCAGGACGAGTCTTGAACGTGAGAAGGTGAGAGTCTGACGTACCTCGATGTCCTTTGTGAGCTTTGCCGGCTGAGGGAAAGCGAGCGCGAGTCGGACAGCGGCGCACGCGAGGAGCGGCAGCGAGAGCAGCATGGCGGTGCGCTCGTGGAGAGCACGAGGAGCAAGAGAGGTCGGCGGTGCACCCTGACCACCGTCCGCGCGCCGCGGAGAGTCCGGACGCAGCCCGACGCCGAGCACTGTGGAGACGAGGCGAGGAGGCGAGGGGGGTGGAGCACCGTCGCGAGGGCCGCTCCAGACGGTGCAGCTAGGCCGTGGCAGCAGCAGGGGTGCACGGAGCGCATGCAGCTCCTCGCAGCGGATGCAGGCGGTGCGGCTGAGGTCGACGAGGGCGAGGTGAGATGAGGAACTGCGCTCGCTCTCGCTCTCGTCTCACCACCGCTCCTGGCATGTCTGCCGCAGAGCCCAAGCCCGAGGTCCTGCCCGTCTTCGGCCCCTCCAGCCTGTCGCCCACCCGCATCTTCCTCTCCCTCGTCATCCTCCTCGGGTTCCTCCTCGTCGCCCGCTTCTCGCCTTCCCGCACCCGCTCAGCGCACAAGGTCGCCCTCAAGGCCCGTCGGAGCGGCGCCAGGACCGTCCTCCTCGTCGGCCCGCTCGCGAGCGGCAAGACGAGCCTGTTCTCCAAGGTGCGCCCCCTCGTCCTCCCCCCACCCTCCTCGACCGACCGCGTGCGCTGACCCCGCCCCTCTCCCTGCGCAGCTCGTGTACGGCCATGCGCCACAGACGCACACGTCGATGAAGGAGAACGAGGCCGTCGTCAAGGCCAAGTGGGGCGAGGGCGGCAGCAGCGCGCACGAGCTCGTCGACGACCAGGAGGAGAAGGAGGGTCTTCTCGACGCAGACACCGACCAGGTGCGCGGTCGCGCTTCCTTTCGGCGATAGAGTGCGATACCGTACTCTTGTACTGATACCATGGCGTTGCTTCTCGCAGACTCGTGCCAGCCCCCTCCCGACCCCGCTCCACCTCGTCGACCTCCCCGGCCACGCTCGCCTGCGCACCCGCGCCCTCGCGCAATACCTCCCTGCAGCCGACGGTGTCGTCTTTGCGGTCGACGGGCAAGGCGGCCTGACGGGCAAGAACGTGCGCGACGCCGGAGAGTGAGTCGAGCTGCTCGGCTTCGTCTTTCGGGTCGGGCGCGGCGCTGCTCGACGCAGGGCCCGCGCAGACTCGTCGATCTCGTCGTCTCCTTGTACTCATACCCTCACATTCGCTCGCAGACACTTCCACATCCTCCTGTCGCTCCTCTCGCTCCTCTCGACCTCGTCGAACAAACCCGCGCCTCCCGTCCTCGTCCTCCTCACCAAAGCCGACCTCGCCCCCTCGACCTCTACCACTTCAACTTCGAACACCTCGTCGCCCTCCTCCCCCGCCGCCTCGACCGCCTCGTCTCACCTCGCCCTCGACCGCGCCAGGCAGCTCCTCCTGCGCGAGCTCGAGCGCCGCCGCCTCGCGTCGTCCGGCGCCGGCTCGGCGTCGGCCCTCAAGGGCGCGAGCGGCGCCCCTCTGAGCGCCGGCGCGCGCCTCGACGGCCTCGACGCGATCCCCTCGGGCGCGCCGTCGTCGAGCAAGGGGCCCTGGGCCGCCCTCCTCGGCGCGCTCGGCCTCGCGTCGTCGACCTCGGCGACGGGCGGCATCGGTGCCCTCGACACGTCGTCGTCGTCGGGCGGCGCAGGAGCAGGCGGCGCAGGCGGCGGCCTCCCGAGCGACGAGTCCGAGGCGCTCGCGCTCGCGGCCGACGACGTGTTTGCGTTCGAGGGCTCGGCGACGTGGGACAAGCTCGAGCGCGCGGTTGGGGTCGAGCTGAGGTGGGCGGTCGCGAGCGTGCGGGGTGGCGCGGCGGGCAAGGGCAAGGGAGGAAAGGAGGGCAAGGGCGTCGACGAGGTGTGGGAGTGGGTCGAGGCGTTGTGAGTGACACTGCAACGACGGCTTCCTCGTGTCTATCCTCTCTTCTCGCTGTGTGTCTCTCTCTCTACGACTCGCAGAGACGCGAAAGGCGAGGAGCAGCACGTTCCGGCGAGCGCACGGACGGCGCACAGGGTTGGTGATAACACGGGCGAGAAGAATCATCGAGACTATCCGGGAGGGACGGAGGGGAGGAGACGGATGCGGATGCTGTGAGAGGGAGAGAGAGAGAGAAAGGCGAAGGGATCCGGGGAGGGAGGGGGCACAGAGGAGGACGAGAGGCGGGAGGGTGCGAGAGTCGGCGACGACGGGCCGTGCGGCATCACCGCGCGTTGCCGTACTTGGACTGGTAGTCCTTCTCTCGCCGGAAGAGGAGCTGTGGGCGGCAAGGGAAAAGGCGGTGTCAGGAGGAGCGGACGACGTGCTCGCTCGAGGAGAGAGGGAGGAAGAGGAGGGAAAGGAGTGACGCACGACGTGAGGCTCTGGTGCGTGCACCTCGTAGTGCTCCCACCCGAGCGACTGAGTCTGTGGGCGCGGGATCGGATTGAAGGTCAGCGCTCGCTCGCCCTGCACGACGAGGGCTCGCGGCGAGACCAGGAGGAACGAGTCGGCGACGCACGATTCCGATTCCTCGCCACTCGTCCTCGGACAGGAGCCTCATGACGTTCGTGTCGGGTTGAAAGTACTGTGGGGCGAGCTCGAGCGTGAGTGTGGCGGCGAGAGGAGGTGGGGAATGCGAGAGAACGAGGAGGCGCACCTCTTTCGGGACTGTGAGGGGCTCGAAGGGGCGCAACTCGTCAGTACGTGAATTGGACTGTGGCTCGTCAACGGCCTTGGCCTGACGCCGTCGAGCGCGAGCTTGTGCACCCCCTCGACGGCAACCACGGGCGGGCTTTGACGAGCCAGAGGCGGTGGGAAGCGGGAACGGCGTCGACTGACCGAGCTTGAGCATCTGGCGCGGGAGAAGGACATGCCTGTTGGCTTGTGCGAGAGGTGTCAGCCTGGGTGCGACGAGGGGGAAAGAGGGCGAGGGCAAACAAGCCGGGGGAGGGGGACGCGCCTGTACTCGTAGAAGTCGTCCGAGTAGCGGTCCGAGTAGTGGATGCGGTCGACGAGGTCCTGATCTGCGGTCAGGCGAGCGTTCGAGGCGAGGTCAGGCGGGAGATGCGCGAGGAGGAGATGGGGGGGGGGGGGACGAGGAGGAGATGACGGCGACTCGGGACGGCGGGGGATGTGGGAGAGGGTGGACTGACAGTCCTTGTCCTGGTGGGCCATGGTGGCCTGGTCTGTGTACCGGTAGCTGGCGACGAGGACGAGGACGAGGGCGAGAGAGCTGGCGTCGCAACGCGCTCTCGTCCTCGCCCTCCTGTTCCTCGTCCTCGCTGCGCTCCTGCGGGCACCTGCTGCCACTCGAGACCACCGCCTCACCATGGACTTGTGCGTCCCCTCTTCATCCACCCCGTCCCCCGCGATCTCCCGCCTCGCCTGACCTCATCTCCCTCCTCCTCCTCCCTCCTTGCAGCGCCAAGTTCCGCGCAGGCCAGGCCCAGCAGATCGGTCCGTTCCACTCGTCTCTCTCTCTCCATCGACCGTCGCAGCCACTGACCCCCGCTGCTCGCAGCCACCCTCGTCGGCGACGCCGCCGAAACCGCCGCCGCCGTCGTTCCCGTCGCCCCAAAGCCAAAAGCCCCGCCCAAGGCCGCCTCGCACAAGAAGAAGGCCACCCCGGTCAAGCGCACCGCCGCAGTCGCCGACCTCGACGACGCCCAACCGCGCAGGAGCTCGCGCCGCAACCCGGGCAGGGCCGCCAAACTCCAAGAGGACGACGAGGCCCTCAAGAAGCACCAGGAGGTGCGCACCCCACTCTCTTTTGCCTCGAATCTAGCCCCAAGTCGCACACTGACAGGCCGCCCCATCTCTGCAGGAGCAAGAACGGCTCGACGCCGCCGAGGCCGAGGAGCGCAACCGGCTCAAGCACGGCGACCGCCCGATCGAGGCGCGCGAGGGCGGCGTCAACGACGCCCTCGGCCAGGACTCGCTCGACGAGCTCCTCGACCGCCTCGCCGCTTACGACGTCAAGGACGAGGACGCCGAGCTCAAGTGGAACGTCGGCGAGCGGCCAAAGGCCGAGCCGGACAAGATGCGCAAGGCGGCCGCCGGGTGGGACCTGCGCGCGTGCGTCCTCCTCTCCCTCCTGTCCTCTCTGCGCGTCGTCGTCGACAGCGCACGAGCTCACCGATGCCTGCCTCCTCGTCACAGCATCGTCAAGATCATCCCTGACCGCATCTACTCGATGACGGTGCACCCGGACCCGTCGCGCGACCTCGTCTTTGCCGGCGACAAGACGGGCAACATTGCGTGCTGGGACGCGACCGACGCCGGCACGCTCCGGCCCGACCTCGACGCCGAGACCAAGACCAAGATCCGCGACGGCCTCAAGAAGGAGGACGGCGACGACGACGATGACGAGGTCGACGAGGACGAGGCCGAGGAGGACGAGCGGCAGTGGGGCAAGTGGTGGCACTGGAGGGCCCACGCCGACCAGAGCGTCTCGTTCCTCAAGTTCCGCCCGGGCGAGCGCAAGTCGGTGCGTCCTCGCCTCCTCCTCTCTCTCATACCTCTCTCTCTCTCTCTCTCTCACCCGCCCTGACTGACGGTCCTCGAGCACGCACGCAGATCTACTCGTCGAGCTACGACGGCACGATCCGCGCGACCAACTTTGAGACGAAGCAGAGCGAGGAGGCGATCGACGCGAGCGAGTGGAACGGCGACACGCTCGTGCACTCGTTCGACTTTGACGCTGCGACCGGCAACGAGCTGTGGGGTGCGTCGCCCTGGTTCTCCCCCTCGTCTCGCGTCTCGGTCGAGCCGGCGCCTGACGCTCGGGCCGCCTTCCCTCCTCGCGCACAGCTTCGGACGACGACGGCGGGCTCCTGTTCCGCGACTTGCGTGCGCCAAAGTCGACGACCAAGCGGTGGGAGATCGACGGGTACAAGGGTCCGTCTCGCTCTCGCTCGTCCTCCTCGTCCTCGACTCGGACTGACTCTTCGACGGGGCCGTGCGCGCAGTCGGCTGCGTGTCCATCAACCCGGCCAACTCGGGCCTCGCAGCTACGGCGCACCTCAAGCGCTACATGGCGTGCGTCCACCTCTCTCTGCCTCGCCTGCACGTCCTCGTCGACTGACTTTGCCCTCGTCCTTCTCCCTCTCCCTCTCCTCCTCCCTGCTCCTCCTCCCGCCTCTCCCTCGCCGACACCTCGCAGCCTGTGGGACCTGACGACGCTGCGCGGCCTGCCCGAGGACACGGACTGGCGCGACGTGCGCGAAAAGGCGCTCGTGACCGGGTTCGAGTCCAAGTACGCGTGCTCAAGCGCCTACTTTGACCCGACCGGCACGAGGCTCGCGACGACGAGCTACGACGACAAGATCCGCTGTGCGTCCCGCGCGCCCTCTCTCTCCTCTCGTCGTCGACGAGCCGCAGAGCCTGACGATCGCCTCGAACGCTCGCAGTGTGGGAGGTCGAGCCCAAGACGGCGATCCAGGACCTCGCCAACGTCGAGACGTTCAAACCCAAGCAGGAGATCCTCCACAACACGCAGGGTGCGTCCTCTCTCTCTCTCTCTCTCTGCTTCGCGAACGAGCCGCACAGACCCTGACTCTCGCCGCTCGGCCCCCTTCCCTCCCTCTTCCTCTCTCTCTCTCGCAGTCGGCCGCTACGTCACCGTCTTGCGCGCACACTGGTCCCAGGTCCCGACCCTCCCGCCGCACCTCTTTGTCGGCAACATGCACCGCACCGTCGACCTGTACTCGCCCGCCGCGTCGAAGGCCGTGCGCCGGTTCGACAGCGAATCGCTCACGGCCGTGCCGGCCGTCACGGCGGCGCACCCGACGAGGGAGGGGCGGTACTTTGGCGGTGCGGCGAGCGGCAAGGTGAGCTTTTGGACCGAGGACCTGCCCGAGGACGCGTAGAGCGGCGGGCGGCCGGGGCGAGGAGGGGAGGGGCTCGAGCGTCGTCGGGGCTCGAGCGACATTCTGCATCTCTAGCTTATTCTCTCTTTCTCTCTTTCTCTCTTTGTGTGACGCTCGAGAGACTGGAAAGGCACTGCTTGAGTCTCAGAGAGTGAAGCTACAGCATGGACAAGGCGAATGAATCGAAGGATGATGCGAAGCGGTTGGCGACGGCGGTACGGCCAAAGTCGTCCTTGCGCATCGCTCCATTAGCGCATCTGCTGGTCCTTGACCGGGACGTCCTTGCCTGTTGTGCCGAGCGAGGGTGGGAAGGAGGAGGAGGAGAGTAAGCGCCCGCGCCCAGTGGATGGAGGACAAGGAGGACGCACCGGTGAGCTTCTTGAAGCCCGTGCGGATGCCGTCCGAGATCTGCGAGGTCGAGACTGTCAGCGACCTGCGAGAGGGCAAACCGGAAGAGATAGAGAGAGAGAGGGAGGCGCGAGGCGCACCTTCTCGACGGTGCTGCCGGACTGGCCACCGTGGCCGCTCTTGTTGAGGATCGTCTGGACGCCCTTGTCGAGTCTGCAGACGAGGGGAACACGCGAAAGAGAGTGAGCACGCTAATCTTGTGGGAACGCGTCATCGAGAAGGGCAGGAGGAGAAGAGCTCACGCGTCGCCGTTTCCACCGCCCTGGGTGGACGAGACGGGGGCACCGCCGACGTTCTGGCCGGTCGACTGGCCGCCGGTAGGAAGAGCAGAGTTCTGCGAGGCGTCGAGGGCGAGGGAGAAGGGGGAGAAGTCGGCGAGGTGATGTGAGTGCAAGGTGGGGAGAGAGATGGGCACGGAACGGGAGAGGGTCAGCGCGGCTCGCAGTGGTCCAGAGAGAGACAGAGGAGACGCACCATGGTGTGCAAAGGTGTTCGAGTGGGGTGGGAGAGAGGGAGAGAGAGGACGAGGAAGGAGGAGGAGGAGATCGACGCCCAAGTCTCGAAAAGGCGGCCAGCTCACGGTCGCCGCTCACAGCTCTTCTGCGCGGTCGTTGCGCCTGCTGCACTTCGTACGAAGTAGTCGCTCTCCGCTGGACGGACGCTGCACCGCTCGTCGAGGACGGGCGAGATGCGCGTGATCTCTCTCGAGCAGAAGGCCGAGCCAGGTCGCGACGAGCAACTGCAGCTCTTTTGCTTTGCATAAGATACACACAGGGAGCGAGTCTACAGGATGCGAGAGAGGAGGGAGGGCAAATCTACATGCGGGCGAGCCGAGGAGGGAGAGGAGAGGGGGGAAGGAAGGGGAGGGGCGCAGGCTCTAGAGCTTGGCCGGGAACAGGTCCGAGTACTGTGCGACGAGTGGGTCAGTAACAGGTCTCGACGAGAGAGAAAGAGAGAGAGGGGGCGCACCTCTGCGACCGGGTGGGCGTGCGGCGCCTTCTCAAGCCCGCTCCTCCACTGCTCGCGGTCCTCGATGAGCTCGTAGCCCTGCGGCACCTCGAGCGTCCTCAGCTTCTCGACCTCGTCGAGGAGCTGCTTGACGTCGTCGTCGCCGCGACCCTTGGCGCGCAGGAGCTGCTCGGCGGCGACCTTTGCCGCGTCGACCGTCGGGCGGCTCTTGGCGAGCGCCGCCATCTGCGCCGGGTCGGCCTCGACGCCGAGCTTGTCGAGCGCGGGACCGAGCGTGCCGAGGGCCTCGGGCGTGAGGCGCTGCGAGTCGAGGTGGATCGAGAGGCGGTGGAGCGGGCGGTCGGCCGAGTCGAAGAAGTAGGTCGAGAAGAACGAGACGAGGTCGGCCTTGGTGAGCTTCTTGACCGTCTCGGCGTCGCGCCACCGCTGCTCAAAGTCGTACCAGCCCGAGTGGATGTCGACCCAGAGCGCGCTCGACCTGCGAGCGGGTAGAGAGAGTCAGGGCGGCTCCCTTGTCGAGGCGACGAGACGAGGGACAGGGAAAGGGCGAGACGCACTCCTGCCACATGTTCTTGTGGTCCTCGAGCTTGCGGCTGATGACGGCCTCCTTGTACTTCTCGATGTCGGCGTCGCTCATGGCCTCGAGCTTGACCTTGAACTCGTCCCAGAAGGCGTTGATGCGCGACTCGATGAACGGGCCGTCGCGCTCGCTCTGCACGATGACGCGCAGGCCCATGAACGCAATCGACTTGCGCGCACCGGACGAGACCTGCAAGAGAGAGAGGGTCAGTAGGGGCTCGTCGAGGAAAGAGAAGGGGGAGCAGCTTGGACGCACGATGTAGCCGAGCTGCTGCTTGGCGCGCAAGTCGTCGAACAGGGGCTCGCTCATAATGGTGCCGAAGACGCTCAGGCGTGCGCGCAACTCGTCGTCGTACAGGTCGCCGACGTAGGTGAACTGCTCGACGGCCGTGTTGTTGTCGAGCGGGTTCGGGACCGGGCGGCGGGCGAGCCACTTGCCTGCGCACGTGACGAGTAGAGGCTCGTCAAGTCGAGGGACAGGCAAGGAGGATGAGAGAGAAGGCGAGGGACGCACCTGGCGGAACGACGAGCGCCTGCCGGCTCTTGAGCTCCTCGGCCGTGAGCGCCTTGGGCTTGAACGTCTCCTCGACGCTCGCCGCCAGGCGCAGCGCCTCGTCCTTGGTCACGTTGCCGTGCGTGAGGCTCTCGATGTGCATCGTGCCGAGCATGCGCGCGACGTGCTCGCGCAGGTTGGCCGGCGTCACGTCCTTGAGCGCCGCGAGCTTGTCCTCGAGCGGGTACGACACGGCCGTCGTGAGATGGGCGCCGTCCATGCCGACGTGCTGGTACGGCTGCTCGAGGCGGAAGTTCTCGTACATGCGGACGAGCTGCGCGCGCGAGGGGTAGAGTCAGTGGCGGCTTGAGAAGGTCGAACGGGCTCGAGGATCAGGGACGGACCTGGTCGTGCACGAGCGCAAAGCGCTTCTCGTCGACCTCGTACTCCTTCATGCGCTTGACGACGACGTCGACCAGGACGGCGAGCTTGTCGTTGTACCCGTCGAGCGACAAGAGGATGCCGTCGGCCGCCTGGTCAAAGTTGTAGCTCAACCCGGCGAGCTCGGCCTCGTACGAGTACTCTTGGAGCGAGTCGCGGATGAGCTCGGTGAACATGCGCGTCTGGACCGACGACAGGGCCGAGGCGTCGATGTGCGGCCTGCGGGCGAGGGAGGGAAGGAAGGGGCGTGAGCGCACGGTCCGCCACGACGAGGATGGAGAGGGGGACGCACGAGCGGAACAGGAAGAAGGCGCCGGCGCGAGGGATGAGCCACCGGTCGTCCTGCTTGTGCCAGACGCGCGAGATGGGCGTGTTGCGCAGGTTGAGCGGCCGCCGAGCGGGCTGTGGGTGGTGACGGGCGGGCCCCGAGTCAGTCGCTGTCGTCGAGACCGAAACAGGGAGGCAACAGAGAGAGTGGGAGCGCACCTTGTCGACCTTGACCTTGTTCTTGACCTCGAGGTCTTGAGGAATGAGCGCGTTGGGGTCGGGAAGCGCGAGCTCGGGGTACTCGGCGGCGTCCTTGCCCGGCTGCGGGGTGCATGTGGGTCAGTCGGGCGTCGGCGAGGACAGGGAAAGAGAGGGGAGAGGGCGAGGGACGCACAGCGAGGATCTTGTCGGCCATGGGCTCGATCGTGAACTCGGTGCCGTACCACTCCTCCTTCTCGGCGTACGTGCGCCCGCCGATCTCGGCCTTGCTCCCGACCGTGATGCGGCAGTTCTGCGGCGTCATGGTCGCGACGAGGTCGGCAATCTTTTGCGGGTAGAACTCGCTGCAGATCCACGGCGCCGACAGGACCTTGTCGCGCGGGTAGGGCCGCGACATGGTCATCGACAGGCGCGACGCGCTCGACGACGGCGGCGACTTTTCCTTGAACCGGAACGCGAGCTTGGACAGCTGGGCGACCTCGAGGAAGGCCCACTCGGCGGGCGGGTGCTGGCGCAGGAGGGCGATGTAGGCAAAGATGACGCTCGCGACGTCCTCGTAGTGCGCGAGGCCCTCCTTGGTGAGGTCGACGTGAATCTTGAAGAAGTCGAACCCGCTCGCGCCGTTGGTGCCGGCGCCGGCGCTCATGCCGTTGGCCCAGCCGCGCTGCTTGAGGTAGCTCAGGACGCTGCCCTTGCCCTCGTGCCCGACGAGGTGGCTCAGGAACTGGCCCGGCTTGGACGCGTACAGGTCCGACTCGTCCTCCCACGGGAACGACAGCTCGAGGAGGCGCGTGTCCTTGACCGTCTTGACAAAGATCGTCTTGCCGAGCTCGGCGGCCGTGAGCGGCGAGCCGGGGAAGGTCGGCGGCGTCAGGGCGCGGTTGACGACGGGCGAGAACTGCTTGACGACGAGCTCGGTCGTCGCGTCGAGCGAGTCTGCAGGCGAGCGAGAAGAGAGAGGGTCAGGCTCGAGAAAGAGAAGGAGGAGGGACCGGCGAGGGCGAGCGGACGGACCCTTGGTGACGACGGCGAGCTTGCACACGTTGGCCGAGTAGTGCTTCTCGCACCACTCGATGAGGCGCTTGCGGACGTCGAACCCTCGCTCGCGCGGCGTGTCCCACAGCGTCTTGCGGTCGCCCGTGCCGAACCGCCAAAACGCGTGCTCGCGCGAGGACGTGCTCTTGTCGAGCTGGTACAGGCGCCACATGTCGCTCTGGAGGTTCTTCGAGTTTTCCGAGTGGACGGCGTTGGCCTCGCGCTCGGTGCACGACGGGTCGAACACGGGCGCGATGAAGAACTGGGCAAAGCGGTCGAGCGCGGCCTCGAGGTGCTGCGGCGCGACGTCGAAGAAGTAGTTGGTCTGGTCCATGCCCGTGAACGCGTTCGACGAGCCGCTGTGCTGCGTGAGGAACTCGGTGTAGTCGTTCTCGGCGGGGTACTGCGGGCGGGCGGACACAGCGTTAGGGTCGATCCTTCTTCTCTACCGCCTGTGGTCAGGCTGAGAGAGCGTGGGCGCACCTTTTCAGTGCCCATGAACATGAGGTGCTCGCAGAAGTGGGCGAGGCCCGGGATGTCCTCCGGGTCGCTCAGGTGGCCGACCTTGACGTCCATGGCGGCGGCGGCCTTGTCCGTCTTGGGGTCCGACACGATGATGGCCTCGAGGCCGTTCTCGAGCATGATGAGGCTGCGAGTCGGGGTTGAGGAGGGTCAGGACGGGAATAGGGAGGTGAGGGAGAGAGAGGAAAGGGGGAGCGCACCGGTACTCGCGGTCGTCGTTCTGGCTGCGCTCGATCTGCTGGGTGAAGTAGGCGTAGGCGGGCACGTCGCCGTTGCTGTCGACGCGAGTCCAGCCTGGCCCAAGGTGGTCGAGGGCGTTGCCGGGCTGGGTGATGAAGGCCGGCGGCGCGTTCGGGCGGTAGTCGGGGTCGGTGACGGTCATGATGGTGCGGCGGTGGAGCGGCGAGGGCTGGACGAGGCTATAGGCGGTGTTGCGGGATGCGCCGGGGTGCGCGATGCCGAGTGGAGCTGAGGCGGACGAGGCGGCGGCGAGAGGCGATGAGGAGGAGAGAGTGGCGAGGGAGCCGCGGCTGAATCTGGTCGGGGTGCGGCCTGCGAGTCTGGCGAGTGCAGGACTGAGTCGCGCAGTGTGACGGAGCATCAGGCGAGGTGCGAACCGACAACAGCCGCAACCACCTTGGCTCGGACAAAGGAACGGCGACCGGCCCTCGTTCACAGCCACCTCTCGCTCTGTGGAACAGCTGAGGGACTGAGCTGCTTCTGTACCTCTACTCGTGCCCACCCAGCTCGAGAGAGCGCTCCCGGCTGTGCCCGATCAGCGTCTTCCTCATCAGCTCCTCGTCAACCTCCCTCAGCTCTCCCTCCTTCCACCTGCCACCCCTTCGACCAGAGCGCATCCTGACGTCGACCCACGAAACTGCGTCCTTCTCGCTCCTCCCACCCGAGCTCGCCCTCGCCGTCCTCGCCCACTCGCTCCCCGACGAAGCTTCCCCCCAGTCGGCCCTCGCCCGCTTCGTGCGCGTCAACCGCGCCTGCCACGACCTCGCCACCCCGCTCCTGTACGCCAGCCCCTGCGCCACCTCGCTCGACAGCCTCGAGTCACTCGTCGCCGCCGTCACCGCCCGCGCCCCAGCCGGACATGCTCACGACGTCAGGGCGCTCCGCGTCGCAGGCCGCGTCTTTGCCAGCAAGGGCTGGGGCGTCCGCGTCGGCAAGGCCCTCAAGGCCTGCGCGGGCGTCGAGCGTCTCGAACTCGTCGGCGTGGACGACTTGCGCGCAAAGCACCTCGTCGGCGAGGGAGGTGCGCCCCACTCTCCCTCTCTTTCTTTCTGCAACACTGCAGCTTGCGGCACAACACGTGACTGACCCTGTACTACATACACAGCCCTCACGCACCTGAGCCTGCTCAACTCGTCGTTCGCGGCCCACTCGCTTCCCTCGCCGCCGACCCTCGTCCCCTTCCTGTCGTCCCTCACGCACCTCACGCTCGCCAACGTCGGCCTGCCGCACCCGTCGACCCACCTCACCGACATGCTCTCGATTTGCGCCCCGCACCTCGAGTTCCTCGCCCTGTCGAGCCTGCGCGACGTCGAGGAGCGCCAGTTCCGCCGCGCCATGGCCGTCCTCGTGCGCCAAGCAGGACGGCTCAAGAGCGTCAAGCTCGGCTTCCTCCTCGACGAGCAGGTGCGCGCCATGTGCGCCCCTCTACTCGTCGAGGACGACGCGGCTTCCTTCCCGACCCCGCCACCGAGCCCAACCTCGCCGCCCGCCGCCGCCGCCGACCCCGCCGCCCCGGCGCTCTCCCTCCTCCCCTCGGTCACCCACCTCTCCTTCACCCTCCCACTCCCGACCTCGGCCCTCCTCCTCGCGCTCCCGACCGCGCTCGAGATCCTCACCGTCCGTCCGCCCTACTCGCGACCCTCGTCGAGCAACCCGACCCCAGGCGGCGCGCGCGGCACGCCCACCATCTTTGGCACCTCGCGCGAGTCGCTCCTGCGCGTCCTCGACCGGCGCCCGGCCCCTGCCCCTCTGCCGGATGGGCCGCACGCGGCGGCGCACACGGCGACGCCGACGCCGTTCGCGACGCCCGCGAGGGAGCGCTCGCAGCCCGGCCAGGCGCGCCGCCCGAGCTCTTTCACGCTCGAGCAGCTCGAGGAGGAGGAGCGCGTCGTCGTCGCGCTCGAGGACGCCCTCGAGGTGCGGCCGGGCGAGAACGGCAGGGGGCCCGTGAGCATGGTCGCGCCGCGGTTGAGGGAGGTGAGGTGGGAGGGCCGGGCGCTCAGGAGCGCGAGGGCGAGGGTCGCAGAGGTGCTCGCGAGGAGGGACAGGGTGCGAGAGCGCGGGGCCGCCGGTGTGTGAGCGAGCGAGGGCGTCGGGGGTCCGGGCGCGGGCGAGGGCGAGGACGCTCTCGATTGCTCGCTCGCGAGCTCTCGTATGTGTTCGACGGGCGCAATGAAGACGATCTACATGCTCGATACAGCTAGAGCAGCGTCTACAGAGAGAGAGAGAGGCGACGAGGATGGAGATCTAGAGAGAGAAACGGAAAGCGGCCCGCGCTTGGTCTACATCGGCAGCTTCCTCACCTCGTCGAGGGTCCAGTCTGCGCGACGGTAAGGTGACATCAGTGCTGCACGAGGAGGACATCGTGTGACGGCGAGAAGACGGCGAGCGGGGAAGGGAGGAGGGACGACGAGAGGACGAGAACGCACATCGCCGCAGCACGTCCGGCTTGAGGCTCTCAACCTCTTCGTTGAGGTGGTAGAAGAGCGTCGGGCCCCAGCTGGCCAAGTTGGCGCGGAACTCGTCCGGCGAGTAGGACGACGGGTCGGCGCGGTACTTGGCGATGAGGGCCTGTTCGACGTAGGAGTGGAGGAGGTGGGAGAAGGAGAGGGTCAGTGGAGGGGCAGGACAGAGATACAGAAAGAGGTGGGGCGCACCTGGAGCTTGTCCATGCCTGTGCGCGTGAGGGCGAGGACAGGTCAGTGAGCGACTTGAGAGGTGACGAGGCGTCCGGCGGACGTGCGAGCGAGAGGACGCACCCTCGTGGATCGCGTTGTGCTCCTCCTGGTGCTCGACGGCGAACTGCGGCATGCGCTTGGCGAGTACAGGGAAGATGTGGCTGCGCGGCGAGAGGGTCCGAGAGTCAGATGCGCTCTCGCGAGCGAGACGACGAGAGAGAGACGGTCGACGCACCGCTCCTCGATGCCGTGGTGGAAGCCGAGGTGCTCGTGAAAGTCCTCGGCGACGCCCATAAAGTCGCGGACCGACAGGCCGCGCTTCTCGAACGAGCCGTCGCTCAACTCGAACAGCTGCTTGAAGGCGAGGCGGACTGTGGACCAGGGGTCGGGTCAGCTCGGGTAGGAAGAGATGGGATAGAAGAGGACGCACAGTACGAGTGGAAGCCTGTGCGTGCGAGGCGGGAGTGAGTGCTGCGTCCGGCCGAGAGCGAGAGGAGGAGAGAGAGGGGGACGGACCCTCCATGCGCGAGCTCATGCGGTCCCACTCGCGGCGGTCCATGTTGGTCTTTGGCTCTGGAGCGACATAGTCGGGCAGGTCGGGGTCGCCCTTGAGCTGGCGCTTGGGCTTTGAGCCCTTTGTGGCGGCGAGGGGCTTGACGGCTGAGCGCGAGGGGGTGATGCACGCTTCGAGGGTGATGGCCGACATTCTTCTCACGAGGCTGTTGAAGCCTGCCAGGGTGACTCTGGGCTAGCTGGAGCGAGAGGTGCCGAGCTGACGGCGCGAGACGACGAGGAGGAGGCGGCGAGGAGGAGGGGGCCGCTCTCTCGCCCACTCTCGACTTGACCAGCCAGCCAATCGTCCAGGTGAGCACCAGCACTGTCCAACAGCACCCTACACCCCTCGTCCGCCTCTCGCGCGCAGCGCTCACTCGTCTCTCCTCCCCCTCGTTCTCATCTCCCCCTCCAGCCATGCCTCGCCCTCTCCCCGGCCACATGGCCCTCAAGGACTTCAACGCCCGCAAGGCTGTCGCCAGCAACGAGCTCCTCCGCCGTGCCTACCTCTACCTCATGCGCAACGAGACCCTCGACCCTAAGATCCGCTCGGCCGCCATGCTCAAGCTCAACGCCTTCCCGCGCAACGTGAGCACCCTCCTGTCCGCTCTCGATCCTCCCCACCACACCCACTCACCCACTCGCGACCGCCCACGCAGACTCGGCCAGCCGCCGTCAAGAACCGCTGCGTCGAGACCGGTCGTGGAGGCGGTGTCCTCAGCGAGTTTGGCCTGTGCAGGGTGCGTCCCTGCCTCTCTCCGAGCCTCTCCTTTTGACCTTGACGAGCCGACTGACTCGGTCCCCCACCCGTGCAGCACCGCTTCAAGCTCGCGGCCGAGCAGGGCAACATTCCGGGCGTCTCTCGTGCGTCGTGGTGAGCAGAGCTGGGCAAGGAGGAGGCTCCACGACGAGCCGGCGAGCAGCAGTACCGTGTGTGTATCACCAGACGCATCATTCCCCTTCCCGGCGGCGACAGCGGCAGCGTCTCGAGTCGCGTCGCCAGCGCTTCCTCCTCGTCTCGAACCTCGTCGGGCCCGGCGTTCGCGCCAATTGCGCGGTGGCCTCAGCTTCTCGGAGCGTCCGCTTGCGCATTTGCTTGGGTGCGTCCTCACGCTCGCCGGCGACGGCAGTCGTACCTCCTCGCGGTTTGTCTCTCCTCGCGCTCACCGGACTCGCCGGTCCGCGTCCGGTGCGGGCGCACGCTCTGCTCGAGACAGGAGCTGGCAATCGACCCTTGCTCGAGCTCGACGGGCGCGTGCGCGACCGGCCTTTCCGCGGACTCGCCGCGAGTCGCTTTTCTCCTCGTCCTTCGCTCCCTCTGCGACCCAGCTTCTTTCGCCAGTACCCTACCCGCACTCGACATGAACCAGCCCAAGCTCCGCATCCAGGACGTCGACCGCCTGCCCATGCACCCGGACGACCACCAGTGGGAGATGTACTTTGCGGGTCGCTTGGGGGCCTGGGCGAAGGCGCCGACGGCGGTCGCCTACATCCGCACCGAGCCCGATACTGTCGAGGTGCGCAAGCTCGACCACAACTACGCGGCCGACCGCAGGTGCGCTCGCCGTTCTCCTCCTCCCCTCCTCCTCCCGATTCCTCAACTGACGGCTTCTCCCGTCCAGCCGGTGGCAGCACGACCTCGTCCACATCGACGACCAGACGCCTTCGCTCCCGCACTCGGTCGCCATCCAGCACGTCTCCTTCAACATGTCGCCGTCGGCCTGGGCCAAGATCGAGTACGTCCGGCGAGCCTCTCGAGCCCGCTCGGACCTCGCTCACCATCTCCTCCCTCGCCGCAGCAACTGGGTCTCGCTCATCCCGCTCGAGCACGTCATGGCCGCCTTTGACGAGCTGCACGCCTCGACGCCGATCGCCAACGAGGACGACATCGCCGCTTACGAGTTCGAGGCGTTCGCGCACCTCCTGCTCGACCTCGGCCTCGTCTCGACCTCGCCGCTCCCCGGCGGCAGGGCATCGCGCACCCAGTACGAGCTCAACGCCCTTGTCGAATGGCTGGACAAGACGAGCTTCCTCGCCCTCGACCTGTGGCGCTGGACGTACCGCCACGTGTACCTCAAGGCGCGCGCCATGGCTCGCCGAGCGGGCGTCGCCTGGTCCGAGCAGCTCCGCACGGCGTCTCTCGACGAGGTCGGCGGCCCGGCGTGGGTGCACTACGTCCAGGCGCTCGCCATCGTCGAGGCGCAGCACGGCGGGCACCGGCTCGGCGGCGTGCGGCTCGACTCGAGGCGCGACTTCTTCTCGCCGGCCCACGTCACGCACGGCGCCGTGCTCGTCGACCTCTTCGTCGCGCTCCACCCGGCGAACAAGCTGCTTCTCGAGGACGCGAACCGGTCCGTCCCCGCACGGGCCCTCTCCTCCTCTCCCTCTCGACGGCGCTCCGAGGCGCAGGGTACTGACCCTCCCGTCGTCTCTCCTGGTCCTCTCCGCAGGCTTCTCGTCGATGGCAGCCGCCGCACGCCCATGCACGCGTGGGGCCGTCAGCAGCAGGGCCCGAGCGATTTTCTCGAGCCGTTCGTCCGGGCGTGGCTCGAGGACCCGACCGCGACCATCTTTGCGCGTGTCGATTGGCAGAACGTCGCGACCAACTTCATCCACCCGGCGCTCTACGTCGAGAACCGTCGGTACGTCCCCCTCGACTCAAACCAGCGAGGCTTTTCGTGTCGCGCCCTGACTAAGCGCTCGCCTCGGTCCTGCAGCGACTGGCGCAAGCGCATCTTCGGCATCAACGAGCGAGTGCATCTCGGCCCTGTCAACCTGGACGGCCCCTCGCTCGTCTGGGAGGTCAACCCGTCGACCATGGCCAAGATCGAGTGCGTCTCGGCTCTCTCTCTCTCTCAGAGACCCGGTTCTTCAGCCCTTAACTGACGCCCCTCCTCGTCCACAGCAACTGGATGTCGACGATCCCGCTCTACCACGTCCTGCGCGCCTTCGACCAGGTCTGGCCGTATCAGCTCAACGCGAACGTCGGCAGCCCCCTCATCACGGCGCTCGGCAACCCCATCGACACGGCGCTCGTCGACATCCTCCTCGAGCTCGGCGGCGGCCACTTGCCCGACATGCATGCCAACGGGGCCGAGTACGCCGTCTCCGTCACGCTCCTCCTCGCATGGCTCGAGCAGTACGCCTCCACCGCCGTCCACCTGTGGCGGGCGGCGTACAGGCACGTGTACAGCAACGCACGCTACCTCAACGAGAACATGCACAGCCCGACCTCGTGGCACACGCAGCTCGTCGACCTGCACCTCGCCGCCGACTCGGCGCCCTGGGTCAACTACCTCAACTCGCTGCGCAACCCGAGCGGCGAGCAAGAGTCCGCCGACTTTGGCCGCGGCGGCGAGTTCTTCCGCCAGCACGACGACTTGCCCACCCTCTTGCACGCGCCCCTCTTTACCGATTTCTCGTCGCGCTGCACCCGACCCTGAGCAGGCGTCTGAGTAGCTCGAGGAGGTGCGTGCGCTCTCCCTTTCTCTCTCTTGTCGTCGGCCGCGCTCTCTCCTCGTACGGATCCGACTGACAGACTTCTTTCCCTCGCGCAGCACCACCTCGTCGTCGCTCGCCAAGTACGAGCCGGTGCGTCGTCAGCCAGGGTGCGTCCTCGTCTCCTTCTTGGCCTTCTCAAAAAGTCGCCGACCTCTCTTGCTCGCTTCGCAGGTCCTCGGCGACTCGGGTCATTCAGCGTTTCTCTCAGACGTAGCCGTCCTCTCTTTTCTCGTCTTCTCCTGCAACGCACTGTCTCCTGTCCTAGCGAGCCGAGAGCTTGACCTTCCCAAGTTGCCCTTTCTCCTCGACGAGAGGTTTGAGAGCTCTGCTGCGTGTACTGCTTGCCACCATGAGCCGCTCGCTCGACGAACGACGAACATAGATCGCGCCAGAACTCTCGAGTCGCTGCAGGCGGGCAGGAGAAAGTCTCTGAAAGATCTCGAGAGCGCTTCTCCTTCTGCCGACGAGGCTCGACAGGAAGGAGGGAGGACATTGAACGTTGCAGAGGGTATAGCCTTTGTGGCGTACAGCTAGTCAGATAGATAGGAGGAGGGGTGGGGGAATGCGCCTCGTTCACGCCGCATGAGGACGATGGCGAGGGAGGAGGTGGACGAAAGAAAGGGGTATCGGTGGAGAGGGCTTCTCGCACGTCACGGCGGCGACGAGAGGGCACGGCACATTAGGGGAGTTGTCGAGGGTGAGGGCGAGAGAGGAGACCGAGGGAGGGGGGACGAGGACCGTTCAGAAGAACCCGCCGAGGCCGAGGAGGAGCTCGGCGCACTCGCGCTGCTCGTCCTCGGGCGTCTTGCCGCCGTGCGCCTCGACCGAGGAGCTCGCGTGCTTGGCCGACGACGAGGGCGCGAAGGACGAGTAGGCGCCGTCGTCGCCGCCGGCGACCGTGACGAGCGAGTCGACCGTGCTCGCCGTCGACGTCGACGAGAAGCTCAGGTCGCCAAAGCTGTCGTCCTCTGCAGCCGTCGACGCGGCCGTGGTGGCAGCGCTCGTCACCGAGGCCGAGGCCTGGCTCGTCGCCGACTCGCCCGACGTCCGGCGACGCTTGCGCTGCCCAGCCTCCTTCCTCGCCGCCGCCGCCGTCGAGAACTCGAACGAGAGGCCGCCGAACGCGCGCCCCTGCGTCGCGTACGCCGACGTCGACGGGCGCGACGACGGAGCGCGCACGGGCAGGACGGCGGCGTGGTGCTCGATGAAGCGTGCGCGCTTGCGCCCGAGCGCCTCGACGGCGCAGGTGCGGGCCGAGCCGGCGGCAGCGCTCGCGGCCCGCGACGAGGCCGTGAGCGCCGAGTGGGCGTTGCCGTGCTCGACGGGACCAGGGCCCGAGGCCGAGGTCGAGGTGCGCGAGTGCGGGTGCGACGGGAACGAGCCGAGCGAGGCAGTGCGGCCCATGGTCGGGGCGGCGCGAGGGAATGACGACAGGGTCGGGAACGTGGTCGAGTCGGTGTACGACGCCGAAAGGGAGCGGGTGGCCGCCGGGCGGTGCGGAATGTCGAGCCTCGAGAAGACGCCTCGGTCCTCGTCGTCGTGCTCGTCGTCGTCGTCGTCGTCGCCGAGCATGGCGACGTCGCCCATCGACGCCTCGTGCGCCATCATGCGACGACGAGTGAGCGGCGCAGGCGACGACGCCGAGGGCGGGTCGCTCTCCATGTGCCGCAGGAGCTCGTCCTTGGCCTTGGCCTTGCTCACCGGCGTCATGGCGACGAGCGACGACGGCTGCGCCTGCGCGAACGGCGCGAGCCCGTCTGCGGCGAACGGCGTCGAGGCCGACGGCGCAGCTGCGACGGGAGCGGGCGCCGGGGCCGTGGCGGACGCGCCGCCGACCGGCGTCGTCGAGCGCCTCCTCTGCGCCGCCGCCGTGACCGTGTCGCCCTGCGCATGCGCAAACAGGCCCGCCGCCTCGACCGCCTTCTTCTGCTGGCGGTCGGCGACGTCGTTGAGGCTCGCCTTGCGCACGGTCGCGAGCCTCGTCGCCGCGGCGGCGGGCTTGACCGGGCTCGGCGGGAAGACGAACGCGTGCGGGAGCGACGGGACACGGGCGAGCGGGGCGTGCGAGCCCTGCGGGCGCTTGCGCACGTGCTTCTTGGCGGCGATGATGGACGCCGTGCTGGCGCGGTGGAGGTAGACGCCGTGTGCGCTGGCGTCTGCGCTCAGGGCCGCTTCGACGCCGGTCGGGGCGGCGCGCAGCGCCGTGGCCGAGTAGCTGTACGCGTAGGGCTGCGCGACCTGGTGCTGCTGCTGCGAGGGCGCGAGCGCTGCGGGAGCGTTGGTCGAGGCGGCGAGGAGGGCGGGCGCCGTGACGCGGCCGCACGACGAGGCGGGCATGGCGGCCGCCGAGGTCGGCATCGGCGGGAAGTACGAGTTCTCCTTGTTCGAGCCGGACGACGACGAGGCCGACGACGAGGGCACCGGCGACGCGGTGCACGGGCCCTGCAAGCTCGGGAGGACGACGGCCTTGGGGAGCTCGCCCGGCGTCGACGCGACGGCCGAGGCGTGGAGCGGCATGGCCGGCGACGGCAAGGGCGACGACGAGAACGACAGGAGGACGCCGTCGAGGTCGCGAGGGTCGGACCCGCTCGACGCGACCGACGACGACGAGCACGCGAGCTCCTTCTTCTGCTTTTGCCTGCGCGACGTGGGAGGGACAGTCAGTGTTGCTCGGGCGGGCACGGCGACAACAACGTGGAGAGGGAGCGAACTCGGCGCGGAGGAGGACGCGCGGGTCGCGACACGACCTCCCCGCATGTTCACTCAAGGTGCGGGGACGAGGAGGAGAGGGTGAGAAAGGTGACGGACCTGCGGTTCTGGTACCACACTTGGACCGCCCTCGCCGTCATACCGAGTCGCTGTGCGATGCGCGCGCGCTCGAGCGGGTCCGGGCGCGGGTTGAGGCCAAACTCGCGCTCGAGGACGTTGAGTTCGGCCGGGGTGGTGCGGCGGCGGCGGACGGGGATGAGCGGGTTGTCCCACGTGCCGAGCATGGCGGCCTTGGACGAGGCGACGAGCGAGGCGTGGGCGTCGGACGAGGGTGCTGCGTGAGGAGCGAAGGACGCGACGCGGTGGGTGGTCGAGGGCGACGACGACGGGGGAGGGAGGCGGTGGGCGGCCGAGTGGTTGGCGTGTGCGGTCGAGTGCATGGCTCGGGACGAGTAAGGCGTGTGCTGGTGGCCAGAGAAGGGGGTCGAGGGTGGCACGGCAGCCATGTTTGGCGAGGAGCGGGCGGGCGGCGACGAGGGAGGAGAGGCACAGGGGATTCGGCGAGGTCGGCTGGCTGGTGGTGTGGCAGGCGAGTCGAAGGGCGGACTAGCCCGTCGAGAGAGGTGCGAGTGATGGAGGAGGAGGAGGAGGACGAGACCAACACAGTTCGCCGACACCTTTGGCGCGTCGGCCGCGCGTCGCCCGCTCCCCCTCCACGCGCCTCCCTCACCTCTCGGACTTGCGGTGACTGCCACACAGACCTCGTACTCGACGCTCTCGCACCCAGAGAGCCGCGAACAACGTCGTACCTGCGCGACGTCGCCCCGGAAACGCGTCTTCGTTTTCTGCTTGCGATGAACCTCAACACGTCGCCACACCGCCTACCGTGCAGCTACAAGAGCCGCAAGCTGTCGAGAAAGCTTTCAGACTGCGCAAAGACTTACGAGAGCCCGTCCCGAGAGCGGCTGCGACGAGGTCTCGCGCTCCTCCCCCACCGACGACATCGACGACACCGCTGTCGCTCCCTCTACCACACTTGCTCGCTGTCTGCACCCTCGCACCTCCTCGCAAGACTCCTCAAAGCACGATCATGGCCACCCGCGAGCTCTACGGTGGCGCCATCACCGCCTCGATCCCGGCCTCCTTCCTCGACGCTTCGTGAGCTCCCTCCCTCGCAGCACAGCCTCGGGCGCACTCGCTGACCAGCTCCACCCGCCCCAGTGATCTGCGACAAGTGCCCGACACCCAAGAGGTCTTTCTCGCGCCCGACTCGGACCTGAGCCTCATCGTCGAGGTGCTCGAGTTGGTCAAGGACGAGGGCAGCGCAGACGATCTCGAGGCAGCAGCACGGTGAGTCCCGGTCTACCTCCTTCTCTGGGCCCCTAAAGACATGTCGGGCGGAAGCCTGACCCTGCTCACCTCGCCTCGCTCGCTCGCAGGTTTCTCTTCTCCTCGCTCGCCCACGACAACACCGCCCTCTCCTCCTCCATCTCGTCCGTGTCCCTCCCTTCAGCCGCACCACGTCCCTCCGGTCCCGGACAACCCGTCGTCCTCGGCCCAACCGTGCTCGCCGGCACGCAGACCGTGTCCAAGTTCAACCGCCCCGACTCGGAGGCCGACACGGTCCTCATCCAGCAGGCCCTGTGGCGCATCCCGGCGCGCAACGCCGACGTGACGCTGTGCGTCAACTGGCCCGTGCGCATGGGCGAGACGGGCGAGGAGCGCGGCGACGACGAGGCGAGAAAGGTCTTTGACGAGGCCGTGCGCTCGTTCGAGGTCAAGGACTTTGGGCTCTTTGCCGGCGGCGACGCGGCGTAGCGGGGTGCAACGAGGCGACGATGCCGCTCACTGTCGACGACTGCGAGAGGAGCTTCGGTGCGAGAGCTTGTGGCTCGTGTGCTCGAGGACGTCGTCGACTTGCGCGACGACGTGGCTCGCGCTGCGGCCTCGCGCTCGTCCGTCGCCTTGCGAGTACTTCTACGGTAGCTGAGCGAGCGCATCAAGGCCACAGAGACGAGTGTCGAGCACGATGTCTCTCGATCATTTCGACGCTCGAGATGAACTCGGAGACGGGAGCCGACCAGCTCGTCTCCTGCACCCGCCTCGCTCTGCACGCGCACCTCGCGCCGCCCTGCATCGCCCTCGCCGCCGCTGAGCAGCGCTGCCGCGTCCCGCCCGTGCTCGCCGCTCGCCGCCGCCCGCTTGTTTGCCGACCGCCCGACCCCGAGCCGACCACCTCGCTCATCGACCCGACCGCCATGGGCCCGCCGCTCGAGAAGCGGCGCCGCCTCGAGGGCACGCCCGAAGCCCAGAGCGCGCACAACCTCGCGCCCACCCTCGCCAGCACCCCTCGCCTTCCCTCACCGCTCCCCGGCCACGGCCAGCCGCCGCCTTCCCACTCGAGCGCAACAGCACGAGCGAGCTCGCCCAGCTCGGCGCGGTCCGCGTCGTCCACCGCAACAGCAGGAGCAGGAGCGGGCGCAGCAGGAGGCGGATCGGGCGGGAGCAAGCCCCGACGAGCGCCCGCCGAGGCCGGCGTGTCGCCCGGCTCAAAGGCGGCCGCCGCGCGCCCCTCGACGAGCGAGCACAGCACGTCGTCCGACGTCAGCGTCGGGACGGGCCGGTACGGCGTGTACTCGAAGGGCGCAGGGCGCGGCGCAGGAGGTGGAGCTGGAGGAGCCGGGTCAGCAGGACGAGGGGCGCACGGCGGCGCGAGCGAGGGCACGACGACCTCGACGCCGTCAGCGGGTCGTGACCCGCAGCAGTACATCGACATCCCGTCGCGGAGCAGCGGCGCGAGGCCGGCGTTGCGCTCGCGACTCATGAGCTCGAACGGCAGCGTCGAGGGGTTGACGAGCAGCGCGGCGGTCGCACCTGGGGACGAGCTGCGCCTCGAGGGCTATCGAGATGGTGCGTCCCTGTCTCTTCTTTATCCTCTCGGTGGACGAGCACGTCTGACTCATGCTGCGCCACGCAGTCCGCGTCGTGTCCGTGCACTACGACGACGTCGTCGCCTGCCGAGCCATCAGCACGGCACGCGGCGACGCGCCCGTCGCCCTCAAGTTCAGCCTGTCGGGTCGCTCGAGCGTCGCGGCCAACTTCAAGGCCGAGTCGGCGGTCCTCGCGCGCCTGCGCGAGTCGGGCATCGTCAACGTCACCAAGGTCATCGGCAGGGAGGCCGGCCGTTACGGCGTGCGTCCCTGTCTCTCCTTCCACGTCCTCCTGGGTCACAGACGAGTCCTACGAGCCGTACTGACACTGTCGCCGTTCCCTCGCAGGCCATGATGGTCGTCGCCAACGAGGACCTGCGCATCTGGGCCGAGGTCCACAACCTGCGCCACCGACCACCTCCGCCATCCTGGAACGACCCACACGCCCTCGTCCGCACGATCGACGACGCCATCAAGGCCGTCCGCCTCATCGCGTCGATCCACAAGGCCGGCTTCGTGCACGGCTCGATCCGCCCGACGACCATCTCGCTCTCGTCCGCCGACGAGGTCCACCTGCACGACTTCTCGTGCGCGTTCCAGTTCCACGGCGCGACGACCGACGCCGAGGCGCTCCCGATCCGCGAGCGCGGCATGAAGGAGGAGAGCCTGCCGTACCTCGCGCCCGAGTGTTCGGGCCGCGTCGGCCAGACGGCCGACTACCGCAGCGACTACTATTCGCTCGGCGCCACCCTCTTCGAAATCTTTACCGGCCAGGTCCCGTTCGCCGACTCGGTCGACCCGCTCGAGGTCGTCCACGCCCACATCGCCAAGCGGCCCGCCCTCATGTCGACCATCGACGCCTCCATCCCTCTTCCCCTGTCGCTCATCGTCGCCAAGCTCCTCGAGAAGAGCCCCGACGCGCGGTACCAGACGAGCCAGGGCCTTATCGTCGACCTCGAGAGCGCGCGCAGCCTCATCACGGGCCCGATCACGTCGAGCTCGAGCGGCAGCAAGTCGTCGTCGGGCGGCGTCCTGTCGCCGCTCAGCCTGAGCACGGCGCACCTGGGCAGCGTCGGCGCCGACTTTGTGCCCGGGTCGGTCGACGAGGCGGCCCACTTCCGCCTCCCGCCGGCGTCCAAGCTGTTCGGCCGCGACGAGAGCATGCGGCAGCTGCGCGACAGCTTCGAGCGGGTCCAGTCGAGCAATAAACCGGCCGTCGTCGTCGTCAAGGGCGGGTCGGGCATCGGCAAGACGAGCCTCGTCGAGACGCTGCGGGCGCCGGCGGTCCAGGCGCGAGGGCACCTCACGACCGTCAAGTTCGACCAGATCAAGTCGGCCGTCCCGTTCTTCGCCATCACCCAGTCGCTGTCGGGCCTGTTCCGCCAGCTCTTGTCCGAGTCGGCGACGCAGCTCGCCGTCTGGCGCCGACGCCTCTCGCGCGCGCTTGGCAAGGAGGCGCGCATCCTCGCCGACGTCCTGCCCTCGCTCGAGCACGTGTTCGAGCGTGGATGGCTCGCCGAGCAGCCGGTGGTGCCCATCCTGAGCCCGCAGGAGAGCAACGAGCGGTTCCAGAGCGTCGTCCAGAAGGTCCTGAGGACGTTCGCGAGGGCCGGCAAGCCGCTCGTCGTCGTCTTTGGTGCGTCTCGGTCGTCTCTCTCTCTCTCTCTCTGTCGAACGGGCATGGCGAGCAACACACTGACGCACCCTCGTCGACGCAGATGACCTGCAGTGGAGCACGCCGTCCGACATCGCCTTCATCCGGTCGCTCGCGCACCTCGGCAGCGACGACGACGACGACCCGCTGTCGTGCAAGATGGCCAACCCGATGCTCCTCGTGTGCTGCTACCGCGACAACGAGGTCGACGCGACGCACATCGTCGAGACGGACCTCCTCGCCAAGCTCCCCCGCTTCGACCTCACCCTCACCCTCGAGCCGCTCAACGTCCACGACGTCGCGTCCTTCATCGGCGAGGCGCTCCGCAACTCGACCCGGAGCGACATGACGCCGACCGCGTCCCCGCTTGAGCGCGTCGACGCCAACATCCGCCGCCTGAGCGAGCTCGTCCTCGAGAAGACGAGTGGCTCGCCGCTGTTCGTCGCCCAGCTCCTCAAGGCGTTCAACGCCGAGGGCCTGTTCACGTTCGACTTTACGCGCGGCAGGTGGGACTACGACCTCGACCTGATCTCGTCCAAGACGGTGTCGACCAACATCGTCGAGCTCCTCCTCGCCCAGATGCGCAAGTACGGCCCTCGGACGCAGAACGCGCTCAAGGTCGCCGCGTGCCTCGGCAGCGAGGAGCTCGACGCGCACACGCTCGCCAAGGCGACCGGGCGCACGCTCGCCGAGCTGTCGCGCGATGTGCAGGACGCCGTCCAGGAGGGCCTCCTCGTCCCGTTCGGCCAGATCGCGCTCGACCCCGAGCACCAAGACGGCGTGAGCGGTCCGGCGGCTGTCGACGTGTCGAGCGGAGGAGCGGCAGGTGGGCACGAGCGGCGGCCGGCGGTCGAGGTCGGCAAGAAGAGAAAGCGCGGCGGGCAACTCGACGCCGAGCGCAGGACCTCGATCATCCAGAAGGCGCCTGTACCGGCGCGGTACCGCTTCTTCCACGACCGCTCGCAGCAGGGTGAGCTCGCCGCTCCCTCCTCCACGTCAGCTAGACCGCCTCACTGACCCTCCTCCCCCTCCTGTCCCTCTCCCCCTTTCCCTTTTCCCGTGCCTATCTCTTCCTCCCCGTACGCAGCCGCATATGCCCTCGTCCCCGTGTCCGAGCGAGGCGCCTTGCACTACGCCATCGGCCAGCGCATCATCGCCGCGTCGACCGACGAGGAGGTGCACGCCGACATCTTCGACCTCGTTCAGCAGCTCGACCACGGCATCCAGCTCTTGACGACGACCGAGGAGCGCGACCGTCTCGCCTACTTCAACCTTGTCGCGGCGCAAAAGGCCAACCAGTCGACGGCGTTCGAGGCCGCCCGCAGCTACCTCATGATCGCCCTCGACCTTCTCGGCCCTGGAGGGTGGTCGGCCCAGCACGAGCTCATGAGCAAGGTCGTCGAGCTCCTTATCGAGATCGAGTACAGCTTGACGTGCGTCCGCCTTCCGCCTCACGCCCTGTTTCCCCTCGTCGCCGCACTGACCTCGTCTCGTGTCCGCCAACAGCGACTACCCGGCGGCGCAGCAGTTCGTCCGCCAGTACCTGGCGCACTCGAAGAACGACGTCGACAAGCTGCGCGTGTACGCCCGCTCGATCCGCTGCGCGACGGCCACGGGCGACTCGAGCGGCGCGATCGAGATTGGGCGCGAGGGCCTCGCCATGGTCGGCATCGTCCTGCCGGGCACTGCGGCAGATGCCGAGGCCAAGGTCGCGTCGACCCGCAAGGAGCTCGCCCTGAGCGTCGACGCCATCGAGGTGCGCCTGCTCGCCTTCTCTCTGTCTCTCGCCGAGCCGGCCTCCCTGACAAAGCTTCCCTCGCAGGCCCTCGCCTCGGCGCCTCTCATGCAGGACCCGGTCGCCGCAGGGTGCCAGGCTATCCTCGCCGCCCTCGTTCCGCCCATCTACTTCGTCCGCATCGACCTTCTCGGCGCCCTGTCGTCCCTCTCGCTCGAGCTCTCGGTCGCGCACGGTCTGAGCGACGCCGGCGCCCTCCTGTTCACCTTGCACGCCATCCTCGTCCGGGACCAGTTCCGCCAACCTGTCGAGAGCTTTGCGTACGGCAAGGCGGCGGTCGCCTTCTTCGAGCGCCACGGCGGCAGCCCGCTCGCGTGCCCGACCTACAAGGTGTACTCGTCGCATGTCGCCGTGTGGGCCATGCCGCTTCAAGACGTGTTCCCGACCTTCCGCACGTCCATCGCCTACGGTGCGCTCGCGGTTTTCGCCCTCGTCGTCGCCGTTCGACCTTCTTAACTCGCCTTCCCCCGCTCGCAGGCATCGAGTACCGCGACGCCGAGTACCTCGGCTTCGGCTGCGGCGAGCTGTGCTCGTACTCGCTCCTCGCAGGCGTGTCGCTCACCGAGATCGGCAGCAACATCGACCGTTACGCCGTCCTCGTCCGCAAGTTCCGGAACGAGCTCTCGTCGACCTACATCGGCCTCGTCCAGCAGGCCGTCCTCTGCTTACTCGGTCGCGCCGCCGACCCGGCCGAGCTCGACGGCGAGGCGTACAGCATCGCCGACTACCACATGTGCCGCGAGAGAGGCTGTACGTGCCGCCGCCTGATTTCTTTCCTCTCGGCCGTCACTCACCTGTTCTCCCTCCCGCAGATGTCCTCACCCTCCTCGAGTTCCACATGCTCCGCCTCATGATCGCCGTCTTCCTCGGCGACTCGGTCCGGGCCAAGGAGTCGCGCGAGCTCGGCAGGGAGAGCCTGAGCGGGGTACGTCCTCACCCTCTTCGACCCTCTCGTCCCTTCTCGCCCACCCACCACGGACTGACACCTCCTCGTCGACCTGCAGGCTCAAGGGCTCGTCTATACCGTCTTCTTCCAGCTCTTTGCGGCCGTCTCGCTGTACGACGAGCACGACTCGATCTCGCCCGAGGAGCGCGACCACATCGACAGCGCGCACAAGCTTCTCGACGACCTCGCCATCAGCCAGCCCGACAACTTCCTCCCGCTCAAGCTCTGGCTCGACGCCGAGCGAGTACGAGCTGCGGGCGACGCCGTCAACGCGGTCCCGGCGTACGACCTCGCGATCGAGGCCGCCACCGGTCGTCGGGCCATCCACCTCGCGGCGTGCATGAACGAGCGCGCCGCCGCCTGTTTGCCGAGCGTCAAGTTGCGAGCCGGGTGCGTCCCTTCTCGCCTTCCTCGTCTTCCTCGACCTCGGATACTGACGAGCCTCGTCCCACAGGTACCTGATCGAGGCGCACGCCCTGTGGGCCGCGTGGGGCTGCGTGCCCAAGACGACCAAGATGGAGGCCGACCACCTGCACCTGTTCCCGTTCAAGCCGTCGACGACGCAGCGCCTCGCGCCGACCCCGACCCCGACGCCGCCTCTTCCTCCTCCCGGCGGGTTCGGCTCCGACTACATGCAGGCCCGTCCTCCCTCGAACGAGACGACCGAGCACACGTCGTCCTCGTCGACCGGCGACAAGGTGGACGAGCCCAACCCGGTACGAGGCTGGACGAGCCAGCCGGCCAACGGCAGCGCGAGCAGGCGCCAGTCGCACGGCTCGCACGGCTCGCACTCGGAGAACCACGACGTCGACATGGTCAGCCAGTCGCGCAGCCTGGAGCACGGCGACGTGTACGGGCGCTCGCACCTCGCCACCGAGCTCGACCTGCGCACCGTCGTCACGGCCTCGAGCGTGATCTCGGGCGAGCTCTCGGTCGACAGGTGCGCTCTCTCCCTCTCTCTCTCTTTACTGCATGAGCGTGTCATTGACTCCTTGTCCTCCTTGCAGCGTCGTCTCGAAGCTCCTCAACCTGTGCCTGCGCACGGCCGGCGCCGAGATCTGCCTGCTCGTCCTCGACAAGGGCGGCACGCTCTGCGCCGAGGCCATCGCTCGCTCCGACTCGAGCGAGGTGCAGCATCTTCGTCGCACCGACGCCATCGACGTCCAACCCGAGCGCTGTGAGCATGCCCCGCCTCGCCGCTCGGACCCTCCTCCCGACCTGACTCGTCCTTTTTGTCTCCTCCTCTCGCGCAGATCCCTGCTCGGTCATCAACTACGTCGCTCGGTCCAAGGAGATGGTCGTCAACACGCTCGACACGCTCGGCGAGGCCATGATCGACCCGTACCTGCAGACCCGCCGGCCCAAGTCGATGCTCTGCCTCTCGCTCGCGAGCCAGCAGCGCGTCATCGGCGTCCTGTACATGGAGAGCGGTCAGATGGAGAACGCCTTTGTGAGCACGCCTCGTCTCTCTGTCGCCGTGCACGCCGAGCGAGCCTGACGTCGACCCTGTGCGCGCAGACGCCGGACCGCCTCGAGATCCTGTCGCTCATCAGCGGTCAAGCCGCAGCGACCATCGAGAAGGCGCGCCTCGTCCAGGACCTCAAGAAGACGAACCAGGACGTGCGTCGCTCGCTCTCTCCTCTGCAGCCGCCGCAAGCGCGGACCTGACGCGCCCGTCCCTCCTACAGCTCCAGAGCTCGCAGGGCGCTCTCGAGGCGTCGAACCGCAACCTCGAGACCAAGGTCGCCGACCGCACGATCGAGCTGCGGCAGAAGGCGGCGCTCTTGCAGGCCGAGGTGGCGGAGAAGGAGCGTGCGCAAGCCGAGATGCGGCAGGCCAAGGAGGTCGCCGAGAGCGCGACCGAGATGAAGTCGCAGTTTCTCGGTCCGTCCTTGCCCTCTCCCTCTCTCGCCAGCAGTGGCTCGTCGTCTGATCCTCTCTTGTCTGCGCTGCAGCCAACATGTCGCACGAGATCCGCACGCCGTTCAACGCCGTCGTCGCGCTCTCGTCGCTCCTCCTCGACACGCAGCTCACGCCCGTCCAGACCGACTATGTGCGTCCGCCCGCTCTCTCCCCCTCTCAGCCCTGGACATGTACTCACTCGTCGTCTGCTGCAGGTCGAGACGATCAAGAACTCGTCGCAGGAGCTCCTCGTCGTCATCAACGACATCCTCGACTACTCCAAGATCGAGCTCGACCACCTCGAGCTCACGTCCGAGGCCGTCCAGCTGCGGTCGGTCCTCGAGTCGTCGATGGACATGGTCGCCGAACGTGCCGCCACCAAGTCGGTCGAGCTCGCGCTCGTCATTGAGGAGGGCGACATCTACATCGAGGGCGACCTCGCTCGGCTGCGCCAGATCGTCGTCAACCTCCTGTCGAATGCCGTCAAGTTCGTCCAGGAGGGCGAGATCGTCGTCACGGCGTCGTCCGAGGCGGCCGGTGTCGACGAGCAGGGTCGGCCTCGCCGTCTGTGCAAGATCAGCGTCAAGGACACGGGTGCGTCCCCCCCTTCCCTCTCTTCGGCCTCCTCCTCGCCCTCAACTTGTCGACTGACCATGTCCACGACGCTCTCGCAGGCATCGGCATCGCCAAGGAGAACTTTGGGCGCCTGTTCCGGTGAGCACCTCGACCACTCGCGCTTCGACCGCTCGAGCCTGTACTGACGGTCGTTCTTCCTCGTCGCAGTGTCTTCTCGCAGGCCGAGGGCGCCGAGACGTCGCGCAATTTTGGCGGCACCGGGCTCGGCCTCGCCATCAGCCGCAAGCTCGCTCGGCTCATGGGCGGCGACCTCACCGTCGAATCCGAGCTCGGCAAAGGCTCGACGTTCGCCGTCACGTGGCACGCTCGAGCCCTCGACCCGCCTCGCCAGGACCCGTACCTCCCGTCCGAGAACCGCGACCTCGCCGGCAAGCGCGTCCTCGTCGTCGACGTCAACAAGACGAGCCGGCTCGTCCTCAGCCAGCTCCTGTCCTCGTTCGGCCTCCTCCCTCGAGCCCCCGACAACGTCAGCGACGCGTTCGCGATGGCGACCGACGCGGCCCACAAGCACCAGGCGTTCGACCTCATCATCGTCGACGCGTTCCTCCCCTCGTTCGGCGCCCAGATCCTCCTTCGTCGCCTGCGCCAGAAGGGCCTCGACTCGCCCGCGATCGCGCTCACTCGCATGGGCTCGCCGATCTACGAGGAGATGCGCCAGCTCGACTGCAAGTTCCTCATCAAGCCGATCAAGCGCAACCGGCTGCACCACACCTTGCGCCTCGTCTTTCCCGCCGGCGAGTCGTCTCGAGTCGCCTCGCCCGCACCCGCGAGCCCCGCCTTCCCGACCAACCTCGCGACCCGCAACCCGCTCGCCATCCTCGTCGCCGAGGACAACCCGATCAAGTGCGTCCTCGCCGTCCCTCTCTTCCCCTCCCGCCTCGCCTGGCCCGTCACTGATCGAGAACTTTGTCGCCGCGACAGCGTCAAGGTCATCAGCCACCTCCTCAAGCGTATGGGCTACAGCTGCGACCTTGCCGAGGACGGCCTCGTCGCCGTCGAGAAGGCGTCGCGCAAGCGCTATGACCTCATCCTGTGCGTGTCTCCCTCTCTCTCTCTTCTTCTCGTGCCGCCGAGTACTGACACCTCGACCGCTCCGCAGCATGGACCTCAACATGCCTCGGATGGACGGCTTGACCGCGACCGCCGAGATCCTCAAGCTCATGCCCGACCCGGACCAGCGGTGCGTCCTCGCTCGAGCCTCTCGTGCCGCCCGGCCATGACTGACTCGCGTGTTTCCTCGCAGGCCATCTATCGTGTGCCTGACGGCCAACGCCATGGCCGAGGACCGCATCCGTTGTCTCGAAGCCGGCGCCGAGTGCGTCCTCTCTTTCTCTCTCCTTCTCTCGCCCGCCGGCGCCCTCGCTCACCTATCTACGTCGACAGCGGCTACGTCTCGAAGCCAATCCTCGTTCCCGAGCTCGTCAATGCGCTCAACGCCGCCGGGTCCCGTCGCGCCGCCTCGTACGGCCCCGCACCTCCTCCTCCCCCTCCCTCGAGCTCCGGCCCCGCCTTCCCTTTCGAGCTCGAGCTCCCGACCTCTCGCCTCGGGCGCGCGAGCCGCAAGAACTCGAGCGTGTCGAGCCGCAGCACGAGCTCGCAGGACAAGCGCAGCGGCGCGAGCAGCGTCAGCCCCGAGCCGCAGGGCATCACGACGAGCGCCAAAGTGAGCCCGACGGCCGGCTTCCCCTTTCCGAGAGCGGGGACACCTTCTACGGTCGTCGGTGGAGCAGGCGCTGCGCCGCACGGCTCGCTCGGCGCGACGTCGCCGGCCAAGGTGAGCCCGACGCCCGTCTTTACGCCGCCGACGCCCGGCGGCATGACGGTCGCGCTTGCGGCGGCGGCCGCCGCCAACAACGCGGCAAGCCGGCCTGGGTCGTCGACCGAGGCGGCGGCTGCAGCTGCGGCGGCGGCGCTGCTCAAGGCGCCTCTCTCGCCGACGCAAAAGTCGCCCGACCTTGCTCCTGGTTCTCGAGCCTCGAGCGCGCCCTAGACGTTCTCTCTTTCGCTTGTCACATCTTTGGCTCTCCCTCGTCCTGTCTCGATCTCTGTCTCTCTTGTTGTGAGCATCCTTGGCGTAGCATCTTTCCCTCTCTCGATCTGTAACAGCGCTCAGGCCTTCTGCCGCATGGTGGTGACATTTCTGCGCGAGAGCGGCCCTCGCACTGCTAGACAGGAAAGAGCTCGCGCCGCTCGCTCGCTCGCCCGCTCGAGAGACGCCCTCACGCGTACCCTGCCGGCGGCGGCGGTGGCGGCGGGTGCGCGCCGCCGTACGCCGCAGCGCCCGAGGGCGCAAAGCCCGGCGGCGGCGGCGGGATGCCGGCGGCGGCGTACGGATTAAAGCCCGGTGGCGGCGGCGGCGGGGCCTGCATCATGCCGGGCGGGGGAGGAGGGGGAGGCGCGCCGTGCTGCGGCATCATGCCGGGCAGGGCGCCGTACGGGTTCGGGGGAGGGGCGCCGAAGCCGGGAGGAGGGGGAGGGGCGACCATGCCGGCGTAGCCCTGGCCCGGTGGAGGCGGGACGAACTGGGCCTGGTGCGGCGGCGGCGGCGCGCCGCCGGGCGGGCCCGAGAACGCGTTGTTCTTCCTCGCCTGGGCGGCGAGGAGGCGCTCGGCGGCCGTGCCGTGTCGCTCGCCCTTGGCGTCCTTCTTGAAGGCGTAGCCGACCGTGACGGGCTTGTTGGCGAGGAACTGGCCGTTGAGTGCCTCGATGGCGGCGTCGGACGCCTCGAACGAGTCGTACGAGACGAAGCCGAAGCCCTTTGATGCGCCCGTCGTCGGGTCGCGCGAGATCTGTGCGCGCACTCACATTCAAGGTGAGCTGGAGGACACAGAGAGAGACAGGCGGCGAGAGAGAGCGCACCTTTGCGGGCTGGACGAGGGTGCCGAACGCCATGAACGTGTCGTACAGCATGCGCTCGTCGACGTTGGGGTCGAGGTTGCCGACGAACAGGTTGGCGCCGATGTCGAGCTGCTTGCGGTCACTCGAGGCCTGCAGGTCACAGAGGGTGAGCGAGGCGCACAAGGGGGCAGGAGAGAGAGGAAAAGGGGGGCGCACCATGTTGACGCGGACGGGCTTGCCAAAGAGCTTGATCTGGTTCATGATCTTGCAGGCGTACTCGGCGTCGTCCTCGGTGAGGAACTCGCAGAAGCCGTAGCCCTGGTGGGTCATCGAGATGCGGTCCTTGGGCAGGTGGACGTTGGCTGCGGGGGCAGGTCAGCTCGGGCTCAGAGGGGGGAAGGAGGATCGGGAGCTGGCTCGAGACGCACAGACGGGTCCTGCCTGGAGCATGAGCTCCCACACGAGGGCGTCGGTCACTCGCTCGTCGAGGTTGCCCTGCGGAGCGGGTGAGGGGGGGAACGAGGTCAGTGGTGAGGACTTGGGGACGTGACGGGAGTGGCGAGAGTGGGCGCACGATGTAGCAGGTACACGCTGCGTTACGCTCCTCGTTCCTCGGGCCCGACATGGTGAAGAAGAAGGCGAGGGAGATGGGACGAGGCGAGGGTCGAGGTCGAGTGGGGCAGACGGCGCTGGGGGACGGTGCTGTTGAGCTGGGAGTGCCGGATAGTAGTCGTGGAGTGCTCGTGCGAGGTCAAGCCGTGCCTCTGAGCCGAGGGCGGGACGTGCGAGAGGCCAACTCGAGGCGGAGATGGAGCGACGGTGCTCTGCCCTCGTCTGCATCCCGCTCACAGCTCGAGCGCTTGCCGTGTGCCACTAGAGCCACTCGCACGCCTACCACTAGACCGACGCCGCCACTCGCTACCGCCGCCCGACTCGCCGTCGCCCTTTCCCTCACCCCCCTCCGCCTCATCTCCTCCTCGACCTCAGCCCGCGTCAGCCTCGCCCAAGATGCCCCGTGAACCCGATCCCAGCATCAACGAGGCCGAGTTTGTGCATCGCTGCCTCCGCAAGGGCGTCCGCCTCGACGGCCGCGCCATGTACGACCTTCGCCCCGTCCAGCTCACTTTCGGCGACGAGCTCGGCTGGGTCGAGTGCAGGCTCGGCGACACTCGGTCCGTCCCCGACTCTCTCTTTTGGAGGTCCTGCGCAACCACAACCGACTCGTTCCGCTGACTCGCGGCCCTGGTCGCCCACCGCCCTCCCACAGAGTCGTCGCCCAGGTGTCCGCCGAGATCGTCAAGCCGCTCGCCGACAGGCCGTACGAGGGCTTCCTCAACTTGACGACCGAGATTAGCCCGATGGCGAGCGCGGCGTACGAGGCAGGACGGTGCGTCCCTCACTCCCGCTCCCTCGAGGAGGACTCGCCGCTCACGACGCCTCTCGCGCACACAGGGCTTCCGAGGACGAGGTGCTCATGACGCGGTTACTCGAGAAGGCGCTGCGGAGGAGCAATGCGGTCGACCGGGAGGCGCTGTGCATCGTCGCGGGGCAGAAGGTCCGTCCTCCCTCTCCTTCCTCGCCGCGCTCGAGCCGCCAAACCTGACCCTCGCTCGTCGCGCCCAGGTCTGGTCCATACGCGTCGACGTGCACTTCCTCGACGACGAGGGCAACATGCTCGACTGCGCGAGCATCGCCGCCATGACGGCGCTGCGGCACTTCCGGAAACCGGACGCGACCGTCGTCGGCGAGGAGGTGACGATTGTGCGTCCCCTGCTCTCTCTTTCTCTTCCTCTCTCCCTGCCCTCTCGAGTGCCCAGACTGACTCGCTGCCCGACGTGCAGCACTCGATGACGGAGCGGGTCCCGGTCGCGCTGGCGGTGCACCACTCGCCGGCGTGCTTGACCTTCGCGTTTTTCGGCGAGGAGTACGTCCCGCGTCTCTCTGCCCTTCCTTGCCCTCTCCCTCTCTGTCTCTCTCGGCGAACCCCTCGAACTGACGCCCTCGGCCTCGCGCAACAGCTCGCTCGCCGTGCTCGACCCGACGCACCTCGAGCAGCAGCTGTGCACGGGCACGCTCACGCTCGCGCTCAACGCGCAGAGCGAGATCTGCGTCCTGTCGAAGCAAGGCGGCGCGCCCTTGTCGGCCGACGACGTCATGAAGGCGGTCCAGATTGGCGTCGAGCGCGTGCGCCAGGTCGACGAGGTGGTCGTCAAGGCGCTCGCGCACGACCGCTCGAGGAGGGTCGTCGAGGTGCGGTGAGCCCGGCGGCGAGCGAGCGTGCAACGTCGTCGGAGTTACACGGGCGGTCGGTCCCTGAGAGGGCGTGCCTTTCACGCGCAATTTGGGCAGCGAGAGAGTCTGGACCCTCGGAGCGAGAGCGAGAGCGGCGTGGTCGAGGAGCGGAGCGGGGAGGCTCGCGCGGCCTGGTCGTGTGTCTGCAAGAGGAGAGCGTTACGAGCCGGTGCAAGTAGTGCAGTCGACCCTACCGTACGAGGAGAGCGAGACGCAGAGAGCCGCCTACTGGTCGAACAGCACCGGCGAACTCGCGTTCGTCGCCTCGTTCCCTCCACACACCTCGCCTTCGCAGCGCACCACCCGCGCAAGGTTGACGGCGCTCAGCAGCACCGCCAACAGCCACCACACACCGCACGCCAGCCGCCCTCGCCCGCAACAGCCCGGTGGCGCCCTCCGCCAAGCCTCGAGTCCGCCTTACTTTGGCCGCCTCGCACCGCGACCTGTGCCCCGCTCGACCGCACCAGCAGTACTCTACAGTGCCTGCCGCCTCGACGCACCCCTCTGCCGTACCTCCAGCACCCCCCCTCGAGCGCCAGCGCCCGCTCCTCCTCGTCCGCCCTCCCGGCCGCCCTTCTCGCGCCCGATCTCGCCCTCGGCCTCTCGAGACCGGCTTCCAGTCCGCACAAGCTCTCGTCCACAACCTCCTCTGTGCGTCCCACGTCGTCTCGAGCTCGTACGGCCTCTGCTGACACTAGCTTGCCCCCCTCCTCCCCACCCTTCGGCCCCTCGCCCGACCGTCGATCGCCTCTTCCCTCTCGACCCTGCAGGCACCTCCCTTCGCCACCACCACCACCTCGTAGCGCATGGCCGCAGCCGTCATGCGCGCAATGACCTTTGGGTCGCCCTCGTCCCGCTCGACGTCGACGGGCGGCGACCCCTCGTCTCGCGGCCGCACCTCGGACCGCGACTCGGCCTCGCGCTCGTCAGAGTCGCGCAGTGCGTCGCGTGGCGGGACCGCGCTCGCGAGGACCCTGTCGGGCGGCGCGAGCGGGTCCGAGGGCGGAGAGAGCCTCAGCAGGACGAGCTCGCGCTTGACGGCCGCAGGGTCGCCTCCTCCCCCGAGCATCCTCCTCAAGTGCGTCCCCCCCTTCTCTCTGATCGTCGCACGCGACGACCCTGACCCTCTTGCGTGCGACAGCTCGACGGCGCCACACTTTTACGCCAACCAGTCGGCCACGTCGTCCAACGCGTCCAACCTCGACCTCCTGTCGTCGACGGCGAGCACGCCTCGTCCTGTCCTGCAGCGCCTGCCCTCGGACGCCTCGTCGGCGTACTCGCAGGTCGGCCCGACGACGCCCGCCTCGTCGACATTCCCGCTCCCGCCGCCAGCGCACCCCGTCGTCGGCAGCCCGCCCGCGCTCGTCTCGAACGCGAGCGACAGCGGCAAGTTCCCGCGCCAGAGCACGATCCGCTTTGCGCCGCTGCCCGAGATCCGCCCTCGCAGCTACTCGACCGGCCGCAACGTGTGGATCGTCGACGAGGACGATGGCGAGGGCGAGGGCGGGCAGCAGCGCACGCGCCTCGTCCGGGTCGGGTCCGACGTCGAGCACGACGACGACGGCTACGACGACGACGACGCGTTCGACTTTGCGTCCAACGACGACGACGACGGCGGCGAGGGCCGCTCGACCAAGTGGGGCAGCTGGAGCGACACGCTGTCGAGCGGCATGTGGGGCCTGACGCCGTCGACGAGCCGGCGCAGCAACCTGTCGGCCGACGACGACGCCGTCAGCCTGTCGAGCAGTGCCGAGGGCGGCACGAGCGTCGGGAGCGGCGGCACGGGCGGCGGCGGCGGCGGGTCCAAGAAGCTCCTCAAGGCGTTCGGCCTCGGCAGCGTCGTCGCCGTCGCCAAGGGCAAGAAGAAGCGCTCGGGCGACGACGACGTCCTCGCGCGCACGTCAAGCGGCGAGTCGCAACTGTCGCGCCGCTCGTCGGTCGACGCCTCGGTCGCCGCAGCGGCAGCGGGCGCAGCTCGGCCCAAGGGCACGACGGGCATCCCGCTCCGCAAGGCGTCGACGTGGGAGGTCGGCGACGCGCCTAACTCGGCGTCGAACCGCTCGGCGGCCAACAACGGCGGCGGCGGCGGCGGCGGCGGCGAGGGAGGAGGAGGGACGGGCAGCACGGGCGGGCCCGTCTACTACGCCTCGCCGGCGCGCACCAACCGCCGCCGGGCCAACTACCCGCCCGTCGCACAGCGCTCGCGCACGGCGGGTGGCTCGCGCGGCCGGGGCCCGCCCATCGTGCGCGTCGAGGAGCCCAAGTTCAGCGAGTGGGGCGGCAGCGGCGTCGGGTCGCGCGCTTCGGGCGCCGGCGGTGCGGGCGACGACGACGACGGGAGCGGCATGGCGTGGATCAGGAGGAGACGGCTCGAGCGGGAGAAGGAGGCGAGGGAGAAGGCCGAGCGCGAGGCGCGCGAGAAGGAGGAGGAGGGGACCGGCGAGGACGACGAGGAGCGAGACCACGTCGACGACGCCCTCAACCAGCAGCGCGCACCGACACCGCCTCCGCCCATGGTCACGGCCCAGTCGCTCCCGCTCCCGGGCCAGCTCGAGGCGTTCCGCCGCGGTCGCCAACCCCCCTCGCGCTCGGGCACGCTCGACTCGACCATCTCGACCGCGTCGACGATCCGCCCCTCGACCCCGACTCAGTCGCCGTCGACGCCCCCGACGGCCGTCGTCGGCGGCCTGAGCGCGACCCGCCCCGCGCTCGTCATCGAGGTGCCGAGCCGGCCGAGCTCGTCGACCGCGAGCCCGGACAGCGACCGCGACACGCCCGTCACGTCGCCCGTTGGCGAGGACGACGACGAGGACAGCGATGAGGAGGAAGACGAGGAGGAGGAGCAAGATGAGAGCGAGGACGATGACGATCTCGACGAGGAGGAACTTGCGCGCGAGGAGGAGCTGGCCGAGGAGGCTCGCCGGTCGGCCAAGTCGATGGGTCCGTCCTCGTTCTCTTCCTCTCTCTCTTCCTCTTTCACTAAGAAGCATCACTGACTCGCTCCCATCTCTACAGGCGCCGAGCGGTACCACTCGCACCAGCACGAGTGCGAGGTCAAGGTCGTCGCGCCCACTGCGTCGCCCGAGCCGTCGTCGTGATCCCCCTTCCTGCTCAAGGAGCTGTACCTACTCTTCCCCCCTTCTCGGTGTCCCCCTACTGTATCGTTCCCGCCGTACCTCCCCTCCTTTCGCCTTCTTAGCTCGCCGGCCGTCCCTGTGCTACTCGACCCTCTCTTCCCTTTCTCTCCTTTCCTAGCCTATAGCGCTCTCGCGTCGTCCTGAAATGAGCAGTCCGCTCTCCACAGTCCTTTCATTTCGGCAAGCTTCCGCTCGAAAGAGAGAGAAAAGGCGACGAGCCCGCTCGACTTGAGAAGGTCAAAAGTTACGCAGGCGAAGCTACTCAAGCTCGGGCACCTCCTCGTCTGACGGGCTCCCCCTACACCGAGGCGCTCTGAAAGGACGCAAGACCGCCGGCCCGGACGCAGAAGCGCCTGGGAGCCACGCGCTCGGGCCGCTGTCGACCCCGCCGTCGCCCCTCCACCGCCGACCTGCGCGGCGCTCGAACGCTGCTCGGTCTTCCTCTCGCTTCACGTCTGTACTCGGTAATGGGTTCGAGGTCGAGCCGCCAGCGAGGTTACGAGGCCCGAGCTATTCTCGCATAGCTCTCGGCTCGCTCGAGGGGAGGGTTTTGACGAGGGCTCGAGCGCTTTCTGCGAGTCTGCAGGTCAACGAGGATCGCACGCGACGTCGTCGAGGGCGACCGACGAGCTACGGGCCTACTCTCGAGCCCTCGCGGCCCCGGGCGCGACAAGTTCGCGACGGAAAAGCGAGAAGAAGGCTCGGGAGCAAGTCGAGGAGGAGGACGAGATTTGCGCTGCCAGCAGGTGTCGGCGCACGGTCTCTCGCTCGTGGGAGACTCAGAGACACTCGAAGAGAGAGCCCGAGAGCAGAGGAGCCGACAGGAAGAGCTGCACCCGAGTCGCTCCTCGACCGACTTGAGAAGGGCGGCGAGGCTCACAACTCGCGCTCTACACGACAAAGTAGCTCGGCAAACGCGCTCGATTGCACCGCAGACACGTCCTCGTCCGATCTCGCCCGAGCAGAACACCGTAACCCTGCTAGATCAAGAGCTAGCGTTTGAGCGAGGGTGCGCAGGATCCCCCTGTCTTTAGCAGGTGGCCGGGCGCACGGGCGGTTCGCAGGGGTCCGCGCCGTGCGAACGGCTCACCACAGTGCGCCCGCTGCCCACAGGGGCACGTGAGGGCGGGCGCGGCCTCGTAAGGACCCGTCCGCGACGGCTCGACTCGCTGAGCCGTCGGGACGAGTGCGACGACGAACGAGAACTCTGCGCGGTCCGGGAACGCTCGCGAGGGACGAAGAGAGCTTTCGAAGAGGAAAGGGCGCCGTCGCGCGGCACAGCAAGGGCGCGAGGGGAAGCTTTCGGGGCCGAGAAGGGGGAGGTGCCATCGAGGGCGCGACTAACCTGCGCCGCAACGTCGGGAGGGTCAGTGCGCGACTCGGCGTGGAGCACAGACCCACAGAGAAGGTCCTGCAGGGAAGAAAGAGAGTGCGCGGGACGTACAAAGGACAAGACTAGCCGCCTCGAGGTCGAGAACCCGCATCGCGCCGCCCAGAAGACCGCCCTGCTCGCTGTGCACAGCCATATCGCCTGCAAAGGGACCAGGTCAGTACATCCAAGCCCGTGCACAGTGCAGCGAGGTAGCAGAGGGGGCGAGGGGAGAGGGGGAGGGGGGCCAAACACGGGGAGGCGGGGAGGAGGAGGACGCACCAGTCGCCCGCAGCCCGCGCAGCACAGCCGCATGGCCCACTAGTCTCCTTGATGCTGCCATAGTCCTCGACGACGTGGCCCACAGGCCCATGAACCGTTGCCACGAGTCGAGAGAGGTCGGACGACGCGAGTTGCTGATGAAGATGCGACGCGCCCTGCGCCCTCGGCGATCGTTCGCGGCGGCGCGCATGAAGCAGAGGTATGATGCCGAGATGCGCAGGTACCGACTCGAGCCAGTCTGAGCGAGCCCAGCCGTGAGGGCCGAGGGGTGCGAGGGGAAGGAGGGACGCGAGCGGCGAGCAGACCTTGAACTCGAGCTTACGCTCCCCACAGCGGTCGCCGTACGTTCTCCCGCTTTGAGCGTGCTCTCAGTGCTGTACAGAGTGGCCTTGGCGGCGAGCAAGCCGACAGGAAGAGCGCTCTCGTCTCGGACCTCGACCGACTCGAAGACCCAGCCGAGGAGGCCAGCTCGCGCTCTACACGACAAAGTAGCTCGGCAAAGAGAGGTCGGACGACGCGAGTTGCTGATGAAGATGCGACGCGCCCTGCGCCCTCGGCGGCCGCTCGCGGCGGTGCGGGAGCAGGCCCCATAGATGGATGATGCGATGAAGAAGAGCTGGACACGTGCCGGCAACGCACAGCAGCGGTGCGGCCGGGTTGCGCGTGGGTGAGGAGGACAAGGTGCGGCCCTTGAGCGCTCACGCACGCGCAACGAGCGACAGGGGCGTCGAGCCAGTGTGTGCGTAGACTCGCTATGCTCTCCACGAGACGTGCAAGAGTGCCCCAAAGGCAGAGTCCGGCGCTCAGTCTCGCTCTTTCTCCCCCTCTCTCTCGACGCCGACGCTGTTCTCGCGGAAAGTGGTGGGGGTAAGGGCACAATTGCAACTCGCGAGAAGCAATTTAGTCCTGGGCCTCGGCCTCCTGGTCGAACGAGAGGTTGTCTGCGAGGCGCGCGAACGAGGGAAGGGTCAGTACGTCGACTCGAGCGCGAGGGGGAGAAGGGAGGAGAGGACGGGAGACGCACAGAAGCGGAGGGTGTAGGTCGACTTGTCGGTCGAGACGACACGGAGCCACTCACGCACTGCAGGTAAGAGAGTGGGTCAGTGCGCTGTCGAGCCTCGACGAGGAGGGGCGAGAGCGGGGGGACGGACTCTGGTTCTTCTTGAGGAACTTCTTGGTGAGGTACTTGAGGTAGCGCTTGGAGAAGGGGACGGTCGAGGTGACCGAGAGCTTGCCCGAGCCCTCACGCTGGAGCTTGACGTCGTCGCCGAGCTGGCCAGTCTTGCCCTCGACCTTGATGTGGTCGACGAGGAACTTCTCGTACGCAGCGGCGTCGAACTGTGGGGCGCAAAGGTGAGGTCAATCGGCGAGTCTAAGGGCGTGAGAGAGAGAGGGAGAGGGACGCACGATCTTGTCGTTGGCCGGGCCCGAGTAGTCGATGACGAACTTGGTCGGGGCGACCTTGACCTTGGTCTGCTTCTTGGCCTGGAGGACGGGGAGAGCAGCGGGAAGATCACGGTGCGGGCGAGGTTGGACGGGCGGCGACGAGAGGGAGGGGAGGCGGTTGAAAGGCAGTCAGCGTTACGAGTCGGGGTGCGCCTACTGAGACGTCGCCACGGGCAGGGACCGTGTGAAGGTGTGCCGTTGGGACCTTCAGCAAAGCGGCTGGGGGGTTTCTACTGACGGAGACGACGGAGGGAGCCATTGCTGCAAGGGAGAGAGAGAGGTGAGCTTTTCTGATGGCGGAGAGGGGCGAGGCGAGGTCGGGGCGAAGAGTGGTGTGGACGAGAGGGGAGAGGGAGATGAGGCGCACCTGCTAGAAGGGTACTGGAAGTAAACCGAGGACGGTGGCCGAGGGACGAGACTGGACAAGGAGCAAGGGTGGGCCAGCGCGAGGAGGAGCTCGTCGTCGCCGAAGCTCACGCACCAGCTCGCCTCGTCGTCGTCGTCCCTGTGCCAGTCTAGCTCGACCAGCCTCTGGGCCATCCACCCTTCCCCCCTTCCATTCCCCCTTCCAGCGGGTACCTCAGGCTCCTCCCCCCCTCCCAACCCTTTGGTGCTCCCTCCCCTCCCCGCTCCTCCCACGAGCGCAGAGCCTTGCCTCCACAGCCCTTGTCGTCCCTCAAGCACCCCGTCCAGCCCGCCATGTCTGCCGCCCAGGTCTCTGGCGAGTGAGTCCCGCCTCCCTCCCTCCCCCCTCGTCCTCCCTCCCCTCGTCCCTCTCTCGCTCGCCCGTGCTCACCTCGACCCTCATCATCCACCCTCCCCCGCAGCTTCGCCATCAAGCCCGAGTCGACCCCTCCCGTCCTCAACACCAAGGACTGGCCGCTCCTCCTCAAGAACTACGACAAGCTCCTTGTCCGCAGTGCGTCCTCCTCCTCCTCCCCTCCCTCCCTCTCGATACACCGCCTCACCGCCTCTCTACAACAGGCTCGCACTTTACGCCCATCCCGGCCGGCGCCTCGCCCCTCAAGCGCGACCTCAAGAGCTACATCAAGCTCGGCGTCATCAACCTCGACAAGCCGTCCAACCCCTCGTCGCACGAGGTCGTCGCCTGGATCCGCCGCATCCTCCGCTGCGAGAAGACGGGCCACTCGGGCACGCTCGACCCAAAGGTCACGGGCTGCCTCACCGTCTGCATCGACCGCGCCACCCGCCTCGTCAAGTCGCAGCAGGGCGCCGGTCCGTTCCCCTCCCGCTCTCTCTACTCTCCCTCGAGCGCCCACGCCTGACACTCTCGCGACCCACAGGCAAGGAGTACGTCTGCGTCCTGCGCCTCCACGGCGCCCTCCAGTCCGAGAAGCAGCTCGCGCGCGCCATCGAGACCCTCACGGGCGCCCTCTTCCAGCGCCCGCCCCTCATCTCGGCCGTCAAGCGCCAGCTGCGCATCCGCACCATCTACGACTGCAAGCTCGTCGAGTTCGACAACGACCGCCACCTCGGCGTCTTCTGGGTCTCGTGCGAGGCCGGCACCTACATCCGCACCCTGTGCGTCCACCTCGGCCTCCTGCTCGGCGTCGGCGGCCACATGCAGGAGCTGCGCCGCGTCCGCTCGGGCGCCATGAGCGAGAGCGACGAGATCGTCACCATGCACGACGTCCTCGACGCCCAGTGGCTGTACGACAACACGCGCGACGGTGCGCCCCCCTCTCTCCCTCTCTCCTCGCCCTCACGGACAGCGTACTGACGACCTGTCCTCGACACCGCGCAGAGTCGTACCTGCGCCGCGTCATCCGCCCTCTCGAGTCGCTCCTCACGGGCTACAAGCGCATCGTCGTCAAGGACTCGGCCGTCAACGCCATCTGCTACGGCGCCAAGCTCATGATCCCGGGCCTGCTCCGGTACGACGCCGACATTGAGCTCAACGAGGAGGTCGTCCTCATGACGACCAAGGGCGAGGCCATCGCGGTCGGCATTGCCCAAATGTCGACGGTCGAGCTTTCGACGTGCGACCACGGCGTCGTCGCCAAGGTCAAGCGCTGCATCATGGACCGCGACTTGTACCCACGCAAATGGGGGATGGGCCCAGTCGCCCAGAAAAAGAAGAAGATGGTGGCTCGTTCTGAGCTCGACAAGCACGGCCGCGCCAACGACAACACGCCGGCGACGTGGAAGCAGGAGTACGTCGACTACTCGGTCCAGGGCGAGGGCGTTCCCGCCACGCAGCAGATCCCGACCCAGCCGACGCCCGCCGCCGCACCCGCACCCGCACCTGCACCGGCCGCCACCGCCGACGAGCCGCCCAAGGCCGAGGACAAGAAGGACAAGAAGCGCGACCGCGACGGCGAGACCGAGGAGGAGAAGGCGGCGCGCAAGAAGGCCAAGAAGGAGAAGAAGGAGCGCAGGAAGAGCGAGGCCGAGGCCTGAGCGGGGCGGGCGCTTTCCTTCCCCTCTCGTTGTACATCCCCTCCCTGCCTCTCCCTCTCTCTCTCTCTCTCGCTTGCCGCATTGTACTTCTTTCCTTTTCGTCGCGACTCTCTGGATCGGCCCCGTACGCGAGAGAAGGGAGAATACGGCTCTTGCACTTCGACGACGAGTCCCTCCTCGTCATGCCTCGGCCCCTTCCTCCAGCTCGGCGTACCGCCACAGGCCGTACGTCTTGGGCGCCGTCTGCCACAGTCGCACCGTGCCTGTGCGAGAGGGAACAGAGTCAGGCTGCTGCTCGACAGGTCGACGAGGGAAGGAGAGAGAGAAAGAGAGAGGGACGCACCGTCCTCGCTCCCGCTCGCGAAGCACTCGCCGTCCGGGCTGTACGCCACGCAGTGCACCGGCCCATGGTGGCCCTTTGCGACCTCGCGCTCCTGGCCCGTGACGGCGTCGTGCACGCGCACCCACTCGTCGCCCGACGCGCCCGTGACGAACGTGCTGCGCGAGGGGTGCAGCGAGCACGACGACGGGCCGTAGGGGAGCGTGTGCTGCAGGTAGGGGAGACGGCTGTGTCACGAGGAGAGATGCGTGAGTGACGAGGTCGGGCAAGAGAGAGAGACAGAGAGAGATGGGGACGCACGTCTCGAGCGACAGGAAGATGGCGTCCTTGCCCGCCGTGACGCACAGCAGCTCGCCGTCGACGCTCCGCTCGAGGCTCGTGATCGGCTTGTCGTCAAAGCTGAGCTCGTGCGTCGGCGCGAGCGTGCGCAAGTCCCACCATCTGCGAGCCCGAACGTGCTCCTCGTCAGGTCGCGCTCGAGCCGGTCCGTCGAAGGAGAGAGAAACAGAGAGACGCACCGCAGCACCCGGTCCTCGCCCATGCTCACCGCGCCTTGTCGCTCCTCGTCCCACAGCACCTTCTTGACCGTGCCCGCATGCGCTGTTCCGCCTCCCGGCAGCCGCAACTCGTCGACGCCGTCGACGCCGTCCGCGTCCGACCCGTCCCTCGGCGCTCGCGACAGGTCCCACAGCCGCAGGCGCTTCTCGTGGCCGCCGGTGAGGACGCGCGCGTTCGAGGGGAGCGCGGAAGGCGAGGGCGACGAGAGGTTGGGCGAGGAGGGGAACAGGGTCGAGGCGGACGAGGTCGACGACAGGTCGGCGGTGCGAACGATGTGCGAGTGCGGCAGGGTGACGACGCAGCTCCCGCTGTGCGTGTCCCACACTTTGCTGCGCGACGAGGGCGGGAACGAGGGTCAGCTGGGCGACCAAGTGGGGGAGGGACGGGGACGAAGGGAGGACGGCGAGGACGCACGCCGTAAAGTCGGCGCTGCCGGTGGCGGCCAAGCTCCCGTCGTTGCTCAGCCGTGCGCTCCACACTGCGCCCTTGTGCCCGTTGTCGCCCGTGAACGTTCCGAGCCAGTCGCCGCACCTGCGCGGGAGGTGAGTGAGCGGCTGCTGCGAGAGGGCGAGACCGACGAAGAGGGAGGCAGGGACGCACCAGTCACGCAGCATGGGCTTGCCATCCTTGCACGACGAGATGAGGAGGTAGTTGGGGTCGTTCGGCGCGGCCGCGGTCGGTGGGAGGAGAGGCGAGTAGTGAATTGAGGGGATGGGGCGCGTGTGACTGCAGGAGCAGGGTCAGCAGGGGTGCCTCGAGAGTGTAGGAGGAGACAAGAGCGCACCCTGCACACACGAGCGGCGTGCTCTGCGCGCGAGAGGTGCATCGCCTTCAGTCAGCGGCCAACCCTCGCGGTCGACAGGGAGAGGAGGAGAGGGCGGGGCGCACCTTGACCGGCTGACCAGACGTTCCACCAGACATGCTGACGAGTCTCCTGGGGCGAACGAGCGACGAAGAGCGAGTCGACGAGCGAGACGGGGACAAGAGGAGCGGCGCGTGTCTCCGCTCGGACTTGGCTCGTGGCAGCAACCCGCTCGTCTTTTATGCTGGGCCACACGGCGAGCTCGCGAGCTGATCATTGTACTGCAACACCGCGCGCGCACCTCGACTCGAGAGGCGACTCTGCCGAACGAGGTCGGCGCACGGCCCGGCTCCGAGTCGAGAAGCAAGTTCTCTCGCTCTTCCGCTCTCGCGCAGGCTGTGCAAGGATCGGCAGCGTACTGTACAAGTCTATAGTTTCATCGTGCGAGAGCCGCGTCTACTGTCCTTGCGCAGGCGGGGCCTGGCGGCTGTCGGTGCTCGCCGGGCGACTCGGGCTCACGAGCTCCTCGAGGATACGCGAGTCGACCCTGCCGCGGCTGCCGGCCGACTGCGAGAGAAGGAAGGCGATGTCTGGAGGGAGAGGGGCACAGTCAGGTAGGTGCGCGAGGGAGAGCGCCGCAAGGAAGAGGGAGGGACGCACCGAGGGCCTGCTCGAAGTTGAGACGAGCTGTGGGTGCACGGGGACGAGGGTGAGCATCAAGATCACAGGAGAAGAGAGGGAAAGAGAGAGAGAGAGGACGCACGGTCGCAGTAGCTCTCGAACCTGAGCCCGAGCTCCTCCTCCTCGAGCCGCATGCTGCCGCCGAGGCACTCGGTGACGCTCAGGCCGTCCTCGGTGATGTCGCCCGTCAACTCGAGGTGGACGCCGCCGAGGCGCGAGCCCATCGAGGCGTGGATGCGCAGCGACGCGCTGATCTCGGACACAATGTCGTGCATGTGGCGCGTCTTGACGCCCGGGAACGCCGACGACGTGCGCGTGTTGCCGTGCATCGGGTCCGACGCGAAGATGGCTGCGGGTGGCCGACGAAGTGAGCATTCTCGCGAAAGGCTCGAGGGCGGGAAGGGAAAGAGGACGCACGCTTGTGGCCCGACTGCAGGACCGCCGAGATGTGCGCCGGGAGCTTCTTCTCGACCTGCCCGGACCGAGCGGGTCAGTCGTGCCCGACCGACGCACGCAGAAAAGGAAAGAGAGGGACGCACAAGCTCTGCGCCGTACCGGCTGATGAGGGTGACCTTGCCCGGCTCCTTGTTCGGGTCGACGATGCCGAGCAGGCGAACGAGCTCGTCAGGCTCCATCGACGGGCCGACCTTGATCCCGACCGGGTTGCGCAGGCCGCGGAAGAACTCGACGTGCGCGCCGTCGAGCGCCCTCGTGCGGTCGCCGATCCAGACCGTGTGCGCGCTCGTGCAGTACCACCCTTCCTCGTCCTTGGTCTTGGCCGCGAACGCCGGCACGCGCAGCTTGCGCGTCAGGGCCGACTCGTACTCGAGCATGAGGGCCTCGTGGCTCATGAAGATGTCGGCCGACTCGAGCGCGGCCGCCGCCGAGTTGGTCGTCGCCGAGCGGTCGACGCCGATGACGCTCATGAACTCGAGGGCGCCGCTCAGGTTGGCGACGATCTCCTCGTAGCTCTTGAGGAGCTCGGGCGAGCGCACGTGCGCGAGCGGGAGCGACCACGGGACGGACTGGTGCGCCGAGGTCGGGAGCGACGCAAAGCCCGACGCGAGGAGCGACCGGACGTGGTTGACGGTCGCCGCCGAGTGGAAGTAGGCCGACAGGAGGCGCTCCGGGTCGGGCAGGCGGTCGTCGGGGTCGATGCCGTTGACGTTGTGGCCGCTGCGGGCAGAGAACGAGCTGGGTCAGGCGGGCGCAGGCAGACTCGAGAGGACTCGGGGAGGATAGTCGACGCACCGGAACGAGTTGATCGTCTTGCCGTCGACGACCTCGGTCTGGCTCGAGCGAGGCTTGGCGTACTGGCCACCCATGCGGGCGACGCGGACGACCGGCAGCTTCATGCCCCCTGCGCGAGTGGTCGACACGGGTCAGCTCTTGAGGGAGGGGAGAGGGAGAGGGAGAGCGGAACGGGTGCGCACAAATGAGGATGAGGCTCATCGAGAGCAAGAGCGACAGGCGGTGCTCGATCTTCTCGCTCGTGCAGTAGTCGAACAGCTCTGTGGGAGGCGAGATGGCGGAGGTTAGCGCACTTGGCCGAGGGTGGGTGAGGAGGGGGAGGAGGAACGGTGACGGACCGGCGCAGTCGCCGCCTTGGAGCAGGAACGCCTTGCCGTTGGCGACATTGGCGAGGTTGAGCTTCAAGCGCTCGATCTGGTGCAGTTGCGGGAGGACGAGGACGAGAGGGAGATGAAGGTCAGCTCGCCGTTCGCTCGCTCCTCCTGCCACGGGGAGAGGGAGAGGGTGCGCACCTCGACTGCAGACACGAGAGGAGGGAGCGTCTGAAGCTTGCCCGCCACCGCCTCGAGGCCCTGCTTGCGCTTGAAGAGGACCGGGTCGGGATCCCGTTCCGCCGAGGAGGAGGACGAGGAGGAGGGCGTAGGGCTCGGGTACTCGACCGTCTGGCCGACGGGCTTGGCGCGCCACGAGTCGGGGGACCAGGGAGTGCTCATTCTTCTAGACGGGCGAGGGAGCGTACTTGTAAGCAACGGAGGAAGAAAGAAACCGCGGCCACGCGGGGCCTCTGCTCTCGATCCAGCCCAAGTCGAAATGTCGCGAGCGGCTGGGTGCGAGACGGCGCAGGTTGCAAGGGTGCGAGAGAGTTACACAAAGATGGCCCAGTCCCTCCGTCAGGTCGTGCCCACCGCAGCGCGCACCTCGCGCATCGTCGCCTGGGCCGCCTCTCGCGCCCGCTCCGCTCCCCGACGCTCCTCGGCCGCCAGGTAGCCCTCCTCGGTCCGAATGCGCGCAAACTCATCGCGGAAGCCCTTGAGCGACTCGCTGACGATCTCGGCGAGGTCGGTCTTGAGGCGCATGATGCCCATGGCGTCGCTGTACCGTGCCGCAATCTCCTCGACGCCGCCGGCGCGGTCCGAGTAGCCCGCGTAGATCTGGAGGAGCGTTGCGATCCCGGGGCGATTGGCCGGGTCCCACGTCACGCCGGCGGTCGAGTCGGTGACGGCCGACTTGATCTTGGCGTGGATCTCGGACGCCGAGTCGGTGAGGAAGATCTTGGACGACGGGTGCGGCGCCGACTTGCTCATCTTCTGCCCAGGGTCGCGCAGCGACTGGATACGAGGGTGTGTGGCTGTCGAGGTGGCAGGGTTGCGCATGGGCAGGTGAGCTCACGGCTGATCGCGAGGAGGAGGAGGGTGGGGAAGGAAGAGAGGCAGGTCGACGCACTGAGCATGACCTCGGGCACCCTGAACACGCCTTTGCCCTTGCCCTTGCCGTCTTTTCGTCGGCCCGGGTACGCGCGGTTGAAGATCTGGGCGAGGTCGCGCGCGAGCTCGAGATGCTGCGACTGGTCGTGGCCGACAGGGACGTGCGAGGTCCTGTGACACGAGAAGGGCGGCGTCAGAGAGGCTCGTCGATGACGACGATTCGAGGGCGAGGGAAAGGAGGGCGCACTTGTACAGGAGGACGTCGGCAGCCTGGAGGACCGGGTAGGCGAGGAGGCCGAGCTGCAGCATCGAGTCGTCGATCTCGTCCTCCGAGTTGGCGTTGCGGATCGTCGCCAGCTTGGACTGCGCTCCCCATCCGAGGTCCGCAAATCAGCTGCACGCCCTCGAAAGGGCCAATGGCTGAAAGAGAGCGTGGCCGGGGCGCACCTTCCAGGTCGTCATGCGCATGAGGCGGTTGACGGGCGTCACCGTGTTGAGGTACCATGCGAGCTCGGCGTGCTCCGGCACCTGGTCCTGGTGGAAGACGACGGCGCCTGCTGCCGGGTCGGCGAGGCCGAGAGCGAGCAGGACGGCGAACATGTCGCGGCGCTCGATGGCGAGGCGGATCGGGTCCTGCGTCGGCGGGCTCCTTTGGTCAGCGTTTCGCTCGGCCCATGCACTGAGAGGGAGAGAGGACGGGGCGCACCTGCGGGACGGTGAGGGCGTGCAAGCCGACGACAGAGAAGAAGAGCGAGTCGCGCGAGTCGGCGGGCTGTGCGGCGGCCTCCTTGACGATGCGCTGCCACTGGGCGAGGGCGCCGAGGTGGTTACCGACCTGTTGGGTGCAAGATGTGCGAGTCAGGTCGGGCAGGCCGAGTGCGAGCCTCATGAGGGAGCCGAGGTCGGGCGAGGAGGGGGTGGGATGCACATGAGGGACGCCCGTGGGCTGGATGCCAGAGAAGACGACGCGGCGTTTCCTCGCTGGAGCAGTCGAGAGTGCCCTGGCGAGCCTCGGCGCAGCAGGGGCGGCCATCGAGAACGAGAGGACGACGAGCAACTGATGAAGAATCGCGGCTCGTCGCTCTCCTGCAGCTCTCCTCCTCACCAGCCGAGCCAGAACTCCGCCGCACCGTCACTGCCATGGCCTTCTGGAAGCCGGGCACCGTCGCACCGGGCTCGTCCATCGACCGCGACTCGGATTCGACCGCTCTCGAGGGCGGCGCAGGCACTGGAGCTGGCGCCGTCACGGGCAGGGTCCAGCAGGTCGCTGTATCAGAGCGCAGGAACCGTCTAACCATCGCCAAGCAGCGTGCGTCCTCGCTCTCTTTCGCCCCCGCCCTCCCTCGTCTCGCCATCTCACTGACCTCCCCACTCTCGGCTGTAGGCGACGCCCTCCTCTACCTCCTCGAGCAGCACCCAGTCGTCGTCCTCCAGTCCCCGACGGGCACGGGCAAGAGCACCCAGCTCCCGCAGTTCCTCCTCGAGGCAGGGTGGGCAAAGGAGGGCAAGAGCATCGCCGTCACTCAGCCTCGACGGTGCGCCTCCCTCTCTCCTTTCTTTCCTGTTGCGCCTCGAGTTGACTGGAGGACACGTGCACGCAGAGTCGCCGCCATATCGGTCGCGCAGCGTGTGGCCGAGGAGGTCGGCTGCATCCTCGGCGACGAGGTGCGCACTCTCTTTCGCCTTTTCTCACCTGCCGCCGCCGATCATGTGAGCTGACCCTCTCACTCTCAACAGGTCGGCTACAGCGTGCGCTTCGAGGCGCTCGCCACCCCCGACACCAAGGTCGTCTACCTCACCGACGGCATGCTCTTCCGCGAGATCCTCCTCGACCCGCTCCTGTCGCGGTACTCGGTCGTCATGGTCGACGAGGCGCACGAGCGCAGCAGCTACACCGACCTCCTGCTCGGCGTCCTCAAGAAGATCCGCCGCGTCCGCCCCGAGCTCCGCATCGTCATCTCGTCGGCCACGATCGAGGCCCAGTCGTTCGTCGACTTCTTCAACACGCAGCCGCCGTCTTCCGCCGTCGCGTCGTCTGGCGTCAAACCCGGCGACGATATCCTGCAGCCGCCGCCGGCCAAGCGCTCGAGGTGGGACAAGAAGGAGCGCGAGCTGCCGACGCTCGACGACGCCGTCATGGTGCGGCTCGAGGGCAAGGCGTTCCCGGTCGAGATTGCCTACCTCGACGAGCCGACCAACGACGTCGTCATGAAGGCGGTCGAGACCGTGTTCGACATCCACCTCAAGGTGCGTCCCCTCTCGCCAGTCCATTTGTCGGCAGACCCAGCCTGACTCGCTTTCCTGCCGCCGCAGCAACCGCCAGGCGACGTCCTCGTGTTCCTCACCGGTCGGGACGACATCGAAAAGTGCCTGCAGCTCATCGCCGACTATCAGCATCGGTGCGTCGCCGGCGCCGTCCCTCCCTTCCCTCCTCCCCTCTCGAGCCCACGCTCACTCGCCGACGATCCCGCAGATTACCTCAAGGAGCGCCTCTCATCAAGGCCTACCCTCTTCATTCCGGGCTCACGACCGAGAGCCAGATCGCCGTCTTTGAGCCGCCGCCGCCGCGCACGAGAAAGGTCATCGTGAGCACCAACATCGCCGAGGCGTCGGTCACGATCGACGGCATCAAGTACGTCGTCGACTCGGGCCTCGTCAAGGTGCGTCCCTCTCTCTCTCCTGGTCGTGTTCGGCGCACCCGGCGAGATCCTGATGCCGGCCGCGTCCTGCAGTTGCGCTCGTTCGACCCGTCGACCGGCATGGACGCCCTCGTCACGACGCCCTGTTCCCTCGCCTCGCTCGCTCAGCGGTCCGGTCGTGCAGGCCGCACGTCGCCGGGCAAGTGCTTCCGCCTGTTCCCGTCGTCGACCCTGGCCACCCTCCTCCCGACGACGCCGCCCGAGATCACGCGCAGCGACATCTCGCTCCTCGTCCTCCAGCTCAAGAGCCTCGGCATCCAGAACATCCTCCGGTTCGACTGGATGACGAGCCCGAGCAGCGTCATGCTCGAGCGCGCGCTCGAGTTCCTGTACTGCCTCGGCGCGCTCGACGACGAGGGCAAGTTGACGAGGCCGCTCGGAATGCGCATGGCCGAGATGCCCATCGACCCGATGATGTCCAAGATTGTGCGTCCTCTGTCTCTCCTTGCCTCTCTCGAGCTTTTGCGGGTGCCCTGACCGTGTTCGCCCGCCCGCCGCAGCTCCTCGACTCGGGCCGCTTCGGCTGCTCGGACGAGATCCTCACGATTGCGTCCATGACCTCGGTCCAGGTGCGCCCGTCTCTCTCGTCTTGCCCCTCGACAGTGACTGACCCCCTCGCTCGGCCGCCCGCAGAACGTCTTCATCATGGACGGCGACTCGGTCCGCGCCGAGCTCGAGCGGCGCAAGTTCACGGTCGAGGAGGGCGATCACCTGACGGCGCTCAACGCGTACAACGCGTTCGTCAAGTGTGCGTCGTCGAGCTCTCGAACGAGGTCGAGCGGGAGAGAGACAACGAGCTGACCGAGCATGCCCTCGCAGACGGTCGAAAATCGAGCAAGTGGTGCCACACGGTGCGTCCCTGCTCGCCCTCTTTCCTTCTCGACGTGACCTGACACCCTCTTCCGTCCTCTCGCGCAGCACCGCCTCAACTTCCGCGCCCTCTCGCGCGCCCTGTCGATCCGGACCCAGCTCGCCAAGTACCTCAAGCGGTTCGAGATCCCGATTGTGTCGTGCGGCGAGGACCACACGAGCATCCGGCGGTGCCTCACGAGCGGCTACTTCCGCAACGCGGCGGTTCTGCAGCCGGACGGGACGTACCGCTCGGTCCGAGAAGGAGCTGTGCGTCGACCCTTTCCCTCCTTCTCCCTCCCTCTCTCTCGCGGGCTCGACGGCGCCAAGCGACTCACTGACAGCCTCTCGACGCGCCCAGATCCTCCACGCGCACCCGTCGTCGATCCTGTTCACCCGCACGCCGCCGTCGCGCTTCGTCATCTACCACGAGGTCATCGAGACGACCAAGCGCTTCATGCGCGAGATCACGGCCATCGACAAGGACGGCGACTGGCTCGTCGAGCTCGCCGGGCACTACTACTCGTTCAAGCAGGGGCGGTGAGCGATGCGGGCGACCCTGTCGACGTTGTCGGGAGAAGGCGGACGAGGTGGACGAGGGAGAGCAGGAGCGGGTGGACGCCGGCGCCGGCAGGTGGATGGTCGGCTTCGAGGCGAGCAGGGACGGGTCAGAGGCGTGTTGTCACGAGTACCGGTGCTCAGGCGGTGCGGCGAGAGGTGACGGGCGACTCGCGAGCTGCGCGCTCGGGCCTCCTCTTCTCCTAGTCCCCGGTCTCCTTGCGCCGCTCTCGCTCTCGCTTCTCTCTGCCACCGCGCGAGCTTCTCTCTCTTCATTCGCTTGCTGCACCGCCTCGTTCCGCTCGTCTCCCGCACGCGCTCCGTCGGACTCTCCGGTCCTCGCCCGTTGCCGTTCGTCCGCTCGGTCTCCATTCTCCCTCCTGCTCTCGACGCTCTCGCCTGTCGACTCGCCGACCATGGCGCTCGCCTACCTGGCTTCCTGGCTGCCCAGCGTCGGCGGTGGCGGCGCATCGAGCTCGCCGCGGCCAGCAACCGGGTCGCCCTCGAAGCAGCTCAGCGAGGAGCAGGTGCGTCCTCTCCTCTCCCTCGTCAGCATCTCCCGTGCCCTCCTTGACCTCGCGTGTCCCGCAGCTCCACGCCCTGCACGCCCAATGGCTGCGCATGCAGTCCTCGCACCAAGCCGAGGCGCTCGACCTCATGGGCCGTCTCGTCGCCGAGAACAACGAGCTCAAGGAGCGCCTCGACAAGGCGCAGCGTGACCTCAAGGACGTCAGTGCGGGGCGCAAGGCGGATGAGGCGGAGCTGAGGCGGGCAGAGAAGGAGATCCAGCGGCTGACGGGAGGGAACGTGCGTCAACTGTTTCGCCACCTTCTCCTCGGGCGTCCTGACCTTGTACACGCTCGCAGACGGGTACGGCCCTCGAGAACGACTCGTTCGACCCGACTCTACTGACGAGCCATACCCAGGTCTCGCCGTCGCGATCCTCGACCTCGAAACAGACCTCGTGCGCCCCTTCTTTCCCTCCTGTCCTGTCCCCGCACGCCCATCTGAGGACTCTCTGCTCCCGCAGTTCGCGCCCGAGATCTTTCATCAACACCACGCCGCGCAAGCCGCCGTCGAGGCCATCCGGAACAAGCTGCTCGAGAGCGTGTCGTCGCTGCCGCCGGCGCAGAGCGACAGGTCGTGGCGCAGCGTCGTCCTCATCTTCTGGTACGTTCTCTCTTCTTCGACTGTCTCGACAAGGCCCTGACACCGATGCGTGCGCAGGCGCCGGAACCCGCACTTTGTTCAGCAGCTCGTCGCGCACGGCTTCTTCAACTCGCCTCGCGAATTCGACGACTTTGTGCGTCGAGCTTCCTCTATCTGCATGAGCCATGTCACTGACAGTCCCTCTATGTGTCCCTGCAGATCATAGCCTTCAATCGCGCCGACCCGCTGTTCATGATCGTCGTCGAGCAGGGCAACTCGAGCGAGCAGGCCCTCCAGCGCGAGCGCGCGTTCGCCATGCTCTTCGCCCAGCACCCTCTCTGCTACCGGCTCGTCCTCGGTCGATGGGCGTATGACCTGCACCTCGCCGAGCTCCTCGCGCCGACCAACGTCAAGGACCGCACGGTCGCCGCCGCCTTTCCGACCAAGATCGTCTTCCTCGAGCCGCACATTGGCGCCTTCCTCCCGGCCCAGCTCCTCCGCCGAGAGCCGCAAATGCTCGCGCCCGACGGTCTCCTGCGGCGTCACGTCCTGACGGACGCACGTGCTCTCAAGCCTCGCGAGGTCGACTACGCTCGAGTGCGTCCCTTCTCTCTTTCACTTCTCCTCCTCCTCTCTCTTGCGCGCTCTCTGCAGCACCAGGTACTGACAATCGAGTGTGTTACAGCCCTTGTGGCAGCAAGACCCGCCCATCTGCCTCGACCACTACCTCGCCCCTGCGCGCTGCCACGACGAGCGCTGCGCCTTCTCGCACCAGTACCGCATCCCGCCCGACGTCCTCGAGGCGCTCCGGTTCGAGGTCTCGCGCACGCCATGCCCGCTCGTCCTCGCCGGCTACGAGTGCGTCGAGGCGTCGAGGTGCCACTTTGCGCACGTGTGCCCGCGAGGCTCGAGATGCGGCGACCGAGCGTGCCCGTTCACGGCGCCGAGCATGCACCCGCCGCCGCCAATCCGGGCGCATACGGCACCAGCACCTCGACTCACGCCGCCAAGAGCCGTCGCGTCTCCCAAGCCTTCAGCGGCCGGCCTCGCTCGTGAAGCGGTGGGCGCGCCATCGTCCACCCGCTCGGCCCTCGCACGCCTCCTCGCCGCCGGTGCAGCATCGCCCGTCCTCGCTACGCCCGAGCTACATCCACCGCCGAGCCGCCCGTACGCCTCGCCGTCCCGGCGCTCTCCTGCGCCCAAGCACCACCTCCTGCCCGCCTCCCCCTCCCGGCGCTCTCCTGCGCCCAAGCACCACCTCCTGCCCGCCTCCCCCTTCGGCCACCCGCTCTCGCTCGCCGACGACACGCAGGCCGCGGCGCCCCCACCCTCCGTCACCGACGCCGTCGACCTGACCGACGAGGAGCTCGCGCGACTGCTCGACCGAGCGAGGCAGGAGGAGGAGGAATACGAGCGGGGCCTGCAGGAGGACCCGTTCTCGGCGCCGACGGAGCTGGGCGCAGCGTCGCCAAGGTTGCCAGAGGGCGGCAGCCGGAAGGGCGCAGCTCTGGCGGGCGCGGCGAGGGGCAACGGGCGAGCTCTGTGGGACGCGGCGTGGTCGGCGAGGGGGAGCCAGGCGGCGGTCTGAGGTCGTACAGCCGGCGTGCGGGTGCATGGTCGAGGATGTACAGCATGGTCAGGTAGACCTGCGCAAGAGCAAGCGCCGAGAGCGGGCGTGCGGTTGGCGAGTTGCGATGAGAGCGAGGAGAGCAGGTTCTCCCACCGACGAGGGCGAGTCCTCTCGAGGGCGAGGGCAGCGCGGGTGTGTCGTGGACCTGCTCTCTGTGCAAGCCCACACAGCCTGGCTCAGCCTGTGCACGAGCGAGGCGAGGAGCGTGCTCTTGGTCTCTCGGTTCGCTTTCATCTCTCGCTTGCTCTCTCTCCCTCGCTCTGCCTCTGGCCTGCTCAGCATGCAGTCCGGCATGGTCGGTGCCGCTCCTTCTATCGCCCAGCAGGTCCAGGACCAGACCGAGCGCGATTGCGAGACGGTGCGTCCCTCCTCGCTCTCGTCCTCCCCCCTCGGTGACGAGCCACTGACCCGCACGTCGCTCGCGCAGTGGCAAGAGTGCGTCCCTCGTACTTTCCGAGTCCCTAGGCGTACCCTGATTCGCTCCCCATCCCCGCCCCGCCCCCAGCTTGATCACGGCGCAGGACGACTTTGTCGCGACCCTCCTCCAGCACCGCGCCGAGCTCCAGCACCGCCTCGCCGAGGCCCAACAGCAGTCGTCGGCTCTCAAGGAGCAGAGTGCGAGTGCGAGGGCGGAGCAGGAGAGGCTTGTCGGCATCGGCCAGCTCGAGGCGCAGGTCGCCCAGGCTCGCGAGGTGCGTTCCCGCTCGACTAGGCCCCTCACCCTCGATCCTGGGCTCACACTCGACTCTCACACAGACCTACCAGGAGCACCTCAAGGCGCAGGAAGAAGCCGAGAAGACGCTCGCCAACCTCGACGCCCAGCTCGCCCAGCTCAACCTCCGGTCGACCCAGCCCGTCGAGCCGCTCAAGGCGGGCGTGCGCGCCAAGGCCGACAGGAGCCCGCCGCTCGTTCTCGTCCTCATCAACGGGTGCGCCCTGTGTCCCCCTTCTCTCGCGTGACCTGCGCCCTCGCTCACGTCGGGCCCGTCTTCGTCCTGCAGCACGGTCGCGCCCTTCTCGGATGCGCTCATCCAGAAGGGGACGGCGGGCGGCAGGGAGGCGTCCTCTGTTCTGCGGTGCGTCACCTCGTCCATGCCCTAAGCGCGACGACGAGTCGAGCCCTGACGTCGCCCCTGCGCCCGCAGCGGCCAGATCGAGCTCGACACCAGCAGCCTCTCGACCGAGGGCGATGTCAAGCTCCTGTGCTTCCTGTACTACGACCGCCTGCAGGTCATCCCGTCGCTCGAGCGCAGCCGTGTCATCAGGTGCGCCCCCTCTCCTCCTCGTCTTCCCCGTCGCGCATCCTCACTCACCGAGCTCTCTCCCCCCTCGCAGCAACCCGTCTACTTGGCGCAACTTTGTCGACGGCTTCTCGCGTGTCACGGGCAACTTCATCATCGACGTCGCCAGTGCGTCCCACCTCTCTCGCCTCGTCTTTGCGTCGAGCGAGCGAGACCTGACCGCGCTCGAGCCCCTTTCTCCCAGACAGCGCGCCCGCCGAGGAGCACATGGCGGCCGTCCTGAGCAAGGTCGGCTTCATGACGAACGTGCAGCAGGTCTACCTCGCCGGCGTCCACCCGGAGCACGGCGTCAGCGACGTCGTCGAGCAGCAGCCCGACGCGACCGCTCAGCTCGGCGAGGCGTTCCTCGACCAGGTCATGCCCAAGATCAACCTGTGCGTCTCCTCTCTCTCTCTCGTTGTCGATGTTCGCGTCCTGATCCACCCTGCCGTCGGACAGGGTCCGTCATCTTCCCCTGCCGGCCATGGACGAGCTCGCAGACTCGACCATCGAGCTCGCCGGCGTCTTCGAGTCGTCGATCGCCCTGCCTACCGACGCTACGTCCCGCATTCCCGCATCTCTTCCTACTTCTCGCTCGTGAGCTCCTTCTTCCGGGTCTGGCGTCCTCACACGGCGGCCGCATTGACCCTCCCCCGCACTCCTCGCAGCGCGTACCCGGCCGCATCGTCCAGCAGCAGGCCTGCGCCAGCGACGACGTACGGCGGATCAACACCGAGCGTCGTTGCGCCTTCGACGAGCCAGAAGCGGCCGGTCATCAACCCCAACAAAAGCCTGATGAACCAGAGTGCGCCCGCCTCTCTTCATTCTGCGGCCCTCTGACTGACTCTATCTCGCCTGCAGATCCTCCTCTGTGCGTGTCCCTCACCTCGAGCGAGAGTTCTGTCCTGACTGGCCTCGGTCCGTCCCATGCAGGTGCTTCTGGACCTACCTCGCGCCGCAAGGGTGCAGCGCTCGCCACTGCGACCGCTCTCACGACTGTGCGTCGCACTCTTTCCCCCTCTCGACCCTCATTGCCCTCGTACTGACCTCTCTACACACTTCTAGATCGCCTGACGCCTGCTGAACAGCGCCGGCTGCGCGACACCGTCAAGAAGCTGTACCCGTGCAGCGTGCGTCCCGCTCTTTCTCTCTCTCTGCCTCTCTCGCCATCCTCTTTTGTTTCGTGTACTCACCTCGCCCTTGTCGTGCAGGAGCTGCGCAAGACGGGAAAGTGTACCTACGCCGCAAAGCACGGCGGATCGTGCGTCGACCCTCGTCAACTCTCCCTCGAGCGCCGTCCTGACCCTCGTGCTCTTCTCCGACGACAGGTGCATGTTCGCCCAGTGCGTCGTCTCTCGCCTCGTCCTCGCATCAGCAGCATGATCGATTGACCCTTCTCCTTCTCCAGCGACGTCAAGGCCATGCCGCGCTTCGACTGAGAGAGGTCCGAGCGGCCTGCCGGAGGAGGAGGAGGAGGAGGAGGAGGGGTTTCTGCGTCAGCGCTTGGTCCTCGGTCTTGCCTAGCTTACCTAGCAGAGGGTCTGTCAATGTGCATAAATCCGTGCCCTTGTCCGTCGAGAGCAGCCGGCCCGTCTTCGCGCTCGATGTCTCGCTCTCGTGCTCTCGGCGCTCTGTCCTCGCCTCGCTTCCCCTCTGCCCGGTCGGTTTGCGTCTCGCGATCCAGTGGATATGCCTGAGCTCGTCGAGCCGCTCGATGACGTGCAGACCAAGGCAGACGAGGTGCGTCGAGCGGTTCTCTTCTCACTCTCCCCCGCTTTCGCCTTTTCCCGCTCTGCTCGCCAGCAGCGACCACGGCCTCGCCTACGAGTACGGCTTCGAGGACGTGTACGAGCCGCAGAAGTTCCAGGCCCAAGGAGGATGGACGGCGGTGAGCACGAGGACGGGCAAGGCGGGACCGAGGAGGTGAGCGAGCCGGCGGTCTGTGCGGTGCTGTGCAACTCTGTCCCTTTTCCCTCTCTCGCTCTCAGCCTGTCCCGTCGAGTCGTCGTGAACGTCGAGAGCGAGCAGTGACCGAGAGAAAATCGAGTGAGCCGGCGGAGGGAGGCGCGAGAGGTTCGAGAGCCTGCAGCAAGGACGCACCGTCACTCTCTCAATGCGCTCGGCGACGAAGCGAGACCGACTCAAGCGCACGTTGCACAAGGGGACTGCGAAGCGAGGGTGGTACAAAAACACTGCCGAGAGAAGCGACTCGTCCCTCCTCCTCGTCGTCCTCCTTCTCAAACCGACCGCCTCCTCGCGCCGACTAGGCCCGCTCCTACTCCTTGACGCCGCTCCCGTCGCCGACGTCCATCGAGGCGCCCATGTCGCGACGAGCGGCCTCGGCGACGCTGCGCGCCTTGGCCGCCAAGGCGACGCTCGATGAGCTGAACTCGGCGAGCTTGGCGAAGAAGACCTGCGCGCGCACGAGAGAGAGGGAGAGTCAGGCTCGCCGTCGGTATCGTCGAGGAGGGAAGGAAGAGAAGCAGACGGACCGTGTAGTAGTCCCTCGACTCGCCGGCCTGCGCCTCGAGGAATGCCGAGTACCGCGCCTGGCTCGCCGAGTCGTCGGGGAACGCCGGCTCGCGCGCGTTCTGCGCGAGCGCCAGCCTCGCGTCCTCCTTGAAGACGCAGCCAAAGTCGACCTGGACGTCCATGCGGCGCTCCAAGGTCGGGCCGCCGACCTCGTCTCGCTCGACCGGGCGCCACAGCTGCTGAACGGCGGCGACTTGCTCGTCTGACAGGCCGATCGAGCGCAGCCTGTCGACGTCGGGGTCGCGGTCGACGCTCGAGGGTGGCGCAGGTGTGGCCTGCGGGGCGCCTGGAGGTGCGGCGCGCGAGCCGACGAGGGTCGAGCTCGGGGAAGCGGAACCGGCCGCCGAGTGCTCCGGCGCCGGCGCCGACGCAGCGACAAGCCCTGAGCGCGATGGACTGTGGCTCTGGATGGCCGGCGCGGCGACGTCGGCGGCAGCGAGGGGAGCTGAGCGCGCCTGCGGGTCGTTCTGCTTCTCGGCGCCGGCCTTGGCGAGCTGGTCGTACCGGTTGATCTTGAGCGGTTCACGGTTGACGGCGGCGCCATCGAGTTCGTGGCTGTGCTGCGAGGCGGGACCTTGAACGCGCCTCGACCGGGCTGTCGGCGTGGGGCTCATGAGTTCTCGGTCGTCTGGGGCGCGCGCCAGGACAAGGTGGGAGAGACGGGGGACGTACACTCGTGCGTGTCGAGCTCGCGCCACGCCACGCGCACAGCTTGGCCGCAGAAGCACTCGCCGTCGAGCTGGCGGATCACCCTGCGGCAGAGCGCCTCGTCGCGCATCGAGACGAAGGCGATGACGTTCATGCCGACCTGCTTGACCTCGACCGGGCCGATCTCGTCGGCGCGCAGGCTGCGCCCGAGGAAGTCGACGACGTCGGCTGGCCTGGCGTTGCGCGACAGGTGGAGCAGGAACAGGCCGAGCTTGCGCTGGTCGGGCGAGCGCTGGGCTTGGCGCTCGCTGCCGACGTACTGGCGCTTGTACTCCGAGTTGGACACCTCCGGAACGCTCGAGCCCGTCGACGCGTCGGTGAACGGCTTGGCGAAGATGCGGCGGCCGTCGAGCGTGAGATTGCGCAGCGAGGCGCACGCCGGGCTAATGTCTTGCGCGCGCCCGACAGCGACGTAGGCGAACCTGGTCGGCTGGTGGTGGCTCTGCGACAGAAAGACGTCGTCGACGCGGATGCCGACGCCCGACAGGTGGTCGTAGATGAACCGCTCGGCGACCGTCTGGGGCAAGCCGCCGACGAAGAGCCAGTTCTCGAGCTCGCGCGGTTCCGGCGTAAAGCCGCGAGGGACGGGCTCGTGCGGCGAGCGCGAGCGCGAACGGCTGCGACGCCTCGACGTGCGGTCGGCGTTCTCGAAGCTGCGAGCCGGCGCGCGCTCGCGTTCGCGCGTTGGCGAGCGCGTCGGCGAGTATCCGCGCAGCGACTTGGACCCGCGCCTCCGCCCGTCGCCGACGTCGTGTCGAGGCGGAGAAGAGTTGCGAGGGTAGGCGGCGACACGACGAGGGGAAGACGGGCGCTCGCGACGAGGCGAGCGCGAGCGCTGCTCGCAGTCGTCTCGCGCGTACGAGTCGCGGCGACGGTAGGGGCTGCGAGAGCGGCGACGAGGCTCGTGACGGTCGCTGCCGCCTCGCGAGGGCCACTGAGCGTGCTCGCTGCGGCGCGAGTCGTCCCTCGGCGACGGGGCGTGGTCGCTCGGACCGTCTCGGCGGTACGGGGTCGCCGCGTCTTGAGGCACGAGCTCGTACAGCGTACTCGAGGGCGAGTCGACAGGACGATGCGGGTCGTCGTGAGGAGGCGTGGGCGGTGTCGGCGCGGCGTGCGAGACAGGAGCGAGGACGGCTGGAGCGCTCGACGAGTCGGCCGACGGCGGGTCGGGCGGGCCGTCAGGGCCGTAGCCGTGCTCCTGCAGGTACTCCTCGGCGGCATAGAGGTCCATCGTGAAGCTCAGGTCGTACGAGATCGTCGCTGCGAGGGGGAAAGACAGCGTCAGGCGAGGTTGCTCGTGCGCGCCGACGACACGGAAAGGACGGGAAGAGGGAGGAGGCAACGCACCTCGCTCTCGTCCACCGTCGTCCCAGCTGCTCAGGATCGACTCGATGGCGGGCAGGGCGCGGGACGGCATGTTCTGCGCGAGGTGGTCGGTCCTCGCACCTCGATGGAGGAGGCACTCGGCGATGAGGCGGCGGACGGGCGTGCGACGGGTCGGGTACAGGAGGGCGGCCTCGACAGGGCTTGTGCGGTACAGGGTCGCTGTCGCAGGGACAAGGAGAGGGTCAGTCTCGACAGCCCTGGCTCGTTCAACCCGGACGAAGGGGGGAGGAGGTCGACGAGGTCGTCGCTCTCTCCCGTGAGAGGGGGGAGGGGACGCACCTGTGCTGTTGACCTCGGCCTCGCCGCAGTAGAGCAGGACGAGCAGGACGCCGAGCAAGTCGTCGCGCTGGACCAAGGCGACGAGCTCGTTGGTGCGCTCGCCGGGCGTCATGGCGCTCGGGTCGGCGAGGACCGGCGCAGCGGCCATGATGGACGTTGCTGGACTCGACTGGGAGCCTTCAGAAGCAAGCACGAGCAGAGTGTCGAGAGGGAGGTGCGAGAGTCGGTCGCGTCCTCATCTCTCTCGGCCTTTGGTCCGTCTCGCTCGTCTCGACACGCTCAGAGCCGTTCAACGATGCCCCAGACGCCGTCCAGCATGCGCTCTCGTCCAAGTTCGGCATCCCTCGAAGCGCCCAACGCCGCCGCCGCCTCGCCGTCCTCGTCGCGGCACTCTACCCTCGAGTCGCGCCGCGCTCTCGGCGCCAGGGCGAGCGGGATGGCGCGCGACCCGGGTACGCCGGTCGGGAGACTGCTCGCGGCAGAAGGGCTCGCAGTGCGCAGCCCCAGGAGGGTCAGGCACAGGAGCTTGGCCGACAAGTGCGTCTCGCTCCCCTCCCCCTCTCGTCCTGTCACGCCTCGCACGCTCACGCACAACCTCCCGCAGAGTCATAGACTGGCCGTCCAACGCCCTCATGTCGCTCGAGACGTCGGTCCAGCTCCTGTCGTTCGAGTCGGCCGGGTACCCGGCCGCCCTCGCCTTCCACCTCGTCCACCTCGTCGTTCGCGTCTCCGCCTTTGTCCCCTCCCTCACGTCCATCACCTCGATGCTCTTCTCGTCCGCCTCGAGTGCGAGTCGGTACGTTCGCCGACCCGCCGACGCGTTGGGCGACGCGGACGCACGCCTCGAAGCGCTGCAGCGCGCGTCGCAGGGGCGCGGCGGAGGGGAGTGGGGCTGGTGGGCGTGGACGTTCAGCGCGCTCCTCATCCTCGTCAGTGTCGGGAACTCGGCATACTTGGCGAGTCGCAGGAGGAAGTACCAGATGGTGCTCAGGAGGGTGAGCCGCATGGCCCGTTCTGCTTCACCGCATCGTCGCCTGACTCTGCTCGTCCCACAGGATCCTCTCGCCTCGCCGAATGCGAGATCCACCATGCTCGACTTCTCGCCCTCCAAGCGTCACGTCAGCTTCACCGAGTCGGTCCGGCGCCGCGTCAAGGCTGCGCTCGGCAAGGTCGAGGTCGAAGAGTCGCACGCGTATCCGGTGCAAGAGCTCCAGGTGTGGACGCCTGAGCGTGTCCTCTGGTCCTTGCGCTTCTTCACGTACGTCCCCGTCTCTCTCCTCTCACTGGACGGGCACGAGCTCGACGAGCCTGACGAGCTTTCCTCTACAGCCTGTACCCGCCACCTGTCGCCCTCATGTACCACTTCCTCGCGCTCGACAACTGCGTTCCCTTCGCCATCGTCGGCGGCACGATCGTCCTGACAGTGCGTCCCAAGCCGTTCCTCCTCGGCGTGCCCCGGCCAGTCACTGACCTCGCCGCCCCCTCGCTGCAGATCTACGTGCTCGTCCACCTGTACTCGACCCTTGTCTCGGACCGTGCGGCGTTGCAGGCCGAGGTCATGCACGAGTACAACGCCAAGTTTGTCAACCCTCGCGTGTTTGTCGCCAAGCGCGACGCGTGCGTGTCGACGAGCCAGGCCGAGATGGTCGGCGCCAACGACTGGCTGCGGGCAGGGCGGCGGCACGTGTTGGACGAGTCGCTCGGGCAGGACGACGAGCAGCACGTGGTGGTGCGCGGGAGCGGGCGCAGGGCGAGCAGGAGGGACAGCTCGGTACCGTCGATGCAGCAGCGCGAGGTCGAGGGGCCATCCGACTCGCCGGTGCCTCGGCGCAGCAGGCCTCGCCCGTCGATGCTCGGCTGAGCCTGAGCGTGTCACTTGAGTAGCCGTGTCGTGCAATGCCTCGCCGTGCCTTTGCTTACTCTGCTGTCGAGCGGCGTGTCTCTCAGTTTTCGCTGGCCCACGTCGGCGCGCGTCCGTCTCCCGCTCGCTCTGTCGCTCTCTCTCTCGCCGACGACAGCTCGAGACCGCCCAAGCAGCATGTCAGACGACCCTGCAGTCACCTTGTACGCCCCTCAGCTCTCCTGCGGCCCTCAGGCGGCCCCATCGGCTCACCTCGCACACGCCTCCCCACCCGCAGCTTCCCCGACGTCGACGAGATCCCTTCGCTGTACGACGTCCTCGGCGTCGCCGCCGAGGCCACCGCCGACGAGCTCAAGAAGGCCTACCGCCGCCTGTCGCTCCAGTACCACCCGGACAAGGTCGCCAGCTCGTCCTCGTCCTCCTCGCCCGCCGACCCCGCCGCCGCAACCCTCCGGTTCCAGCAGATCGGGTTCGCCTACGCCGTCCTCAAGGACACGGCGAGGAGGGAGAAGTACGACCTGACGGGCTCGACCGTCGAGATGAGCGCCGAGGGCGCAAAGAGCGAGGCCGAGTGGAGGGACTACTTTCGCGAGCTGTGGTCGGGCGAGATCAGCGCGCAGAGCATTGCCGACTTCCTCAAGACCTACCAGGGTGCGTCCTCTCCCCCTCATCTTCCTCCCCCAAACTCTCACTCGCAGATTGCGGTCCCTGACCTATCGTCCTCTCGCAGGCTCGGACGAGGAGCGCGGCGACGTGCTCGCGGCGTACCAGTCGTCCGGCGGCGACCTCGACACGATCCTGTCGTCCGTCATGGGCTCGACCGTCGAGGACGAGGACCGGCTCGTCGCCATCATCAACGACGCCATCTCGTCCAAGGAGGTCAAGGCGACGTCGGCGTGGCGCAAGGCCGTCAAGGACACTAAGGGCAAGGAGCGCCGGCGCAAGGCGGCCGAGAAGGAGTCGAAGGAGGCCGAGGAGCTCGCCAAGGAGCTCGGCGTCCACGACAAGCTCTTCGGCGGCAAGGGCAAGGGCAAGGGCGCCAAGGGCAAGGGCAAGCAGGACGACGGCGACGACGAGGCGGCGCTGCGCGCGCTCATCCAGGGCAACCAGGCCAAGCGCATGAACTCGCTGCTCGACTCGCTCGAGGCCAAGTACGCCGGCGCCGAGGCGAAGAAGGGCGGCAAGAAGCGCGCGTCGAACGGCGGCGGCGGCGGCGGGGCGGGCGATGAGGGAGCGAGCGGCAGCAAGCGTGCGAGGAGGAAGGAGGCCGAGCCGAGCGAGGCCGAGTTCGAGGCGATGCAGGCCCGGCTCGACGCCAGCCGCAAGAGCGGTGGGCGCAAGGGCAAGTGAGCGCAGGCGCTCTCTGCGTCGTCGGACGAGCCTCTTTCTGCGTATCGTAGCTGTCCTTTGTATCTCTCACCGCTTGTTGTTCACTCTGTCGACGAGCCCGGAGAGTGAGAGAGAAAGAAAAAGAACTGCGGGTGAATAACATTGCTCGCGACCTTGACCTCCTCGCCCCTCGCTCGTCCAGCTCTGACGCGCCGTACCGTCGCACGCCGACCGCCTCTAGAGCATAGCGCCGAGCCTGCGCGCGAGAAGGAAGTTTCCAGATCAGTCAGGCTGTCCGGGCGCGGCAGGGGACTCACCTTGATCCCTCGCTCCCCTCCTCGCCGCCCGCGCTCGACTACTTCTTGGCCGCGCCGACGCCGTTCGGCCCGTAGTAGAGCGCCGCGCCGAACGCCGCGAGGAGCCCGACCGAGGCGGCGAACGAGCCCACGTTGACGAGCGTCCACGGGTTCAGGACCGACGACGGCGGCTTGGCGGCGCGCTTGGTGCGCTTTGTCGAGGTGCGCGAGGAGGACGGCGCCTGGGAGGTGGAAGAGGAGGAAAGCAGGCCTAACCCGATCGACTGAAGGCCCCGGATGTAGAAGCCGTGCAGCTGTGGGCGAGTAAAGGGAAAGGAAGGGAAAAGGGGAACGTGCGTCAGTCGAGAAAGGGATGGGGGAAAGAGAGAGAGAAAGAGGGACGCACGTTGTTCTCGGCCTCGTCCTCCTTGCCGATAGGGACGCCCGACAGCTTGAGGCTGAGCGTCGTCGAGTTGGTGCCCTGGTCGAGCGCCGTCTCGAGCGAGCCAAAGTGGCCCTCGGGCCAAGTCGGCGCGCGCCAGCTCATCGTGAAGCCCTTGGGCCGCTCGACCTTGTCGACCTTGCCGCGGATGTTGCCGCCGAACAGCGACACGTCGGCGCCGACCTCGGGCGCCATCTGGGCCGGGTTGCGCGTCCACGCCGGGATCTTGGTCGCGTCGGTGAGGAAGCCGAACAGGGTTTCTGCGTCGCACTGGAACTCGCCCGACGCGCGCACGGTCGCCGTGTTGAGCTTGGCCGGGGCGGTCGAGGCCTTGGCGGCCGGGATCGAGGACGAGGGTGCCGAGGTCGAGGCAGACGGGGCAGAAGGACGAGCCGGGGTCGACGAGCCGGATGCCGACGGCGTGTCGACGTCCTGGAGCAGGTCGGAGCCGTGCGTCGAGACCATGTCCTTGGGGAACTGCTGGAACTTGGCGCGGAGCTTGTTGGCGAGCGCCTTCTTGGCCGTGCGGAGGAACGCGTCGGCTTCGGCGCCCGAGCCCGCCGTCAAAGCCGCCTCGAACTGGTACTCGTCCTCGTCCATGTCGTGCATGACCTCGAGCGCGATCAGGGTACCGGTGACGGCCTCGCCGTCCTTGCCCGTCGCTGCAGGAAGAGTCGGGTTGGGTCAGTGAGGGAGGATGGGGGAGGGACAGAGGGACGCGGCGACGCACCAGTCCAGCGCATCGAGACTCGCTGGTCGTAGACCGTCACGAGCTTGCTTTTCCGCACTGTGCGCGAGGGACAAAGAGTCAGGGCACGCTCGAGTGAGAGGCCGACCAAGAGGAACACTGGACGCACTGCCGAGCTCGCAGTCGCCCTCGACGTCCGTGACCTCCTCGACAGCGACGCCGTCGGCCTCGACACCAGTCAGGTTCGAGGCGAACCACTCCTTGGCCCAGCCCTCGACGCCCTTGGTGCGCCAGTCTGCGGTTCGGCGAGGTCGAGGCGGTGGGGAGGGGAACGAGGCGAGGGCGAGTCGTGAGGGGTTGTCGCGCGTGTCAAGTGTCGAAGAGAGGGTTGTCGAGCGAGTGCGAGCGTGCAGGACCAGCAGGTGGGCGAGGGAGGAGAGCGAGAGGAGAGGGAGGGAAGGAAGCGTCAGTGTTGGCTCGCCGACAACGGCGCAGGGGGAGTGGGAGGGGGTTCAAGGAGGTGGACGCACGCCAGTTCTTGATTCCAGAGCTGAGCTGAGCCATCTCGAGGCGAGTTGTGTCGAGTTGTCGAGAGCGGTGAAGCCGAAAGAACGACTCGGCGAAGCGGCTCCCTCGCACCGGCCCCTCGCTCGCAGAGTGCACGCTCGCAGGCACAGAAGCTCTCGAGATGCTCTCGCGACGCAAGAGACGCTACCTCTCTCGAGAAAGGAGCGAGACGAGTGACTCGCTCTCCTCGCTCTCGGACCGCACGCTCAACTCGACTCGGCGCAGGTCAAGGTCAGGGAGTTGCACGCGGCGAGTGTCTGAAAGTACAGTGACGAGGGGCGACGTGCATGCGCAAGAGGGGAGGGGTGCGCGACTAGTGCGCGGCGGGGAGGAGAGAATGAGACGATGCGGGTGGTCCAAGCGACTCGGCGAACAGGGTCCGTAGGGTGGAAAGGCGAGGGATACACAGGGCGTGGAGGATGTGTCGCAGTGATGGAGGATGGGGCGAGCATGGGCGCGCGAGAACGAGGGGAGAGGGGAAAGAGGGAGAGAGGGAGAAACGACCGGTGCCGCTCAGTAGGCGCCGCCGCCGACGCCGCCGCAGTAGCCTTGCGCCTGCGCGAGGTGGGGCGGCGGGCCACGACCCATGCCGTTCTGCTGCGGCGGCGACATCATCTGGGCCGTCGGCGGGACGTGCTGGTGCTGGTGCTGCTGGTGCTGCTGCTGCGCCTGGAGCTGCGGCGGCGGGGCCTGCGCGCCGCCCTGCCCGCCCCGACCCCAGAAGCGGCGACCGCCCTGCTGCTGCCGAGGGCCCTTGTCGCCGCCGCCGCCGCCGCCGCCGCCGTTGCCGCCCGGCTGCTGCGGCGAGCCCGAGACCGACTGCGACGCCGCCGGAGCGTAGTGCGGCGGGATCTGCTGGACGGGCACCTGCGCAGCGGCGGCACCGGCACCGTCGCCGTCGGCGCCTGCAGCCTGCTGGCGCCGGAACTGCGCCTCGTACCAGGCGTAGTCCTGGAGGAGGCTCGTGCGGCTCTGGTACCCGGCGATGATGCGCAGGACCTCGAGGCCGGCGTCGTACGGCACCTCCTGCGTGTCGCGCGACGACGTGACGGGCTTGTTCTCGGGCGTGTTGTTGAGGCGAATGTGGCGCAGGGCCGAAAGCGGCACGTCCTTGATGTAGATCCACCGGACCTTGAGGACGCCTTTCCATTTGTCCGACGCCCACACGTTGGACGACATCGAGTAGTCGACGGGCGTGAGCATCTGGGCCATGCCGGCAAAGTGACCGCTGCGGTGAGAGAGCGGGTCAGGGATGCCGGGCCGAGAGGACGAAGAGGGAGAGACGGCAGCGCACCTCGCGTTGACCGAGAAGAAGAGGTAGATCGGGCCCTTGTCGGCGCTCTCGCGGAAGGCCCGGTCGAGGCGCTTGTTGCCGAGGTCGGTCGACGCCCAGATCTCGTACTTGAGCGACTGTGGGCCGAGGAGGACGAGTCAGTGAGAGGCACGAGGGAGGAACGCTCGGGCCGGCGACAGTGGCGACGCACCTTGTGCACGTCCTCCTCGGTGTAGCTCTTGATGACGAAGAAGCGGGCGTTGTGCGGCTTGAGGTCGAACACGGCCGGGTTGTAGCCCTTCTTGGCGACGAGGCTGTTGACGTCGATCGGCGTCTCGGCGGGTGCGTCCTGCGCGTCGAGGCCGAGCTGCTGCTGCTGCTGCGCCTGCGCCGACCCTTGAGGACCCAGCGAGGCGCCGGCGAGGTCAAAGCTGGGCGGGACGACGGCGCCCTGGGCGCGCATGGCGTCCATCGCCGACAGCGCCTGCGCCATCTGCGACTGGAGGACGTGGATCTGCTGCTGCTGCTGGTGCATCTGCTGCAGGGCGGCCGGCGACGGCCACCCGTTGGCGCCGGGCGGGCCCGCACCGTCCAACGCCGAGGCGGCGCCGGCGGCGAAAGGACCGGGCACGCCGCCCGGCGGGAATAACGGGAGCGCGACGTTGGCCGCGGTCGGCGTCGCGCCGCCGACGAGGAACTCCTTCTGGCGCGACCAGTCCATCGAGCTCGCGCCAGGAACGGCCGTGAGGTTGCCGCGGGCGTGCGGCGCGCCGGTCGTCGACTCGAACGAGCCGAACGCGGGACCGAGACCGCCCTGCGGCGGCTGCGACGACTGCTGGAGCTGCTGGGCGTGATGGAGCTGGTGCTGGGCGAGCTGGACCGGCGGGGCGTACTCGCTGATGCCGTCGAGAGCGTGCGGGTGGGCGAGGTGCGAGTGACCGATCGGCGGCACGAACGCGGCCGCGCTCAGGGGCCCTTGACGAGCGCCGAAGCCGAGGCCGAGCGGTGCGCCGAGGGCGTCGGACGACGTCATGAGGGGCGGTAGGCGGCGGGAGCCCTGCTGCTGCTGCTGAGCTTGCGGCGCCGGGAGCGCGTTCGGGCTCGGCGAGTTGCGCTCGAACCCTGCCGCGCCAAAAGCGTTGAGCTGCATGGCGCCGAGGGCGTCGTCGAGTCGACGAACCTCGTCGGCGAGTGCTGCGCCGGCGCTCGGCACGGGCGGCGCCGACTCGCTCGCGTAGTCGGCCGTGTGCGAGTGCGAGCCGCGCGAGCTCGTGCTGCCGCCCCGACTCAAGGACCCGCTCCCTCCCGCCCCGCCCGCAGCAGGGCTCGAGCTGTACGCCGTGGTGCGCCCGAGCTGCTTCGTCTCCTCCTCGGTCGGGCTCCACGGGCTCTTGGCACCGCCCAACCCGTTCACGACGGGGCTCAGCGCCCTCGCCGGCCCTGCCGCGCCCGCGCCGCTCGCGTCACTCCTGCTCCCGAGCGAGTTCGAGTGCGACAGGCGCGCGCCGGCGCCGTTGCCGACCGAGGGCGACTGCGACGACGACGACGAGCCGCTCGGGCCGTGCCCGAGCGATTGCGAGTGATGGAGCGCGAGCGGGGCCGGACTCGTGCCGGCGCGAGTGCGCGTCCCGAAGCCGGCGATGGTCGACGCGTTGGCGAGGGCGAGCGAGCCGAGCGCGCGAGGGTGGTGCAGGTCGTCGGCGGCGGCGACGGCCGGGTCGGCCCAGCCGCTCGCAGACGCGGGCGACGAGGACAGCGTCTGCTCGATCGACGCTTCGCGTTGCCGACCGCCGCGCTGGTACGTGTGGAGCGACTGGTGGCGGCGCACGAGCGAGGCGTTCTCGGTCGGGTTGGCGATCGACGGGATGGCCGAGGCGGACGAGGGCGGGAGCCAAGGGTCGGCGGTGACCTGGCGGCGAGGCTGATGCGAGTTGTACGAGGTGGCGGTCGAGCTCGACTGGCGCGAGCCGGCGAATGGCGACGAGAGCTGGGACGAGAAGGACGAGGAGAGGGGAGGGGTGCGGAGGTTGTACGGGTCCTGCAGGTCGTCGACGGCGTTAGTATCGTCGACGGGAGAGTGCGAGGGGATGAAGAATGAGGACGCACCTCGTCGCTGCCGAGCCCGGGTCCATCTGCCCCACTCTTCCTCTCGTCGATGAGGCCGCGCTCCCAGTCCTCCTCGATCTCCTGCCCGCCCAGCTGCTCTTTCTCCTGCTCGAGGAACGGCTTGAGCGAGTTCTTGTGCCGCAGCGGCTGCTCCTGGCCGTCCGGGCTCGGCTGGAGCGGCGGGCTCGGGGCGACGGCGGGCGCGATTGGCGGCGATGACAGCGACGGCTGCGGCTGGTGCGGGCGCCGCTCCGTCAGGGCCTGGTCGCCCTTGCCGCCGCGCACGACGACGAACGAGCTGCGCTTGGGCTCGGGCGGGACAAAGCCCTGGACCGTCCCTGCGCTGCTCGCGCTCGGCGAGTCGCCCTGCTGCTGCTGCTGCTGCCCGCCCTGCTCGTGCTCGTGCTCATGCTCGTGCTCGGCGACACGGTTCCACGCGACCTGGGCGTCCGGACCGGCGAACGCGGCCGATGCGGGATGGGGCTGGTGCGAGGTCGAAGGGTCGGCGTCGGGGATTCCGCCGTGGCCGATGTCGGACCAGGCGGCGTAGGGCCCGCCGCGAACGGGCGACGGCGGAACGTAGAACTCCTGGTCCTCCTCGGACAGGCCGACGCCTTGACTGCTCGAGGGCGACGGCAAGGGGAGGGCGTGTGCGACGAGAGGCGTGAGCGGACGAGGGGGAGGGGGAGGAGGCAAATCAGTCAGGGCTGCACCGCCAACCGGCACACGAGACGGGGGAGGGAGGGCAGGACGCACAGTGCGAGTCGTGCACGGTTGCGCTCGAGGCGGACGAGCCTGCTCGAGGCCGAGACGGTGTTGCTCGAGCGCACCAAGCCGGCGCCGGTCGACGAAGTGGGCGCGGCCTCGTCGAGTGCGCCGAGTGCGCCGTCATGGGCGTAGCCCTGCTGCGCGATGCCCTGGGTGGCTGCGCCGGCTCCTGCGGCGTGGTTGAGCGACTGGGAGCGGCCGACGGAGCGCGAGCGGTTGGCGTCCCGGACGGGCGACTGCTGCTGGGCGCTGAGGTGCAGCCTTGGCGGCTGCTGGCGGGGCTGCTGCTGAGCAGGTGCGTCTGCTGGAGGTGCAGCGCTCATCGCCGGGGGATGCGCCGAGCTGAGGACGGAGAGGCGAGAAGAGGCCGACTCGGAAAGCGACGAGGCGCCCGCGCACAAGGGCGGGGCAACTGTTCCTCGAACTCGGCTTGCAGCGACGGCGACGCTCACTGTGCAGACAGGCTCGCGCTCACAGGACCAGGCGCACCGACGAGCGAAAAGAGCGAGTCACCCTCGCTTTTCTCTCGGTCGAGCCGGTTCTTGCAGAGCGTGCAGTGCAGGGGAATCGCGCAGGGCAGATGCAGCAGACATGGACAGGGTGTAGGCGTGTGTGGCAACGTGGGACGAGAGAGGGAGAGACGGCGCGGGAAGTACACAAACCGAGAAGGGGACGACGACGACGAAGGCGGGAAAGGCGAGCTATTCACAAGGGTTCGGCGGGTCCAGCGCCGCAGACGCACGGCGCACGGCTCGACGAGGGTCAGGGAGCGAGACCCTGCAACGGCGCGGCGGTGGTCGGGGTCGAGACGCCGGGCGAAGGTGCCGGCGACGGACCGCGCAAAGCGGGCGACGACTGCTGGTCGCGCTCTTGGTCGCGCTCGGGCCGGTGCCAGCGAACGACCTGTGGATGAGGGTTGTTAGCGCGGCTTGATGGCGCCTCACAACCCGGGCAGTCGCGGCAAGACCGCCGTGCGAGTCGAAAGGGAGAGATTGAGACGCACCTCGACTGCCGCACCCTTGCTCGTCTTGCGCTCCTCCTGCGGCTCCTCGTCGTCCTCGTCCTCGTCCTCGTCCTCGTCCTCGTCCTCGTCCTGCCCTCGGCTCCGCTCCCCCTCGCCATCGTCCTCCTCATCGTCGTCCTCGTCCTCCTCCTCATCGTCTTCTCCTCCTTCCTCATCGCCGTCGTCCTCCTCCTCTTCTGGCTCCTCGAGCACCTCCTCGAGCTCGCCCTCGTTGTCGTCCTTGTCCTCGCCCGGGCCGACCTCGACGACGTCCTCGTTCTCGCCCCGGCGCCCAATGACGGTCGCCCTCGACTCGTCGCCGCCCTGCGCGCCCCGACTCGCGCTGCGGTCGCGCTTGGCCTGCGCCGCGAGCGCTGGGCTCACAGCGCGCTCGGCGTCGACGTTACCGTGCGCCGCCTTGTCGGCGAGGCGGTGTAGGTCGGCCTCCTTGTCGCGGTCGACGAACCCGGCGCTGCTGCCGGCGCGCGACAGGCTCACGCCGCGGTCGGTGCTCGTGCGCCGGCTGCCCGGCCTCGACGACGCCGACGGGCCTTGGCCGAACGGACCCGACGCGTCGTCGCCGGCCCCGCCGAGCTGCCAGTCGACGCCGCCGCCGCCTCCTCCACCGCGCTCGCTCCCGGCCCGGCTGCTCGTGCGGCTGAGCGCAAGCCGCTCGCGAGCGACAGCGGCCGCCTCGCCCGCCGCCTCGATGTAGTGCAGGCTGAGAGCGTCGGTGCTCGCGTGCCGGCTCAGGTTGGGCGAGTGCGACCGGCTCGCGCCGACCGAGCCCGAGCCCTGGGCGCCGACGCCGCCCTGCGACGGCTGCGCCGAGGGCCGGAAGCGTCCCGCGTGCGGCGACGGCGAGCGCGAGCGGCGCGAGGACGAGCTGCGGCGCGAAGTGGGGCGCGACGGCGACGCCGAACCGTGGCCGTGGCCGTGCGGGTGGCCGAGGGTCGGGAGGGGCGAGTGCGAGGGGGAGCGGGCGTCGGCAAAGGTGAGGGACGACGAGAGGCGCTGCGAGAGGGCCGAAGCCGAGGGGATGGACGAGTCGCCGGGGTGGTACGTCCCGCTCGGCGAGTGCAGCTGGTCGTCGTCGTCTGCGGGCGAGCGTAGCGGTCGGTCAGTCGCGCTCGACTCGGACGTGGAGCCCTCGCAAGAGAGAGAGAAAGAGGAGGAGAGGGACGCACCGAGTGCAGGGGACGAGTCGGCGCCGATGCGCGGCGGCGGCACGAACGGCTTGACGCGGTTGGCCGTGCTGTTGCGGCGCGTGCCCGGGCGGTCCTCGGGCTTGGGCAGCGGCGCAAAGTGGCAGTGCGGGCTCGGCGGGCTGCTCGCGCGACGCAGGGCCGCCTGGGCCGCCTCGTCGGCCTGGGCAACCTCGGGGCTGAAGTGGGCGCCTGCGCCGTCGCCCGTGTAGAGGGTCGACAGGGTCGGCTTGGTGAAGGACGACGCCGTTGGCGGGGAGCCGACCGTCGACGGGTTGGTCGACGGCGGCCCGTTGACCCACCCTGGGCCGCCGCCGCCGCCTCCGTCGCTCGAGAAGCCGCCGTCACTCGCGGCCGAGCCGTCCGGGCTCGCGATGCGCAGCAGGCCGGGCGAGGCGGCGCCGCTCAGGGACGGCGAGCGGGCCTCGGGGGCGCGCAGGGTCAAGCCGGGCGAGCCACGGTCGCTGACATCGTCGGCGCGATCGCGCGAGGTCGACGAGCGGGGACGAGGGAGGGGGAGCGCAGGCGCGGGGCCGCCCTTGTTGAGGAGGATGCTCGACGGCTGCGGGCTGAAGTAGCCGCCCTGGGGCTGCTGCTGTCCTCCTGCTGCTGCTGCTGCGGGCGTCTGGCCCTGGTGGACGCCGGGCGAGGGCGGGTCGGAGAAGACGGGGCTCTTGAGGGCAGAGTTGCTGACGGCGACGTGACCGGGCGAGGTCGAGCGCTTGATGATGGGGGGCAGCGCGGTAGGAGGCTCGGCGGTCATGTCCTCCTCACAGTCGGGTGCGAGGGAGTCGAGTGGGAGGGATGAGGGGAGCGGCGGCGTGGCCAAGGTGCTCTGACGCCAGCTACGGCCTCCAGCCCTCTCTGCCTCTCTCGGTGCTTTTTCCTGTCTCGAGGGCCGCAGGAAGGTGCACGTCTATACTGCAGTCGAACTCGCAAAGTGGGACATACAGAACGAGACCGCGAGGGCGAGCACAAACCCCTCGCGCGAGAGTGGGGGGCGGCCGCGCGCAAGGGCCACCGTCAGGTCGACGCAACCTGCACGCCGCGGTGCTCTGCGTCGTCGACGCCCTTGCCCTTGCGCACCCGCCTGCGCTCGACGTCGAGGTCGCCGTCCCCTGCTTCGCCTCGCGCCGCCGCCGCCGCGACGCCGACGAGTCCGTCGGGCGGCGTCCTCGGCGCCGTCAACTCGCTCGCGCTCGTCTCGTCGTCCTCGTCGTCGCCGAACCGCGGTCGACCCTCGTCGTCGTCGAGCTCGTCGTCGTCGACCGTCGCCGGCACGTCCTCCCTCGAGTCCTCCGGCAGCTCCTCCTCGATCGCCTCCTCGATGTGCTCAATCTCGCGGCTCTTGCCCTTGGCCTCGCGCTCCATGCGCCGCGCCTCGTCGACGCTGCCGGACGACGACGTTGCCGACGACATCGACAGGCTGCGGCCCCGGAACGCGGCGCCCTCGTCGGCGAGCGCTCGGCCCTGCGCCGACTCGTCGTCGGCGCCTGCGTCCGACTCGCCCGCCGTCGACGCGTTCGACGCGCCCGACGTGCTCGTCGCCGACGCCGCCGAGGTCGTCGACGAGCCCTTGACGCGCTTGAAGAGCTTGGACATGCCGCGCTGGACGTCCTTCCACGAATAGACGTCCTCGGGGAGCGGACCGCCCTCGTGCCAGGCGAGCGGACCTGCGAGAGAGACAGGGAGAGCCAGAGCGTCAGGACCGTGTTCTCAGGAAACCGCTGGCGAGGGACGCTCGACCCGCGTCGGCTCGACCGGCACCTCGCGAGAGACCGAGAGAAAAGGCCTCGAGGCGACGCACCGGCGTACTTGGCGCTCCTGACGTTGGGCGTCCCACCTTGGCTCTGGATCATCTGGGCCCGGCTCGCGACGCCGATGCTGAGCGAGTTGCTCCGGTGCGCCCTCCTGCCCGGCGGCAGGGGCGCAAATTTGACGCTCGTGCCGGCCGACGAGCCGTTGGACGACGCCGTCGAGTCGAGCGTGAGGGTCGAAGACCCGCCGGGCGACGACGGGAGCTGGAGCGACTGGTTGCCGGACGGCGAGCTGTGCGCTGCGGCGGCGGCGGCGGCGGCCGAGTGCGAGTGGGGCGCGGCGGGCGAGACGGACCGCGAGCGCATGCCGTGCGGGACGCGCTGCGCTCGAGGGGGCGAGGTGCTGAACGTCGGGGTGGCGGGTACGCTCGAGTCGCTCGCGTCCTGGTTGAAGAAGTGGGCCGGCGGTGGGGACTGGTACACCTCGACCGTGACCGAGGGGGCGCGCCGGCGCTGCGGGGCTTGGTCGGGGAGGGTGCTCGTGCTCGCGGCGGGTGCAGGCTGAGGTTGCTGAGGCGCAGGCGGCGCTGGTGCGAGTTGCTGGTCGAGCGAGGCGCGGCGAAAGGGGTTGTGGAGGCGAGGCGGCGAGCGGCTCCTCGTCTTTGCCGGGAGCGGGTTGAGGAGGATGCTCTGGCTCGGCGGCGGGGCGGACCCAGGCGAGGGCGGCAGGCGAGGCACGCACGGCGGGCTGGTCGAGTGCACGACGACGTCGCCTGGCGACGACGACAACGAGTCGGGCTCGCCTTCTCCTCCTGGCTGAGGCTCGTCGTGCGCTGCGCCGCCGACCGCGGGCGGGCCGGGTATCGTGATCGGAGCACTCATCGCTCACACGAGTGGAGGAGGAAGGAGAGGAGGGGGGGAGCCGCGAGGGGAAGTCGGGGTCGAAGGGAGGCCGAGGGGGAGGGGGAGGGGGACGCGGCGGCAGCGGCTTGAACGAGTGCGGCTGCGCCGGTGGTCGCTCGTGTGCTCGATTCGGGCCCTTGTCGACAGGTTCCGCGAACAGCGAGTCCGCCGGAGCGAGGTGTGGAAGAGAGAGGATCGAGCCCCGCCGCGCAGCTCTCGTCGTCGGCGTCTCGTTCCGAAAAAGCCCTCGGCCGTCTCGCGGCAACGCTCCTTGCAGCTTCTGCTTCGTCGACGACGAGTGCAATGCAGCGATAAAGACGACCCGCGTCTGAGCCGCGCTCCGTCGAAGCCTCTCGTCCCTCCCACCGCTCCTCCTTCTCCGCACGGCTCCCCACTGCCCGGCTCCACGCCGTATCTCCCGCCGCTCCTCCTCACCGCGAGCACTTGCCGACAGCTCGCGGATCGCCCTGGTCGACGCTGTACCGCGGGATCCGCTCGCGCCGCGAGAAGAAGGCCGGGCTGTCCTCGTCCTTGAGCTGCAGCTCCTCGACGACCTCGACGAGCGCCGCCGCCGACCGGTGCCGTGCCCGCTCATGCTCCGGTCCCGCACGCTGCGTCTCGTACCCGGCCGCCACGGCGGCCTGCTCGGGCGCGCCGTCGCCGTCGCGCTCGCGCAGCGTGAGGGTGGGCCGCCGAGCGAGCGACTCGCCTTTCGCGCCCGACGAGCTCGACGTGCCGAGCGGGTCGGCGCGACTCGTTTCGCGCAGCTCGCGCAGCGACCCGACGCGGAGCGGCACGGCGCCGCACGGGTCGTACAGCGGCACGTTGTCCTCGTCGACAACGAGGTCGCCGTCGGCGGCTCGTGCGCGAGGTAGCTCCTGCATGGCGACGACGGGGCGGGCGTGCGCGATGCGCGCGCCGGCGATGTCGACCGATGCACGAGCGCTCGACGACGTCCAGTGCGCCGAGTTGGCCGAGGTCGAGTCGAGCGAGGCGTGCGGGCGGTGCGGGAGGTGAGGGGGAGGAACGGTCGACGGGTGCATCAGGGTGGCGGCGGTCGAGGTCGAGCCGAACGGGTTGTGGAACGAGGTCGGTGAAAGAGGCGCGGCGGTGGCGGGGTGACGAGGAGAGCGGGAAAAGTGAGGTGGGCGAGGGAGCTCGCTCGAGGACGACGCTCGGGGCACGCTGCGCTTGCGCAAGTGCGCCGCCGCGATCGGGTGCGTCGCCGATGACGCGACGACAGGCGCATCGACGTCGCAGACGGCGGTGCCGAACACCTGCCGCACAACCGGTGCAGGCGGCGGCCCGTGCCCGACCTCGTCGCTCGCCCTCGGGCTCTCCCACCTGCCGCTGCCCTGGACAAGCCTCGGCTCGCCCTCCCTCCACCGCTCTCTCATCTCTCGCGGCGGTACGCTCGGCAGCGGCCTCGCCGGCGGAGGACCCGGCGGGAGCCCGGCGCCGCCGACCCGAGCGGCCGAGGGCGACACGCCGTAGAAGCGCTGCGTCTCGGGCAAGCGCGACGCCTTGCGGCGCCACGACGACGCGCGGGCCAGGCGCTGCGCCCATGTGCGCGAGGCGAGCGCGTGTGGCGGGTCGCCGAGGGCGCGAGTCGGGAGGGAAAGGGTCGGGTCGGCGAGGACGGTGGACGAGGGAGGGCGGTTGAAGCCGTACGGATGCGGCGAGCACTCGGCACCGCCGCCTACGACACGCGGCGCCGAGGCGTCCCGCGACGGCGCCGCCTGCCCTGGCGCCGACAGCGGTATGGGCGACGAGCGCGGCCGCCCGCTGCGGCCGCCGCCGAGAGCCGCGAACAGCGAGCTCGCACGCGATTGCCGTCGGCCCGTCTCGGCGTTGAAGTCGTGGCGGGACGAGCGCTCGTGCTCGTCGGCGGCTTGTGCGGCTCGACGGCGACGCAGGAACAGGACGAATAGGAAGACGATGACGGTGACGACGAGGATCGTGCCGATGACCGCGCCGGCAATCGCGCCTGGCGACGTACTGCTGCTCGCCGTCTCGAGCATGGACTTGGTCGACGTCGGTGCGGCGGGGGCGGACGAGGTCGAGGGCGGCGCCGAGTTGGACACGGTCGACGAGGACGAGGCTGCAGCGCTTGACGCGACGAGCTGCGGCACCTGGTCGGTCCTTTCCCTGCACGGTGCAGCCCGCTCTTCAGTCCGGGTCATTCCGGGAGATCGAAGAGGGAAAGACTGGACGCACGAGAAGGAGATGGCCACACGGTCCAGCCGGACGAGGCCGTCGCCCGTCGCCTGGAGCACGACTCGGTGCGCCGTCGCCGGATCGAGGTTGCTCGCGACGAACAGCCTTACCGGCGTGTCGAGGCGGGTACTTGGGCGGTGCACGGCGGCGGACGCGACGATGCCGTCCAGCTCGACGACGAAGGCGGCCGACGCGGCGCCGTAGAGCGAGACCTGCTCGCCTGTTCGCGCGAGAAAGAGTCAGGTGCTGCCCTATGGGTCGCAGAGAGGCAGGAGGGGGACGCACCGAGAAATGCAAAGTCGACGAACGCCCCGCTCGAGTTCGTCTCGCGCGCAGCTCCACCAGCCCACCCCTGCGCGCTGACCTCGGTCCACGCGGGCGTCGGCGAGTAGTGCAGGAGAGCATCCGAGTCGTCGAACGAGGTGGTGCGGGCGGTGGCGGAGGCCGAGACGAGGAGCGAGATGATGAGGAGGCGGGGAACGAGGGGAAGGAGCGCGAGGCGGCGTCGAGCGCGCATGGGGCGAACGGGTGGCGCAGTCGAGGCAGAAGAGCCAGCTTCCCTGCCTGGTGGACAAGGGTGTACAACACTGGGCGAGACGAGGAGGGGAGGAGGGCGGAAGAGGACGAGGACAAGGGGAAGAGGGACGCGGCTCGGTGCCGAACGAGGTGCGTGCGTGCGGGTCGCTCGCGCCTCCTCCCCCCACAAACTGCAACGTCGACGGGCGCGGACGAGTTGCACGTCGTCGACTCTGCTACTGCACGACCGCCTCCGGGACCGCCACCGCCGGCCACAGGTGCACCTTGCCCGCCGCAGGAGCCGACCTCGCACCGCCCTCGCCGACCGCACAGTCCACCCACCGCCGCCGGCTCGCGTCGACGCCGAGCATGTCGAGGAGCTGCGTCGCCTTGGTCGGCATGAAGGGCTGGAGGAGCGTCCCGCTGAGACGCAGCGTCTCGGACCCGAAGAAGAGGGCGCGGTGAACGTCGGACGGCGAGGCGGTCGCGAGCCAGGGCGAGAGGAGCTGCACGTGGCGGTTCGACTCGGCGAGGGCGTCAAACACGACGGCGAGGGCGCGGTGGACGTCGAAGGCGGCGAGGTGGCGGTCGAACGAGCCTGCAGTGGGCGAGAGAGGTCAGTGCGCGCTCGCGGGGGAGAAAGTGGAGGTCGGGCGCACCTGGAAGGTCGCGCAGGAGCGCGAGGAGCGCCTCGTCCTCCTTGGCGAGACGATCCGGCATCGTGTACATGAGCTCGGGCGCCTCGAGCTTCTTGACGAGCTTCTTGGCCGTGACGCGGCTGAGGAGGTTGCCCATCTGGCCGGCGAGGTCCTTGCGGTAGAAGCGCTCGATCTCGGTCGCCGAGTAGTCTGCATCGCGAGCTTGTCAGGAGTGCTCATGCAGGGCGAGAGACGAAAGAGAGGGAGGCGCACCTGCGTCGCTCGCCGAGTTCCCGCCGACCCGCATGAGGTACAGCCGCATCGCGTCCACGCCCCAGAGCTGCATCGCCTCGAACGGGTTGGCGACGTTGCCGCGGCTCTTGCTCATCTTGAACTTGTCCATCGTCCAGTGACCGTGTGTGAGGAGGTGCTTCGGGAGCGGCAGGTCGAGGGCGAGGAGGACGGCGGGGAGGTACAGGGCGTGGAACCTGTGCGAGGCGGGAGCGTCAGGGAGATCATGGACAGGAACGAGGAGGTAAAGGACGCACCGGACAATGTCCTTGCCGACGACCTGCAGGTCGGGCGGCCACAGTTTGCCCTTCTCGAACGCCTCGCCGCCTCGCCAAGGGTAGCCCGCCGCCGTCAGGTAGTTGACCAGGGCGTCGATCCAGACATAGATCGTGTGCTGCGGGTCGCCGGGGACAGGGATGCCCCACGAGAGGCGTGACGCTGGGCGCGAGATCGACAGGTCGTTCAGGTCGGTCGAGGTCGGGTTGGCGAGCGAGGCGACGAGGGCGGTCGTGCGAGAGGAAGGTTGGACGGCTGCGTGTCGGCTCGAGGGTTAGTCGCTGTGAGATGGAGAGTGTAACGCAAGGACGCACGATTCGGGGACGAGCTGAGCCACTCGAGCAGAGGGTCCTTGAACGCCGACAACCGAAACTTGTAGTTCTCCTCCTCCATCCACTCGACCCTCGTACCCGTCTCGGTCGAGGCCTGCGCTCAAGAGGAGGAGTCAGTGACTGGCAAGTACGCGAATGAGGGAGAGGCACGACGCGCCATGTACTTGTCGCCCGACTTGGGGTCGATGACCTCGCCGACCTGCGCCTCGGGGACGTACGCCTCGTCCGAGACGGCGTACCAGCCGGCGTAAGACGACTTGTAGATGTACCCTCGCTGCTGAAGTTCTCTCTGTGGGCCCCTGAGAGTCAGTAGGGGCGACAGGAAGAGGAGGGCGAGCGGGACGCACCCAGACGTGCTCGACCGCGGTCCTGTGACGAGCCTCGGTCGTGCGGATGAAGACCTGGTGGTCGATGTTGGCGGCTTGTGCAAGCTCCTGCGTGTGCACTGTCAGCTCGTGTGCCTGCAAGGAGAGGCGAGGAGAGCTGGACGCACCCTGAACCGCTCCGAGACGCCGTCGCACAGGTCCTTGGGCGCGATCCCTCGCGCTTCGGCGACACGCTGGATTTTGAGGCCATGCTCGTCGGTCCCAGTGCACATGACAGCGCCCTTGGACGGGTCGCGCAGGCGCGCATGGCGTGCGTAGATGTCGGCGAGAAGGGTCGAATGGAGGTGCCCGACGTGCGGATCTGCGCAGAGCTGTCAGCTCACGCTCGAGTAGGACGGGGAGGAGAGAGGGGCGCACCTGCATTGACGTAGAAGATGGGCGTGGTGGCGTAGAAGGTTTTGCTGGTGCCAGTCGAGGCGGCGGCCGCTGTCGCGAGCGAGCGGGACCGGGCGAGGTGGGACCGCGTGAGGGCAATGACCTCGGGCGGTAGTCGTGCACATAGTGCTCGTAGCGACATGCTGGGCGAGTCGATAGCTCTGTTGGAGCGAGCGGTCGAGGGTGAGAGGGCCAACTCCTCGAGCTGATGAGAAGACGAGCCTCTCTCGCTCACCCCACCACTCCTGCGAGCCCCAGCACTGCTCCAGCCAGCGCAGAGTGCGCTTCACGCACTGTGGTGCGCGCTACCGTGCGCGCTCGGTGTCGCTGTCCCCGTCTCGCGCCCTCGCCTCCTCCCCCTCCTCGTCGCCCAACTTCTCTCCGCCCTCGCTCTCTTCAAGGTCGACGCGGGCACGGCGGGAGCAGCATGCCTCGGCACGGGCAGGGACAGGGCCAGCTCATGGGGCCAGGTCCCGCCACGACGTCGGCGGGTCGCTCGACCGTGCTCCTCTTCGTCAGCGACTCGCACTTTCAGCTTTCCGAGGAGGTCGAGGGTCGACGGCCGCCTGACCGCCTGGCGCGCGGTCCTCCCTGTCGTTTCTATCGCAGAGTCCTCCCTGTCCTTTCTCCTATCGTGCCGCTTTCTCGGCCTGGGACTTGCGTGGGGGGATCGAGCGAGCCGGAGCCGAGATCCGCGGCCACGGCGGCCTGCCGTCGACGAGCGCGTCTCTGATTGCGCTTTCGAGGACCCGCTCCTCTTGCTCTCTTCCTGCTGCACCCCCGCCACGAGCCTCAACAGCAATGTGCGTCACCTCTTCCTCCAATTCGCCCTCCCTCGGCCTCGAACTGACGAGCCCCGTGTCCTGCAGGCCTTCCGCCGACATGAGCGCGACGACGACGCTCTCGCAATACCTCCTCGACCGCCTCCACCAGCTCGGCGTCAACACGATCTTTGGCGTGCCGGGCGACGTGAGTCTGCGAGCTCTCTTGCCTGTCCGCCGGTCGAGGGGACCCGGATTGACCTCGTCCTTGTCGTCGCGTGCAGTTTACCCTGAGCCTCAACGACGTGATCGAGGCGGACCCTCGCATCATGTGGACCGGCTGCTGCAACGAGCTGTGCGTCCCCAAAACTTCTCTCTCCCTGCCCGAGCGGCTCGGGCGCACGTCGTTGCTGACCTCTCGTCCGGACTGCAGGAACGCGTCCTACGCCGCCGATGGCTACGCCCGGGTCAAGCAGGCGCAGCTCAACCGCACGCCCGACCCGCAGACGGGCAAGATTGCCGGCGGCGTGCGAGGCATGGCAGCGATCGTCTCGACTTTCGGCGTCGGCGAGTTGTCGTGCGTCAACGGCATCGCCGGCTCGTACGCCGAGCGCATCCCTGTCCTGTCGATCGTCGGTGCGCCGAGCACCAAGTTGCAGAAGGGTCACGTCCTCATCCACCACCACCTGGGCGACGTCGGCGGTCGTACGTCCTCTTTCCTCGCCGGTCTCCCTCGTCCTCTCTTCCGCCGTACCCTGGCGCACAACTGACACTCTCCTATGTACAGGGTTCGACATCTTCAAGGACGCGACGGCCGGCATGACCTGCGCGCAAGCCTACCTCACGTCGGCCGACAACGCCGCCGAGGAGATCGACCGCGTCCTGCTCGCCATGCTCAAGACGGCTCGTCCCGGCTACGTCACGATCCCGACCGACCTCGTGTACGCCAAGGTCGACGCGTCACGCGTGCGCACGCCGCTCCTCCCGCTCGCCGACCCGCTCGACGAGCGCATGCCCAACGGCAAGATGCTCAAGCACGAGACGCAGGACCGCCTCGACTTTGTCGTGAGCGAGATCGAGCGCCTGTGGGAGACGGCCAAGGACCCGATCGTGCTCGTCGACGCGTGCGCAATCCGCTTCGGCGTCGGCCACCTCGTCGAGGAACTGGTCAAGGCGACGGGCGTGAGGTGGTACACAAGTGCGTCGCTCTGCGCCTCTCTCTTCCTACCTCGCGTCGCGATTCTCTCAGAGTCGAGCCCTAACCGCTCTCCTCTGCCGCAGGTCCGATGGGCCGCACCGTCATGGACGAGGACTCGGAGAACGGCTTCGGCGGCGTCTACATCGCCCAGCTTTCGGACGACGACTTGCGCGACGCTGTCGAGAAGACGGACTTGGCCATCATGGTCGGCGCGATCCGCAGCGACTTGAACACCGGCCTCTGGTCGACCCGGATCAAGACCAAGAACATCGTCGAGCTGTGCGCCCGCTCGTTCCCCTCCTCGTCCCTCTCTTTCGCGCCACTGACTTTCTCTCGCTTTTTCCCCCTCTCTCTTCGACAGGCATTCATCCTGTACCTCCGTCCAGTACGCCGAGTACGACGCCATCTCGTTCCAGCTCCTCTTGCCCGTCCTCGCCAAGACGCTCAAGCGCAAGACGACGCCGCCTCCCGAACGCCCTCTCGCCGTCGCCCGACCCATCGCCCCTGTCGGCGAGCCGAGCGAGCCCGTTACCAACGCCTTGCTGTGGCCGCTCGTCGGCAACTTCCTGCGCGAGAACGACATCGTCGTCGCCGAGGTCGGGTGCAGCTCGTTCGGCCTCCTCACGACGCCCTTGCCCAAGGGCGCGACCCTCGTCAGTCAAACCTTGTGGTCCTCGATCGGCTGGAGCGTAGGCGCCACGCTCGGCGCACTGCTCGCCGCGCAAGAGTCGCCCGTTCCGCGGCGGGTCCTCCTGTTCGTCGGCGACGGCTCGATGCAGCTCACGGTCCAGGAGGTCGCCACCATGGTTCGGTACGGCCTCAAGCCGACGATCGTCCTGCTCAACAACGCTGGGTACACCATCGAGCGCTTCATCAACGGACCGACCGCGCAGTGCGTCCCTCTTCCTCTCCTCGTCCTCTGGGTCCCTTCCCGTCCAGCGCCCTCTTCCTCTCTCGCTCCGCACCCTACAGCCTACTGACTGCGCTGCTCGTCGCTCTCGCAGGTACAACGACATCTCGCTGTGGGACTGGTCCAAGGTCCTCCCGCTCTTCACCCCTCCCGCCGCTTCCACCTCGTCGCCCGTCAAGCCCGGGCGCTTCTTCTCGGCGTCGACGCGAGGCGAGCTCGAGGCGATCCTTGCAGACGACGACTTTATCGCGGCCGACCGGGTCCAGATGCTCGAGGTCAAGTGCGACCGGCTCGACGCCCCGAAGGCGCTCCTCAAGCTCGGCGAGGTGGTGCGCTGCCCTGTTCGCCCTCTCCCTCTCTTCCCCCGCGCATCGATTGACCTTGATCCCCGTCCCGTCGACAGACTCGCAGGATCAACTCGGCCTGAGGGCGCGTCGTCACGGTCGAGGAGAAGAGGCCCGGGCGTCGAGCAGAGGGAGAGGGAGTTAGATTTGCGGCGGTCGTGTTCTGCATCTGTCATATCATCCACACGTGCATCGTCTCGATGGGAGCCCGCGTGAACCGCTCGAGAGGTTGGCTTTGCCGGTGTTTTGCGGCGTCTGACAGGAGATGGTCGCCTCCTCCCTCGCCTCGTATCGCTCGCCCCACCGCACGAGCAGCCTCATCAGCAGCCTAGCAGCCTCTCCGAAGCCGACTTGATCCACTCGAGCTGCACGCAGCCGCCCGCACACCCTCGCCGCCCCTCCTCCTCATCAGCAACAACCGCCATGGCGCCCAACTGCGTCCTCCAGACCTCGATGGGCGACGTCGCGTTCGAGCTCTACGACGAGCACGCGCCCAAAACCTGCAGGAACTTCCGCGAGCTGTGCAAGCGCGGCTACTACTCGGGTGCGTCGCCGTTCTCCTCCTCCTCCCCCCGCCTCCTCTCTTCCTCCCTCCCTCCCTCACGGCACTGACTCTCGTGACCGCGCGCAGGCACCGTCTTCCACCGCATCATCGCAGACTTCATGATTCAAGGCGGCGACCCGACTGTGAGTCTCGCGGTTGGCTGGCGCTCCTTCCCCACCTCGCCGCCAGCGCTGACCACTTTCTTTCCTCGCGCTCGCAGGGCACGGGTCGAGGCGGCGTCTCGATCTACGGCGACAAGTTCGAGGACGAGATTGTGAGTCACCGAGCCTCCATCCCCGAGGTGAGGCGCGCGTCTGACGCCTGTCCTCCCCTCTCAGCACCCCGACCTGCGGTTCACGGGCGCCGGTATCCTCGCTATGGCCAACTCTGGGCCCAACAGCAACGGCTCGCAGTTCTTCATCACGCTGGGTGCGCCACTTGTCTCTCTCTCTCTCTCCCTACTCTTCCCGCAGGTCGAACCATCCTGACCTACCTTCCTCCCTGATCCTCCTCTCGCTCTCTCGCCCCACGTTGCCCGTCACGTCTCCCTGCAGCACCGACACCTCATCTCGACCGCAAGCACACCATCTTCGGCCGAGTCGCGAGCGGAATGCAGGTCGTGCAGCGGTTGGGCGCGGTCGTGACGGATGGCGAGGACCGGTGCGCCCTCGCTCTCGCTCTCTCTCCCACCTTTGCCAGTCACTGACATCGAGACGTGCCCGCAGGCCAAAGGAGAACATCAGGGTCATCAAGTCGAGGGTTGCAGATGCGTAGCCGGCGTCGAGCGGGAAAAGCAGACGTCGAATGCTCTCACTTTTCTGCTCGAAAGGAGAGAAAGAGGAGCGAGCGAACCAGCGCTCGCTCTCGACAACATGTTTCGGCAAAGAGTGTCTACGGTCACCTCGCTCGACCTGCTTCTGTGTCTCGCTCCTCGCCCGCCGCCTCCTCGTCACGCCGAGAACCGGACCGGCCGCTTTTTCGGCTGCGCCTCCTGCTCCTTCTCCGCCTCGCCGGCGTCATTCGCCGACAAGTCCTGCTCGTCGCGCCGCACGTGCTTCTTGGCCCGGCCGTGCGCCGTCGCCCGACCTGCTCGAGGAGAGGGCGCAGGCGACGTCCAGCTCGGCAGCCAGCGCTCCCTCCACGAGGGCTCGTCCTTGCGCACGTCCCACAGGACGTCGATCTCGCGCAGACCGGCCTGGACGGACGGGTGCGCGCAGGTGTGGCGCAGGAGGGTAACGTCGGGCGAGAGCCGCTCGACCGAGGCTGTTGCGAGAGAGAAAGGGAGAGTTAGTCTCCCTTTTCGCAGGAGGGCGAGCTCGACAGCTCAAGAGAGAGAGAATCAGACGACGTACAGAGGTAGTACGTGAGCTTGTCGTCAAACTCGCGCAGGCCGCGCCGAGAAGGTCGACGAGGCTCGTGCGCCTCCCACGTCCACTCGATGCGCGACAGGTCCTCGGGCGAGAGCGCCTCGCGGTGGAAGGTGATGCTGTGCCCGACCGTGAAGACGACGAGCCCGCCGTCAAAGAGCCACCGGCGCAGGAAGTTGGGCCCGCCGACCGCCGAGCTGGCTTGGCCGAGGAGCTTGATCGCGTCGATGCCGTCGACGCCCGGGATGAGGTCGAGCCAGCCGGCCCAGTGGCTGTAGACGCAGAGTGTGAGCGACTCGAGAGCGACGTGCGACCCGGCAGAAAGGTGAGAGGCAGAGCGACTCACTGGAGGGAAAGGAAAGGAGCCGAGCCGGCCGTCAAGTAGCCCGTTGCGTCGCCTCGAACGTCCATCTGGCGCAGCGCGGGAATCTCCTCGACGAGCTGCTCGAGCGGGATGCCACGAACCCATGCGGCGCAGTGCGACTGCAACTTGAGAAGGTCAGTTCGTCGAGCGCACCGACCTGAGGAAGGAGAAGTTAGGAGAGGGGAAAGGGGTGAGAAGGGGACGCACCACGATGCCGTCGCCGCCGAACATGTGCGCGAAACGAGAGGCGCAATCATCGACATGAGGCTGCATTTTGCGAACGAGCGACCGCGACAGGATGAGCCCGGCGCCACCGAAACCTGGACGAGAGGAGGGTCAGTGCGCGCTCATGCCGACAAAGACTTGAGAGAAAGGCAGACACGAGGACTTACCGATCTTGCCGAACGTCTGGAAGTTGCCGACCGTCTCGCTGTGCGCGCCGAGGAAGAAGTCCTCGCGCCAGTCGTACCCGGCGAGCATCTCGCGCAGCATCTCCGAGTCCGAGAACCACGTGTCGTCGTCGCCAAAGATGTACCACTCGACGAGCGGGGCGCCGTCCTGCCACCTGCGACGCTCGCTCTCGACCCACGCGTCACGGATGAGGCCGAGGACCCGCATCTCGTAGCGCTCGCCGGCGCGAGAGCTGTCGCGCATGGTGCACGAGAGTCCACGACGGCGAAACTCGGCATTGGCGAGCGACAGGCCCTTGCCGTCGCCCTCGCCCTGCGCGTCCGTGACGACGCAGCCGGGCGCCGTCGTCGCTGCCGGCTTGACGCGGCTCGACGACGAGGCAATGGCCGGGTCGACGTCGGGCGCCGACATGAAGTGGCGCCAAACAGGCGAGTACTTGACGGCGCGCTCGGGCGTAGTGCAGACCGAGAAGAACAGCTCGGGGCTGCGAGCGCCGGCGTGGCTCGAGGGCTCGAGGGAGGAGGACGGGTTCGACTTGGGCAGGATGGGGAGCGAATGGACGGACGGCGTGATGCACTGCTTAGGGTGGTCGAGTGCGACAGGGAGAGACGACGCGACGCCGTCAAAGAGAGGGTGGTGCTGGGTCGAAAGGGTCGGGTGGAACGGGGTCGACAGGATCGTGTTGTCGGGGTTGCGGTGAGGCGGCGCGTCGGCGGCGATAGGGCGAACGCGCACGACGACTCGATGTTGGTCCTCGCCCGGCGTCGCCGGCGAGACCAGCCCGCTCGCCTCGCACGAGTCGCCCCGCACAGCGGACTTGACCGTCCGAGCGACCTCTCGTGGCACGGCGCCTCGCGACAGCGACCACACCCAGTACACGCCGACGACGCCGACGAGGAGCTTTGTCCATCGAGTCGGCCCGGTCACTGAGCGCTTGGCGAACGAGCCGGCGAGGGAAGGCAGGAGAGGTTGCTCATGGCGGTGCAGGCGCGTCGCGCGGTCGTTCGGCGGCGGGTTCTTGAACATGGCGGCGTCAAAGGCGAGTGTGTGCGGCAGGTGCTCGAGAGCGAGAGTAGCTGTGCGCGCTCGGTGCCGGCACCGAGAGTAGGGACGCAGCGAGAGGGAGCGGGAGCTGGGACAGACGTCGGGCAGCGACGGCCACCTTGCGCAGGCCCGCCTGCGCCGCAGCAGCGGACGTTGCACCAGCCTGGGGTGCCAGGCAGCGCGGAGCTTCGCGCCCAACGGTCGGCGATGGCACCCCAGGGCAGCTAGTTCGCGGCCTCGCAGCACGGGGTTGCGCGCTCTTCGTCTGGCTCGCTGCGCGCTATGCGGGGCGATACGCAGAGGTGCGACGGGTCCGGCACCGCAGCCTGAGCAGCTTGAAGCAGTGCGCGTAGCGCGCACAGCTGTGTGCGGCGAGCGAGAGGCGAAAGCAAAAGCGCGAGCTGATGAAAACTGAAAAGCGGGGGCCCGCCGGTGACGACGTTGGCGACAGCGCTGCGCGCGAGAAGAGCTGGCGAGCGGCCAGGCAAGCTGCTCTGACGGCTCGCTTGAGTCTGCGAGCGCTTGCAAAGACGAGGAGGCGGCGGCGGGGCCGGCGGGAGAGGAAGCTGAAGCTCGAGCCCGGCTTCACGTTCTCTCGCGCACACTCTCGCAGGCGACGACGAGAACGAGAGACAAGCGGAACAAGCGCGCGTTGCAGAATGTATGGACAAGGACGCGGTGCCAGGAGGGGAGGGAAGAGCGACGCTCAGTGCTCGTCCTTCGCGACCGGCGGCGCGCCTCGGAAGTGGCTGCAGGGGCGACGTCAGGGCTGCACGCCTGGCACGAGGACGAGAGATGCTCACTGGTTGAACATGCAGCTGTCGGGTGGGCGAGAGGTCAGTGAGGACCGCTCGTTCGGATCGAGGAGGCGCGAGCGCTCGAGGGGGGAGGACAAGTGGACGCACGGAACTCCGTTCTCGGCCCGCCAGGTACACTTGCCCGTCCGCATGAGCTCCTGTTTGAGGCGAGTATTGTCAGTGTCTGGCCCGAGGCAGGCTGGGAGGGTGAGGGCGCACCTTGCAGTTGATGGTCGCGATCTCCTTCTTGAGCACGCGGCGGCCGCGGCTCGTCAGGTCGTCTGCGGGTGCGACGTGTCGGCGTCAAGGCTTCGGGCCGGGAAAGAGGCGATAGAGAGGACGAGGACGCACACGCGTGGCTCCTGTGGCAGCTCGGGAGGGTGCAGCCGTCGACCGAGAAGTAGTACCAGCAGCATCTGCGGGGCGGGGCAAGTGGGTCAGGACTCGCTCTAGCGGCTGCACGAGTCGGACGTACATCTGCGGGTCTGCGGGCGAGAGAAAGGTCGTGAGTCTGAGTCGCTCGAGGACGGGGAGAAGAGCCGCGACGCACTCTGGTCGAGGAGGCGCGCGGTCGGGTTGAAGCGGTGCCTCGACGTCGGCGTCGTCAGGCTGGCGTAGAACGTGGCCATGTCGGCGCCTTCAGGCGCAGCGACGGGTCGCTCGCTCATCGGGAGCTCGAACTTGGGCGTCTTGCCGGCGGCACGCTGCGGCAGCGCCGTCAACTTCTTGTCCGTCGCCTTGACGGCTCCTGCATAGGCGGTCGACGACGGCTTGTGGACCGAGGGCGACGAAGGAATGTCGGGGGAAGGAGAACGAGCGCGCGAGTCGAGGCTGGTGCCGAAGAATCGCGCAAAGCTGGTCACCCGCCACCCGCTCGTCGACAGAAGGTCCCGCTCGTCCTCGCTCTCGCTCGCGTTGACCCTGGACACAGTTGAAGAGCGTCAGGACGAGGTAGGCGCGGCAGAACCGTGAAAATGAGGGGACGCACAGGATGATCTTGAGCCCGACCTCGACGAAGAGGGCGACGTCGCCGGGCAGCAGCGCCGGGCACGTCTCGTACAGGCGTTCCAGCTGTGCGCCGACGATATAGATGTGCTCGAGGTTGGACGCGAAGCCGAGGGCGAGGAGGACCGTCGCGATGGCGGCTTCGACGTCGCCGGCCGTGTCGACGCACTGGTTGTTGGCCTCGCTCGCGAACCCGGCGCAAAAGTCGTCCCAAGTAGATGCCGACCTGCAGGAGAGGAGGTCAGTAACGCTCGCCAACCAGGGGGGGAGACAGAGAGGGCGCGAGACGCACGAGATGACCTTGCTGCGCAAGAGCTCCCTCACGAGCTCGACCTTGTTGTGAAAGAAGAGGGTGAGGACGACAGGACGACCAGGCTTGTCGCCACCAGCGACCGAAAAGTCTTGGGCTGGCGGGGAGAGAAGAGGGTCAGGCTCGGGCGGGTCGGCGAGTCGACCGCGTGGCGCACGCACCCGAAAGGTCTTTCTCGATCTCCCACCTGCGAGAGAGGGACAGGCGGCAAGCGTCAGTAACTCGTAAGGGACTAAGAGCGATCTAGGGACGCACAGGAGGCGTGTCGCGACGTCCTTGCCGCCGGTGTGCCCTTGCGAGAGTGGGCCCTGGTTGAAGAGGACGCTCGACCTGCACGTTGGGCAAGGTCAGGACGCTCGGGCAAGGTGCAGGGGTAGATGATGGACGCACCCATTGATGAGGCACAGGACGAAGGGCGGCCCGTCGTAGTACGTCTCGGGCACAGCTTGTGCGGCTCGAAGAGAAGCAGAGCCAGGTGCGCCCGCGGCCGACAGGCACGACGACCTCGACGCGATGAGCTGACGGCGGTCCTCGGCTTCGCGGGAAAGCTCCTCGTTGACCTGTGGGCGCCATCGTTAGCCGCCATCGCGGCGAACCGGACGAGAGAGAGCGAGAGAAGGCCAGGGACGCACCGCCTTGAACGACCCGACTTGCTCCTCGAGAGCTAGCCTGCGCCGCTCCTGCTCGCTCCTGCACAGCTCCTCGCCGTCTGACCCTTGCTCTTGACACTCGGCCAGAGGCGGTGGCGCCTCGAGCTGGTCGACCTCGGCCTGGAGCGTCTCGCACTCGTCGAGAAGGCGAGCGACGAAGCCGTCCTGCGACGCGCAGAGGCTGTGGGTAGAGACAGGATCAGGACCTTTGGACGCAGGTGAGAGGAAAGGGCGAGGACGCACGCTTGCCACTGCGGATGAAGAGGGCGAGAGGAGGAAGGGTCGGCGAGTCAGCTCGGCTCGAGAGAGAGAGAGAGAAGAAGGGGCGGGAAGAGGCAGGACGCACCGTTGTCGCACGCTCTTGCAGTGCCCGTGACATGCCCGCGACAGAGCTGGAGCAGAGCGCACTCGCGCGAACGAGTGAGGTGACGAGGAGGGGGCGAGCGCGGAGTGTCCGAGAGACGGACGGCTCGAGCCACCCGAGCCGACACGAGCGAGTCGCACAATTTCCGGCGCTCGACTTGTTCTGCGTAGAAGGCGACAAGCACGAGCAGCTAGTACGAAGCGCACGGACGAGCAGACTCGCGGGCAGGGTTTCTCTCGAATCGCGCTCGAACTCGCGACGATCGCGAGCAGGTCGCTGCTTGCACACTCGGCTAGACCGCTCTCTGGGGTCACTCGCCGCACAGTGCGCGCCTTGCAGCGCCACGGCCCTGCCGCCACGGGACGTAGCCACTCGCCTTCGGAGGGTGAGAGCGACGGCCCGCCGGCCAGCTCGCCGCCCGAGGCGGTAGTACCGACTCGCACTCGAGGCGGACGAGAAGAGCGTCGAGGTGATGGACGAGAGGGAGGGGACAAAGGCGGAGACGCGAACGACGAGGTGGACGAGGTGGAAGGCGAGGGCGGCCGGGCCGAGTCGAACGACAGGAGCTGTACCGACGTCTCGAGCGACATGAGAGCGTTGGACGGCCAGTCTATGACTCTGCGGGAGGTTGTGCGTGAGCGTGCGAGGCGAGACGGGACGAGAGGGGGAGGGGAGCGAGACGCACTTGTCGGCCAAGCTCCTGTGCCTGACCCTCCTGGGGCTGCGCACTGCGAGCCCTTCTGCTGCGAGAAGTCTCCCGACCGGCGTACCCGGGTCGCGCCCCATCCCGCTCGCCCTGGCGCCGAGAGCGCGGCGCGACTCGAGGGTAGAGTGTCGCGACGAGGACGGCGAAGCGGCGGCGGCGTTGGGCGCTTCGAGGGATGCCGCACTTGGGCGAGAGCGCATGCTGTACGGCGGATGAGGCATCGATGAATGGCTCTGAGCGTGTCGAGGCGAGCGAGACGGACCAAAGGTCGAGAGAGATGAGGACGCGACCGACCCTCGCTCCTCCCTCTCGACACTCTGCTCGTGCTTGCTCCTGAAGGCCTCCAGTCGAGTCTAGCAACGTCCATCATGGCCGCTGTGCCGGTCCTCGCCGACCCGAGCGCCATGACGCCCGGCGAGCGCACCAACGAGCTCGTCGCCTTGGTCCAGCGCGACGACTTGCTCGGCGTCCTGCTCGTCCTGCTCTACTGCGGCGAGGCCGAGGTCAACAGCACAGGTGCGTCCCCCTCTCACGGGAGAGCGAGTGGGAGAGCGTCGACCTCCCCCCCCCTCGTCCGGGTTGAACGAGCCAGGGCTGTCGAGACTGACCCTCTCCTTGTCCCTGCGACAGCGACCCTGTACCGCACAAGCCCTGTCGAGGCCGCCCTCCTGTACCCGACCCGTCGCACGCCCGTCCGCCGCCTCATCGCCGAGTGCCTCCTCCATCGAGGTGCGAGGACCGACCACCTCGCGCAGAACATGCCGTCCCGCGCCCTGCCCGCCATCGAGTCGATCCTGAGCAGCTGGGACGACGGTGGACGAGAGCGAGGTGCGTTGCCTCCTCCCTCTTCCCGTCCTTTCCGTGTCGTCGGCGCGCACGAGCAACCTCGCCTGACGCTGTCTTTCCCCCTCGCAGCGACGATCTCGTACGACCTGAGCTTCACGATGGACCTCTATGCCGCCGAGGAGTACCTGCAGGAGCACGGCTACGGCCCTGACGGCCCGCCCGACCCGCCGTCGGCCGACTCGTCGAGCGCTCCAGCCGTCCTCGCTCCTGTCTCGCACGCCGCGCCGACACCGCCCACGCCTCCTCACGACGACCCGCATCGTCCTGTCGACTCGCCCTCAAATACGCTGTACGAGCTCGTGCCTCAAGACGCGGCGACCCCGTCCCGCCGAGACGGTCCGAGCGACCACGCCCCGTCGCCGAGGGACGACTCGCGCCGCAGCGAGAACGCCCAGTGGCCCTCGCGCGTCGGGAGCGACCGTCACGAGCCTCGTCGCCGCTCTCGCAGCCCCGACCGTCGCCGCGACTCGTATGCGCGAGACGGCCGCGAGCGGCGCTCGCGCTCGCCCCGTCCTGATCAGCGCCGCCTCTTGCCTCGTCACCAGCGATCGCCCTCGCCCCGTCGTCAGCAGCGCGACATCTCCCCTGTGCGGCTTCCTCAAGCCCTGTCGAGCGCGTCCGCGACGGCTGGCGGCAGCGCCGTCAGTGAGAAGCCGTCTGCTGCGCTGGCCGCACCGATTCGACGCACTGGATCACGGTCGGCGACATGGTCCTGTCCATCGGCGAGCGGTGGATCTTCGAGACGCTCCTTGGCCTCGGCGTCCGGCCCTTCGACATGTTCATGTCGAAAAGTCGCAACAAGCCGCTGCGGTTCGCCTTTGTCGGGTTCGACAGCGCGTCCGCCGCCACCAAGGCGATGCGCGAGCTCCACGGCCTGCGTGTCGACGGCGTCAAGCTTTCGGCATCGCGCTTCTGCGACAAGCACACCGGGTCGACGCAGCCCCGCATCCCGGCTTCGGACTTGCTCGACCGCCGGTACATCGGCCCCCAGGCCCAGAGCGAGCTCGCGTCGTTCGAGCGCCAGCCCGGCCTCTTCTTCCTGCACCTTGCGCCGTCTACGACCGAGGTCGGCATCCGCAAGCTCCTGTGTCGCTACCTGTCGGCGTCCAAGGTCGGCTTCATCGAGGTCCGCCACGCCGGGCTCACCCGCACCGCTTTCGCCGACCTCGCAGACGACGAGTCGTGCCGCAAGGCCATCATCGAGTGCGACGGCGCCGTCGTCGACGGGTACGCCGTCCGTGTCAGCTGGCTCGAGCGCAGGAACTCGTGGCGCCCGCCTCGCAATTCTGCGTTCGTCCGGTCCTCGCCGCCCCGACCTATCCCAAGTACGTCACGACCACGTCCCCTGTCCCTCCTTCGTTGCGGTGATTGACTCGTCGTTCCACGCAGTCGACGATGCTGCCCTCAAGTCTCGCGCGAGCGAAGCCGGTACGCCCTCACCTCGGGTCCCGCCTGCCCCGACCACGCCGGGTTCGGCTCTACAGCCATCACCGCCTCAAAATGGCGCATACGGGCCCGAGGTCGAGCACCTGCGCACGATCGGCCTGTCGGACGAGCAGATCGTCGCCGTTCAGCAGCTGTGGCGTCCAATCGAGCGAGACGAGGTCGGCGGCCCGACCTTGGAGCGCCGCATGGACGTCAAGGTCGACTTTGGCTGCGTCGTCGAGGAGGACGCGAGGCTGGCGCTCGCGCAGAACGCGCGCGAGCCGGCGTTCCCCGACGACTCGGCGAGCCAGGCGCGGTACTCGGCATTCCTCGAGGCGCAAGTCGGCAAGTCGAGGGACTACTACACGGTCCGTCTGCTTCTCTTCCTTCTCTCCTCGACGATGCCGACGACGAGCCTGACTCTCCCTCCCCTCTCTCGTGCGCGCGCAGGTCTTCTTCGCCAAGCTCGCCGAGTTCAGCTCCTCGAGCGTCGCCTTTGCGGCCAAGGCGCGCAGCGTCGCCGAGGAGGCCCGTCGCGACATGAGCGCCACGATGGATGTCGGCGACGGGCGCGGCGTCAAGGAAGAGGAGCGGGCCTAGCCGGCGAGAGGAGCCGGTCGGTTTGAGAAGGAGGACGACGAGTCGCTTCTCTCGGCAGTGTTTTTGTACCACCCTCGCTTCGCAGTCCCCTTGTGCAACGTACACTTGAGTTGGTCTCGCCTCGTCCAGCGCTTCGAGAGAGTGACGATGCGTCCTTGCTGCAGGCTCTCGAACCGCTCGCTCCTCCTCGCTCTCGTCCAAGAGCCGGCCCGCTCGTCGCTCTCGGTCCTTTCTCGCTCTCGACGTTCTCGACGACTCGACGGGAAAGGCTGAGAGCGAGAGAGAGACAAGGGACAGAGTTGCACAGCGCCGCACAGACCTCCTGCTCGCTCACCTCCTCGCTCCCGCCTTGCCCGCCCTCGCGCCCACCGTTGTCCACCCTCCTTGGGCCTGGAACTTCTGCGGCTCGTAAACGTCCTCGAAGCCGTTCTCGTCGGCGCCAATGTCGTGGTTCCTGCGGGCGAGTAATCCGAGGTCAGTCCTCGCTCGAGGAACGGGGAAATAGAGAGAGAGAGCGCACTGGTCGCCGGGGCCGAGGATCGGCGTCGACGGCCTGTAGGCCCACCCGAGGTCGCCGCCAAGCCCGTGGTGGCTGCTGAAGTAGCGCAGGAAGCGCGCGACGCGCCACCCCGAGGTGAGGAGCGTCTCGCGCGCGTCGTCCGTCTCGCGGTGGTCGACCCTGCACGACGGGCGCTCGCACGAGGTCAGTCTTTGATGCGAGGCCCTGTGACAGAAGAGAAGGAGGGGACGCACAGGACGAGCTTGGGGACGAGGTCGACGTGGAAGAGGGTCGCCTTGTTCGGACGCAGGTCGGGCAGCGTCTCGTGCAGCTCCTCGAGGTTGACGCCGGCGAGGTAGATGCGCTTTACGGCACTCGAGCGCCCGAGAGTCGAGATGACGAGCGCCATGGCGGCACACGTGCTCGCCTCGCCGTGGTCGAGGGCGTGGTTGGTCGGGACGCTGTTGAAGCCGGCGAGGAACGAGTCCCACGCGCCGTCGTTCCTGTGGCCGCGCCGAGTCGTATGAGCGAATTGTACGAGTCTCCTGAACAGAGAGGGAGAGGCAGACGCACGAGCTGACCTTGCTCTGCTTGAAGTTGTAGAGAAGCGCCTTGCGGTTGTGCCAGAAGAGGCACAGCACGCTCGGCTGCTTCGCCGCCGCCGTATCGTCGTGCCCCTCCTCGAGCTCGATGTCGTGCTCTGCAGATGTGAGGGCTCAGAGTGTAAGTGTGCGGGCAGGAAAGAGGAACTGGTGGACGCACCTCGCAGGTCCTTTTCGACCTCCCACCTGCGAGCGCACGAGCCTCTGTCAGTAACGTGGGCCCGGAGCGACCGCACGAGGCAGGAGGGGGACGCACCTCACCCTCTCGCCGACCTCTCTTCCTCCCTCCCACCCGCGACGAACAAGCTGCTCGTTGAACGGCGCCGACGAGCTGCGAGCGGGCGACGGCGGGACCTTCCCAAGTCAGGTTCGAGCGCTTCTGAGCGCCGCTCAACGCCGAGTCTAGGTAGGGAAAAGGGACGAACCCGTCGATGAGAACGAGAATGACCGACTCGAGCCAACGCGCGGCATCGCCGGCGCCGCTCGCGCCGCCCGGACGAACTTGAGCTTGCGGGGCCGCCGCTTTGGCCGCCTCCACGTCGGCGGTGCGAGCGGCAATCCTCGAGCGCAGGTCGTGGACGCTGAGCTCGAGCTCGAGATTTATCTGCAGAGGATGTGCGAGTGTCAGCCCGGTGCGCGAGAAGCAGAGAGAGGGAGAGAACGAAAGAGACGAGGGACGCACGCCGTGGTACTGGTCGCGCTCCTGCTCGAGATCGCGGATCTGGCGCTCCTGCTCTTGCGTGGCAGCTTTGACGGGGGTGCTGGTGGGCTCGGGCTGAACAGCTTCGAGCCGCTCGATGTCGTGGGCGAGGGCCGACTGGTCGGAGATGAGGTCGGCGACGAGCGCGTCCACCTTGTCGAGGGCACTGTGAGGGGGCGAGGCAAGGATGAGCTCGGCTCAAGAGAGCTTTAGAAGGGCTGGGCATCCTTACCACTGCCACTGCGGGCCGAGGTGAGCGAGGTGAGCGGGGACGAGCGAGAGTGGGGGGAGGAGGAGGAGAACTGCTCGACGCACTTCGTCTGCCTTGGCCTGCACGTCGCTGAGCGACTCGCCGAGTTCGGGCATGTCGACTGGGTCGCACGAAGCAAGTCGACCGGGCAGAGGGGAAGCGAGGTGAGGACAGAGCGCCGAAAGCGTGAGAGCGAGACGTCGACCGAGCGAAGGCCTGGCGCGAACGGGCGGACTCTCGATGTGCACGCAGGAAGAGCATTACATCTCAAGCGCCCGACCAAGCCAATCTCGCCTCCCTCCTTGCTCCTCCCCCATCACGTCCTCCACCGAGCGAGGATCTTCTTGTCGCTGCAGGCGGGAAGTCGTTAGTCCAGGCGCTCGTGGGAAAGGTATAGAGAACGAAGGACGTACTGCGAGAACATGCAGCTGCGAGAGAGGCGCGCGAGAGATTCGTGTGAGTCGCCGGAACACGCGGACGGAGGAAGAAGAGGAAGAAAGTGGGGAAGCGAGGGACGCACATCTCGTCGCGTCGCGCTGCGTGCGTGCAGTAGCCAGTTTCGCGAAGCTCCTGTGGGACGAGCCGGTCAGGGAGGTGGCCGGGTGGGTGGAAAGAGAGATGGACGAGGCGGACCTTGCACGGGTAGGTCCCGACGTCCTCGCGCAGCCGACGCAGCTGCCCCTCGGTCATCTCGTCTGCGCCAGGGGGTACCGAGTCAGTACGTAAAGAGGTTCCTGCAAGAGAAAGGCGGGCGTACAGCCGTGCGAGTGGGCGCACTGGGCGCGAGTGCATCCCCTCGGCGAGAGGTAGTGGTGGAAGCAGCTGTACGGCGAACGGGGAGGTTAGACTCGGTCTCAAGAACGTGATCTGACGGGGGACAAAGACGTACACCATCGGATCTGGAGAGGGGAGAAGCCGGGAGTCGTCAGGCTCGAGGGACGAGGGGACGTAGGAGAAGGAGGGAGGACGGACCCTGGTGCAGGAGCCCTCGGTTCGGGTCAATCTTGACCGTCTGGCGCTCGGGCGAGAGCTGCACCTGTCGGATAGATGCGCTAGTCGTGCTCGCCGCTGCCGGACGCGACACTCCTTCGCTGCGAGGGATTCAAGATGAGCACGCGCTGGCGCTCTCGCGCAAGATGCCGGCGCACTAGATGCTCGCCGGAGAAGGGGGCTTGACGTGAATCGAGCGTTGACCCGGCTTGGAGGCGAGAGGCAGGGCGATCGACGACTCGAACACGCCGGCGAGCTCGATGGTCGAGTCGGCGAGCTCGCCCATGGCCGGCAGGGGAAGATGACGAACCCTGTCCGACGCCATGAGAGCTTAGTACGTTAGCCATGAGGGTTTAGTTCGTTAAACATGAGAGCTTAGTACGTTAAACATGAGAGCTTAGTAGAAAGGCCTCGCCGAGCTGAGCGGTCGCGTCGGGCTGCTGCTCGACGACGTCGCTGACGCCGTGCTCCGGGTGGACGCCGGCGAGGTAGACCTGCTGCACGTTCGACATGAAGCCGACCTTGCTCAGGACGGCCGCCATGTGCTCCTCGGCGGGCGCGCTGTCTGGGAAACAGGGGCTCGAGCGCGGTCAGTCCTGGTCCGCTCGACGCAAACACGAGGCGAGAGAGGTGGGACGCACTGGCGACGTCGATGATGAAGTTGCCCGTGACACGCGAGAAGCCGTCGACAAAGTTGCGCCAAGTAGACGGGTTGCTGCGAGGGGGGAGAGAGCTCGGGGAGTGAGGATGCGCGACGGGGAAGACGAGGAGGAGAGGGGGCGCACCTGATGACACGGCTGCGCTCGAGCGACGGGATGACCTGCAGGCGGTCGTAGTACAGGAAACACAGACCCTTGAGCTCGCCCTCGGTCGAGAGGCTGCTGATGTCGAGCTCGATCTGGCCGCTGCGGGCGCAGGGGCGACGTCAGGGCTCGAGTCGTCGTCGCGCTTAGGGCACGGACAAGGTGACGCACCGCAGAAGAGAGGACGCCTCCCTGCCGCCCGCCGTCCCCTTCTGGATGAGCGCGTCCGAGAAGGGCGCGACCGTGCTGCAGGAGGAAGACGGGCCCGACGTGAGCGAGGGCGCAGGGCACGCGATAGAAGGGGGACACAGGGCGCACCCGTTGATGAGGACGAGAACGAGCGGCGGGCTCCTGTCGGCCTTGGCGCGCACGCCCGCCTTGAGCGGCTCGACGGGCTGGGTCGACCGGAGGTTGAGCTGGGCGAGCTGGGCGTCGAGGTTGGCGAGCGTCTTCTCGGCTTCTTCCTGCGCCTTGAGGTGCTCCTGGTAGGTCTGTGTGAGAGTCGAGTGTGAGCCCAGGATCGAGGGTGAGGGGCCTAGTCGAGCGGGAACGCACCTCGCGAGCCTGGGCGACCTGCGCCTCGAGCTGGCCGATGCCGACAAGCCTCTCCTGCTCCGCCCTCGCACTCGCACTCTGCTCCTTGAGAGCCGACGACTGCTGTTGGGCCTCGGCGAGGCGGTGCTGGAGCTCGGCGCGGTGCTGGAGGAGGGTCGCGACAAAGTCGTCCTGCGCCGTGATCAAGCTGGGGGCGGGGCGGGGATGGGGAGCGAATCAGGGTACGCCTAGGGACTCGGAAAGTACGAGGGACGCACTCTTGCCACTGCGCGAGCGACGTGCGGGTCAGTGGCTCGTCACCGAGGGGGGAGGACGAGAGCGAGGAGGGACGCACCGTCTCGCAATCGCGCTCGGTCTGGTCCTGGACCTGCTGGGCGATAGAAGGAGCGGCACCGACCATGCCGGACTGCATGCTGAGCAGGCCAGAGGCAGAGCGAGGGAGAGAGAGCAAGCGAGAGATGAAAGCGAACCGAGAGACCAAGAGCACGCTCCTCGCCTCGCTCGGGCACAGTCTGAGCCAGGCTGTGCGTGTTGGCAGAGAGCACAGGTCCGCAACACACCCGCACTGCCCTCCCCTGCGAGAGGACTCGCCCTCGTCGATGGGAGAACCTGCTCTCCTCGCTCTCATCGCAGCTCGCCAGCCGCACGCCCGCTCTCGGCCTTGCTCTCGCGCAGACCTACCTTCGGCCTCGCCAGCGACTTCGATCTGGCGTCCTCCAGGAGCTACGCGACCTTCCCGCGGCCGTCGCGCCCTTCGTCCGCCCGCCCCTCCCCCACAGCCTCCGGCGCGGCGACACCTCTGCCCGCTCAACCCCTCGCCATTGCCCAGCACGACGCCTCGACCTACTCTCGACTCGTCGCCTCCCTCGGCCCGTCCAGCTGGGGGACTGTCGCCAGCCCGCACCGGCAGTCGCTCCCGGCGGTCGACGCCGGTCGGCAAGGCGGCCTGTGGGAGGCGGGACGGTACCGCACGCCGGCAGAACGCGCAGAGCACGAGGGCAACCCGGAGAGCTGGGGCGTGCTCACGACGGCGCTCGGACGGGCGAGCGTGAGCAGCGAGGACGCGGGCGCCTCGCCTCGTCGGACGACTCGGCGCAAGAGCAGGTCGAGCTTGCGGGTCCAGTCGTCGAGCAGGGAGCGGGTCGAGCGCCCACGAGCGCGCACGCTCACCGAGTCGACGCTCCAGGAGGAGCCCGAGACGTACTCGGTCGCCGACAGCTCTTTCGATCTCGGCGCCGGCTCGGACGAGGCGGCGGGGCAGCAGGGTCGGGACGGGGCGACGGCGGGCGATGGCGACGCCAAGAGCCGAGCGAGTGCGCCGTCGTTGCAGGAGGAGAGCGGCGCGGACGAGGGAACGGAGGACGACGACGACGAGCACCCGCCTCTCCTCCATCGAGCCGGTCCTGCCAGCTCTTCCGCCCGGTCGATCCTCGGCCGCCACGTCTACCCGCCCTCGCCGCTCGTCAAGAACATCCTCAAGTGTGTCCTCGCCTACTACATCGGCGAGCTGTTCACCTTCGTCCCGATCCTGTCGGACCTCGTCGGCGAACCTTGGGACGTCGACGGCCCGGTCCGCAACGCGCACGTCGTCGCGACAGTCGCTGTCTACTTCATGCCGGCGCGCACCATCGGCGGCATGATCGAGGCGGACCTGTTCCTGCTTGTCGGCGCGGCCTACGCGGCGTTCCTCACGTGCGGGTCGATGGCGTCGGCCGTCCTCTTTGATCATTACGACCTCCTGGTGCGTCCTCGTCCTCTCTCTCTGCGTCAAAGGCGTATCACTGACGTGCTGCACACACAGGGATACGGCCACGCCTTCATCCTCGTCTGCTGGCTCGGCGGCGGGTACGCGGCGCTCGCGTACGTCAAGGTCGCGTTCGGCAAGCCGACGGTCGCGACGGCGTGTTCGCTCGTGTCGCTCGTCTGTTCGTCGATCCTCACCAAAGAAGGCGCCATCCACGTCGGCAAGTTCGACGGTCGGGCGATCTCGCAGGTCCTCCTCCTCGCCGCGTTCGGGTCGGCCATCTCGAACGCCATCTGCTTCCTCGTCTGGCCCCAGAGCGCGACGAGCAAGCTCCAGGCCGACCTCAACAATACCCTGTCGTCCTTCAGCACCCTCCTCGACATGCTCACCAAGACGTTCCTCCTCGAGTGCGCCTCCCTTTTCTCACCCTCTCGGTCCAGGTTCACGAGCTCACTCTCCTTGCCTCTCCTTGCGCAGCACCGACTTTTCGACGAGCCCCGAGACCCTCAAGAAGGCCATCGACGCGCACCAAGCCTCGTTCACGACGCTCAAGGCGTCCTTGTCGCAGGCCAAGTTCGAGGTGTTCGACTCGCGCATGGCCGGCACGTCGACGTCGTACGACCAGGTCGTCGCGAGCATGACTCGTCTCGCTCAGGGCCTGACGGGCATGCGCGCAGGGTGCGCGCTCCAGTGGGAGCTGCTGCGGGCGAGAGACGAGGGCAGGCTGGACGGCAGCGAGGTGGGCGGCGAGGCCGTGAGCGACGACAAGCGGGCCGAGCTGCTCGACGAGATGGTCGTTCTCGAGCGATTCAGGGAACGAGTCGGGCCGTCTCTGCAGCAACTCTCGGTGCGCCCCTGCCCGCTCTTCCCACTCTCGCGAACGACCGCTCACCTCCCTCGACCGCGCGCGCAGACCATCAGCAAGCAGTCGCTCTCGTTCCTCCGCACCTCGTTCATCCGCACCAAAGCCGGCTCGAACGCCCGAGCTGAGCTGCGCCGCGACGACCCCGAGACTGCCCTCTCGGCCGACGAGCTCTTGACGCTCCAGTCGGAGCTCGAACAGAGCCTCAACCTGTTCAAGCGCGAGCACTCGAAGGCGGTCAAGGTCCTGTACCGCAGCCTGCCCGAGAAGACGCTGTTCGGCGGCGAGGGCCTGCCGGACCCGTTCGCCAACCCGTCGTCGTCGGCGACGCAAGCCCCGAACGACAACCTCTTCCGCATCTACCACTTGTGCGCCTCATCTTTCCCTCTCTCTGGCAAAACCGACGCACGTTCCTGATATCCACATGCGCAGCGCCTTCAACTACGAGGAGTGGGCCGGCGAGCTCCTTCACCTCCTCGACGTCTTCATCCACATCCGCGCGACCGAGGAGATCGTCGAGCGCAAGCTCGTCGACCGTCGGCGTCGGTGGGGCCCAGTCGCCGGCCTCGCACGCTTTGCGGGGCTGCTCGTCGGGTCCAGGAGCGCGAGGGCGGCCGAGACGAGCCTGAACCAGAAGGCGGCCCTCCTTCGCAAGCAGTTTTGTGCGTCCTCGTCTTCCCCTCGCGGTCCTTTCGCCGGTTCCTAATCCTCCATCACGTCGTTACTGACTCTACTCCCGTGTCTCGTCGCAGCTCGAGCTCTACAGACGCCGGCTCGCAAGCGGCGGTCCGTCTTCCCGCAAATCGTCGATGGCGCCCTCTCGTCGCACCAGGTCGACGGCGCCAACCTGACGTTCGTCGCTCGCCTCAAGCTCAACTTCTGGCGCGTCGGCTGGCAGATGCGGCAGCCGGCTGTCCGCTTCGCCGTCAAGACCGGCTTCGGCGCCGCCGTCCTGTGCTCGGCCGCCTTTATCCCCCGTCTGCGCCCGCTCTGGCTCGAGTGGCGCGGCGAGTGGGCCCTCATCTCGTTCATCGTCGTCATGGCCCCCGCACTCGGCGCGACAAACTTCCTCGCCGCCGGGCGCGTCGTCGGCACCGCCACGGGCGCACTCGTCGCGGTCGCGTGCACGTTGGCGTTCCCCGAGAATGCCTACGTGCTGCCCGTCCTCGGCGCCGTCTTCTCGGCGCCGTGCTTCTACGTCGCCATCACTCGAGTGCGTCCCCTCTCTCTCGGTGGCTGTCCTTTTGCCAGCGTCGCTCACCTCCTGCTCGCCGCCCGCAGCCGCAGTACGCGCCGGCCTCGCGCTTCGTCCTCCTCACGTTCAACCTCACGTGCCTGTACTGCTTCAACTTGCGCGAGGCCGACATCCCGGTCGAGTCGATCGCGCTCCATCGTTTCGCTGTGCGTCCACCTTTCGCCGTCGGCGAGACGTTGCCCCGGCCTGACTCGTGTCCTCCCTCGCCCGCAGGCAGTCACTGTCGGCGTGCTCTGGGGCCTCCTCGTCAGCAGCTACGTCTGGCCGTTCGAGGCGCGTCGAGAGCTCCGCAGCGGGTTGTCCGAGTACGTCCTCGCCTCCTTCGCGACCTCTGAGTCCCTTTAGCCTGACCTTCTGCACGTACAGGTTTTTCCTCAACGCGTCCTACCTCTACGAGCGCATCGTCAAGGCCTACTCGTTCGGCGACTCGCCCGTGTCGCGCCAGTCGACGATCCAGGGCATCTCGAACGAGCGCACGGCCCTCGTCCCGCCGCAGCCCGACGAGGACTTTGTCGCCATGGAGATCGAGCTGCAGCTCACGCTCATCCGCGTGAGCGGGCTGCTCGCGTCGACCAAGCACGAGCCACGGCTCAAAGGCCCGTTCCCCGTCCACGAGTACCGGCCCGTCCTTGCGGCGTGCCAGGCCATCCTCGACTCGCTCACGGCCATCGTGCGCATGACCAAGCGCGACGCATGGCTCGCCGTCATACGTCGCGACTATGTCCTGCCTGTTAATCGCGAGCGGCGCGAAATGGTCCGTCCTCGTCCCTCGCCCCTTGTGACCTTCCCAAACTGACGAGGATGCTGCCCGTGCAGGTCGGCAACGTCGTCCTCTTCCTCTCTCTCCTGTCGTCCGCCGTCGTCCTCAAGACGCCGCTGCCCGCCTATCTACCGCCGGCAGCAGAAGCGCGCCAGCGACTCGTCGCCCGCCTGCGCGACCTCGACATCGTGCGACGCCGGCTCGTTCGGGGCGGCAGCGAGTCGCTCCTGTACTACGCCTACACGACCTCGATGAAGGTGCGCCGTACTCTCTCTCGCTCTGCCGCCTCGAGCACGAGCCGACATTCCTCTCGACGTGCAGGACGTGATCTCCAGCTCAACGACATCGGCGCAAGCTTCCAGCGTCTCTTCGGCATCATTGGTCCGCTCTCATCTCTCTCTCTCTCTTTGCCTCGCGAGACATCCTGACGCTGTGAGTTGCAGGCGGATCCTCGGTCGCCGACTTCGAGGCCCTGTTCGACGCCTCGCCCGTCACGCCTTACGACTCGAGCGGCGACGACGAGCCGACGACCGACTCACGCAGCTCTGCGTGACTATTTTCCCTCTCTCATACTCCCTCGTACTCTCTCGCGCTCCTTGTACCCCATCGCAACCCTTAATCTCGCAATTGCAACGCTAGACAGTCCTCCTCAGCTCGACCTCGTCCGGCTCTCCTTGGCCTTCTGCTCGCGCGAGGCCGACACGATGTGGCGAGACTGGCGGATGGCGTCGACTGCGAGGCACGAGAGAGTGTCTCAGGAAGGGCGACCTTGAAAGAGAGAGAGAGAGATAGAGAGTCGGAAAGGAGCGCGAGAAGGGAGAAAGGAGGACGCACTCGTCCTGGTCGCCGAACGGAGGTCGAGCTCGCCGCGAGCGAGCTTGAACGCCTCCTCCTCGACCTGCTCCTCGCTCGGGTTGGCGACACCCTGCGCCTTGAGGTCCGCCTCGGCCTTCTCGGCGAGCCCCTCGTCGTCGGCGTAGTTGAGGGCGACAGCGATCGAGAGGAGGACGTCGACGCGGTACTGGCTGCGCTCCGAGCGTTCGAGCGCCTCGTACCGCTCCGAGCCCGTCGGCCGTTGCCCGTCGTCGCTCGCTGCGCCGCTCGCCCACCGGTCGATGGCGTCCTGGACCGTGTCGAGCGCCTCGGCCGACAGCTCGCCGAACGCCGACATCTTGGCCAGGTGCTCGCGCTTGCTGCCGCCGGCGTGGAAGGCGTTGTTGAACGGGGCGGCGAGGGGAAGCCGTTCCTTGATGATCTTGTCGAAGACGGGCGGCAGCGAGGTCGAGCAGTACTCGCGCAGGTTGGCGACGTACGACTTGGGCACGGCGAGCTCGGTCTTGCCCATCTGCGAGGACCGAGAGAGGGTCAGTGATCGAGTTGAGAGAGAGAGAGAGAGAGAGGGAGAGAGAGAGAGAGAAAGGAGGACGCACCTCGACGGTGAAAAAGGCCGAGTCAGTCGGCGTGAGGAGGTCCTTGCGCGACACCTTGCCGACCGAGCCGTCCGTGTACTTGACGACGAACTTGCCCGGGGTTGCCCGCTTACCGCCCTTGCTCGGCGACGGCTGCTCGTAGCTCGCCGCTCGAGCGGCCCACCACGTGCGCTGCTGGCGAGCGAGGCAGAAGAAGGGGAACCGGACGCTGCGCACGCTCGAGCGACGTCAGGACGATTCGCAGCGCGAACGAGAAGAACGAGAGGAGGGACGCACCCTGCGTCCTCGCCTCCTCCCTCAAGCCACCGCTCGTCGTCGTCGAGCACTGGCGCTTTGACCTCCTCCTCCTCGCTCGACTCGCTCGACTCCTGCTCCTCGACTGCGACGCGCGCCTGGCTGCTCGGCTTGTTGGCGCTCGTGCCGATGCTCGACGGCGGGAGCAGGCCCTCGTCGTCGTCGTCCGACTCGCCCGGGCCCGCGTACTTGATGACGGCGTCGCCGAGCACGCTCTTGAAGGCGGCGTCCGAGGGCGCCGACACGTCCGGCGAGTCACGGAAAGTAGCGTGGTCGAAGCGGAGCTTGAGCTGGTGGCGGAAGGTGACGAGGTCGTCATGGTCGGGCGAGGTGAACTCGATCGTGTCGGAGCTGGAGGAACGCTCAGAAAAGGGTCAGGAGCGCTCGAGAGCATGGACGAGAGAGACAGAGACGCACCTGTGCTCAAGGATGGTCGAGTCGGTGTCGAGGAGGAGCTTGATCCGCAACGGCGTGTGCCAGTGCGGGCAGTCGAGCTGCAGGGTCGCGAAAGGGTGAGCACTCGCGCAAGAGACTGAGCGAGAGAGCTCGACGCACTTGCGCAGGCCACCAGAAGCCCTCCTTGACGCCCGCCTTGCGAATGTGAGCCCACACGGGTCGGTCGCGCGGGAGCGCGTTGAGGTTCCAGTCGCGAGCGCGCTCCTCGGACGTCTGCGGCGGTGCGGCGCGGTCGTTGCCGCCGACCTGGCTGCCGAACGAGCCGGGAGGAGGGAGCCACGAGCTCTTTGTCGGCGAAGAAGAAGGAGCTGCGAGGAGGCAAAGGGCGTGTCAGGGTATCGACCCTGAGGAAGGAGCCGAGGTAGGAGGACGGGCGACGCACGAGCAAGCTGCTTCGTCCTGTTCTTGTCCTTGACCTCGATCGACTTGGACGGCTTGGCGCGCTTGGGCGTACCGGTTGACGACGAGCGCACTTTGACCTTGGTGGGCGGTCGAGCGCGCTTCTTGGGCGACAGGTGCGGCTTGGCCCTCGACGCGTCGTCCGACTCGACGTGCGAGTCCTCCTCCGTCGCCTCCGACTCGCTTAGAGATGAGGACGAGGATGAGGAGGCCTCCTTGAGCGTCGCGCGCATGCTCGAGCGGCGCCTCGTCCCGCGGTTGGCCTCAGCCGCCGCGAGCTTGAGCGCCTGCGTCTCGTCCCACTCGATGTCGTGTCCCGCCCCCTTCTTCTCTCGCTCCTTCTCCTTGCCCTTGCCCTTGGCCGCGGCAGGGACCTTGCCCTTGCCCCGCCGACTCGCCGCCCGGTCCTCCTCCTCGTCGCTCGACGAGCTCGACCTCGCCGCCGACCCTCGCCTCGAGCCGCCCTTGCCCTTGCCCGACGCCGCCATCGCCGCCTTTGGCGCGCGCCCGACCGACCCGGGCGGCTTGGCCGCGGCGGCGACCGCCTTCTTGACGGTCGGCGGCCGCCTCTTGGTCTTTGCCGGCGCCGACGCTGCCGCCGCCGCCGCCGCTCCAGCGACGCGCACCTTCTTCTTCGGGCTCGCGGCGAGCTCGGTCGCGCTCGAGCTGCCGGGCTGCCCGCTGTCGCGCTCGGGTTCCTCGTCGTCGCTGCTGCTCTCGCCGTCGCTCGAGCTGTCGTCCTTCATGGCGGGGACAGCGGCTGCGGCCGAGCGACGAGGACGTTTGCCGCGCACCGCCGAGGGAGGTGCGGGCGAGGTGCGGTCGAGCTGAGACGGCGGGAGCGAGGTGAGGGGGGACGAGGGCGGGATGGGCTCGTGCGGCGGCTGTGGGTGCGGCGGCTCGGTGTGGAGGGGGAGGGTGGGGCTCGCTTTGGTGCGAGAGGGTGCAGGCGCGGTGGTGGAAGGGGTTGAGGCGGCGACAGGCGGGTTGGGCGAGGCGAAAGGGGAGCCGCTCGAAGGGCGCGAGCGAGGCTGTGGAAACAGCGTCAGGGACGCGTTCCCGGGCGAGTGCAGGACATAAGGGGGAGGTAGACGCACTGCAGGAAAGTCGAACTCGAAAGGCTGGTCGGTCCTCGCCCGTCTCTGCCCCTCCTGCTCCGGCTCGCTGCTCGGCTTGGCCTTGCCCTCACCGCCCTTGCCCGTCGCCGCCCTCGCCGACCCGCCGCTCGCCCTCGGCATGCCCACCGCCGACCCTTTGGCGAGCGGGATCTCGACGTACGCGAGCGTCTGTACGCGCCGGCCCGTGGTCGACACGCCGGACGAGCGCCGGTGGGTCGGCGCGCCGCCGAGCGCTAGCTCGTCGTCCGAGTCGGGCGCGGCGGCATCGGGGCCGGTGCTCATACCGCGTGCCCGGGCACCGGCGAGCGAGAGCGGCACGGACGGTGCGCGGCTGCCGCGGCGCGATGTGGTGAGCGGCGCGGCGGTCGACGACGACGACGAATGCGGGCCGACGTTCTCGCCGATGGCGCCGCCGCCGAGCGCGGCCGAGGGCGTCTTGGACCGAAAACGAGAGCGCGTAGAGGTCGGCGAGCTCTGCAGGCGGTCGCGGCTCGGGCCGGCGGATGGGCTGCGGGTCCTCGACGAGCGGGCCGCCGACGACGAGGCCATGATGCGCAACGGGTCGGGCGAGTCATCGGCGAGCTCGGTCTCGGTGAGGTGGTGCTGCGAGGAAGGGTGGGCGGCGGGCGAGAGGGTCGCCATGGCGGCCGTGATGGTGTGTTGCGACGAGGACGAGGACGAAGGGAGGGCGCCGAACGAGGAGGTGCGCGGCGGCGTCGCGGGCCTTGGGGGCTGTGCAGCAGGCGGCATGGCGTCGTCTGCGCTCGAGGCCGGCTGCAGCGCGCCGCCAAGTGGAGCACTCGACGCCGGGTCGTCAGCGTGCGGGGTCGCGTCGGTGGTGCGCGTGCCGTCGACCATGGGCGAGTCCTCGCCAGGCGCGGGAACTTCGCGCACGGCTGCCAAGGGCCCGGCGTGCGCGTCGGCGAGCGCGTGCATGACGTCGGTCGAGACGGAGAGCGCGTCGGCGAGGAGGGGAGCGGGGACGGGGTCGAGCTCGTCGGCCATGCTGGACGCGGCTGAGGGTGCTGCGGCGAGGTACTCGGTGTGCTCCAAGACGCGTTATGCTGCTGGCGGACGCGTCGGCGGTGCTGGCGACGAGGCGGAGCGCGACGAGGACGGTGGGGAGGGAACGAGGCCGGACGAGGGGCGGTCGCGGCGAGGTGCAAGGGCAAAGGTGGCTGCAGCTCGTGGATGTACTCGACTGCTACACGCTGTCGCTCGGTGCAGAGGAGCTGGCGGAGGTGAGGGAAAAGACGCGCTCGCTGCCGGCCGCCGTCCGCCTCGACACCGACGACGTCTCGCTATTCTCGCCGAGCCACTTCAGCCAGAGCATATTTCCTTGCTCCCTGATAGCTCTCGCTCGCGTGCAAGTGTCGAACGCCGTGTCATTACATGTTGTGCTCGCCCGAACCTGCGCCGGCACGCAAGGCTGCCGCCGTCGCCGTGACCTCCTCTGCCGCGCTCGCGCACGTAGTACAGAGACAGAAGCACAGGCGAGGCTGTTCGAGAGCCGCTGAAGAGACAGCGCGAGTAGCGCGCCCGCGAGTCGGCGCCGAAAGCAGAGCAGGCGCTCTGACCGCTCCACCTGGCCCAGCTCGAAGCCGACGGGAGCAGAGACTGGCGCTCCGCGACCCGACAAGGGTCACGGCAGTCCTGAGCGAAGCGAGAGCATCTCAACCGCCCGGCGAGAAGCAGGCTCCACCGGGTCGAGGGAAGGAGGAGGGCGGGGCAGCCAGCGAGCACACAGCCGTCGAGAGCGGCAGCGCCGCTGTCACAGAGCAAGTCCTGGTGGACGACGCAGGCCGTGCTGAGCTGGAGAGCGCGGCGAGGTGTTGTTGTCGTCGAGGATCGAGAGGCCGATCGCCATTGATGTGGCCGAGTGGGCGAGGGTGCTGGGCGGTCCTGGCGAGTTCGCGCAGTGCATGGCCTGGCGTGCAGTGGTAGCTGGGGCGTGCAGTTGCCGTGGCAGCAGCCCTCGACGAGCGCAGGCCGAGCCGTTCGAGTGTTGAGCGAGGGGGGGAGATGAGGAGGAGGCGGTCCGATGGGGGGCGAGGGGAAGAGGGTGACGCGACGGGGACGATGGACGGTGGTATGTGTGGCCCTGTCGAGCTGGCGAGCATGCGCAAGAGCTGGCAGAGCGACTTGTCGGGACGAGAGCGAGGTCCCGGTCGAGCCAGCCACCTCGCTCTCTCCCTCTCGTCCTCGTCCTCTACCACTCTCGACCTTGCTGTCGATCGAGCCACCTGTGCGGCACCTCCGTCCAGCACCGCTCCCTCTCGCCGCAGAGCGCCACCCGCACCGCCGCGCCGGTCCACACCTCCACCTCCCCCCTGGTTGTATCGAGCCACCAAGGCTCGCCTCTCGTCGCCCAACCTGGCCACCATCGACCAGAAGACGTTCGCGAGCACCTTCACTGGCCTCAAGAGCACCGCCATCACCGCCGGCTGCTTCATCGCCGGTGGCCTCATCCTCAAGGAGACCCTCAGCCGCCTCCGTCGCTACTCGGACGAGGATGCGCGCCGCGAAAAGGGAGAGCCGACGCGCGATCGAGGCGTAGAAGGCTACGCCATGGGTGCGTCCCCCCTGCCTTGGCCGCTCTCGTCCCTCTCGAAGCGCCCCGACCAGCCGTCGAGCACCCTCCCAGGCGCTCGAGGCACTCCCTGCACCTCCAGCAGCGCACACTAACTCTTCCCCCTCCCCGCAGGCTACATCTACCGCGCACGCTCGTACGTCGCCGGCCCCAAGACGCCCAACTACGGCCGCCCGCTCGCGTGGGCGCTCGATGCCTACAAGCTCCCCCAGTCGTGGTACGAGACGCACTGCGGCGCCGACGCGACCCTCTACGTCCGGTTCCTCGGCGGGTGCTTCATCTGGATGACGTGCCTCGCGTGGACCCTCTTCCCGATCCTCATGTCGATCAACTACCTGTACGCCAAGTCGTCGTTCGACAGCGACGCCATCGACCGCGCGTCGCTCACGGCCCTCGTCCAGGGCACTCGCGGCCTGCACCTCCTCCCGATCCACGTCGTCGCCGTGTGGATCGTCATCCTGTCGTGGATCGCCAACCTCACCTGGCTCGGTCACGGCGCGCTCCGGGTCCGCCGCAACGAGCTGCGCCGCCTCATCCGCGACGACGCCGAGCGCCACCAGCTGTCGACGATCGGCACCATCGACGCTGCGCGACCGCCGCAACCGCCGGCGCCGACCCTCGACCTCGACCCGTGCATCCCCGACAGCGAGATCGGCTGGCGGTACCGCACTTGCCTCGTGCGCAACATCCCGCCGCTCCTCCGGTCAGAGCAGAGCCTCCGCGAGTACTTTGAGCGGTACTTGCGCGACGTGCCTCCTACCGCCGGCGCCGGCGCCGCCGCCGTCGCTGCCCCGACCTCGTCCAGCTCGCCGCCCGACCCGGTCGAGAAGCACGAGTACCCGCCGACCAAGAACAGCGGCGGGTCGACGCCGACCTCGCCCGGCTCAGCCGAGATCGTCGAGATCGTCCTCGTGCGGCGCCACACCGAGCTCAACCAGCTGTACTTTGCGCGGTACCGCGAGGTGCTCCACCAGCTCGAGACGGCGCACGTCGAGCTCGCCCGGGCCGTCATGCGGTGGGTCCGCGAGCGGTTCGAGCGCGACGAGGCGCTGCGGGCGGGCAAGAAGCCCAAGGACCGCAAGCGCGCGTGGTGGAAGAAGCACGTCCGCCGGCAAGATGTCGAGCACGAGGCGAGGGAGGGCGACGACGTCCTCCTCGAGCGCCTCAAGCCGTTCCTCGACTCGAGCCGCAGTGCGCTCCCGTCGTCCATGACGACCGGCGCCACCGCCGAGACGCTGTGGGAGGCGCTGCACGACCTCCAGGCGCACCACCCGTCGATCCTCGACCGGTTCCAGCCCCTGTTCCGCCTGCGGTACTTCTCGGCCGCCGTACCCGCCATCGACTACTTCCTCCTCAAGCACAACCTCCTGTACTCGCTCATCGAGGACAAGCGCGCGCACCCCGAGGCCGTCGAAGCTCTCATGGCTAACGTACTAAGCTCTCATGTTTCACGTACTAAGCTCTCATGTTTGAACAATAAAATTAATATAAATCAGCAACTTAAATAGCCTCTAAGGTTTTAAGTTTTATAAGAAAAAAAAGAATATATAAGGCTTTTAAAGCTTTTAAGGTTTCACCTCGCTTTCGTCCGACTTGCTGCGAGGGACGCTCCTCCAGGCGCTCATCTGGGCCATCACGATCATCTGGGTGCGTCCCCTCGTCTCTCTTCCTCAGACGAGCGCGAGGTTACTGACGCTCGGCGGCGTCGGCGCAGGTCCTCCCCATCTCGATCCTTATCGGTCTTCTTTCGCTCAACTCGCTCCGCGATCACGTACCGAGTCGTGCGTCCTCTCTCTCCCTTCTCTCGACGTGCCCAACTGACTTGCGCTGCCCCCTGTCGCCGCAGTCGCCAACTTCCTCGTCGCCAACCCGGTCGCCCAGTCGATCGTCACCTCGTTGCTCCCGACGGCCCTCATCGCGCTCCTCAACATGTACACGCCGACCGTCATCGGCCTCATTCAGCGTCACGGTCGCACCATCATCACCGAGTCGAAATGGTCCCGCCTCACGCAGTCGTCGTACTGGTCCGTCCTCGCACCTCTTCCCTCGTCCCTTCTTCCCTCGTTCCTTCTCCCTCTCGTTCTCGATCTTCCTCTGACCTGCTCCGCCTCCTCACACGCAGGAAATTCGTCGTCATCAACCTCCTCGTCGTCTTCACGATCGGCACGACCGCCTTTACCGCCCTGCTCAACGCGTTTTCGTCGCCGACCTCGGTCCTCGACGTCGTCGCCGGTGCCTTTCCGCGCGCCGGGACCTTCTTCGTCTCGTACCTCCTCCTTCAAGTGGGCGTCCAGAACGGCGTCGAGACGTCCTTGCTCGGCATCTCGTGGATCAACCATGCATCGATTCGCAAGTACGTCGCGCCGCGCAAGCGGGCCCTCGAGAACATCCCGAGGTTCTTCGGTGCCCAGACGTGGTGCGTCCTCGTCCCCTCTGTCAGTCGTCGTTGCGGTTCGACGAGCTCACCTAGTCGCCTCGTCCGTCCGCAGGCTGCCTAACCACCTCTTCGTCATCTCGATCTGTCTCATCTTCGGTTCGTCCCCTTCTTCTCTGCCCGCCTTCCTGTCGACGTCGAGCGTACACGAGCTGAATTGCGCGCACCCGCAGCCGTCCTGAACCCGCTCGTCCTCGCCATCGGGTGGGTCTACTTCGGTTTCTCGACCATCGTCCTCAAGTCGCAGTTTGCGCACGTCTACTACCGCCGCAACTTCGAGATGAACGGCCGAGTGTGGTTCCGGCGCATCTTCCGGTACTCGCTCGACATCTGCATCCTTGCGTCGTTCATCATGGTCGCCTTCTTCTGGGTCTTGCGCGAGTTCGCCTGCGGCGGCGCCTGTATCCCTCTTGTGCGTCCCTCTCCCTACCTCAAGCTCTCGAGGATGATCCTGACGGTACGCCGAGCCTGCAGATCCCGATCGCCGTCGCCGTCAAGATTCTCGGCACGCGCTGGTTCGACCACCTCATGGACGAGGTCGACGAGGCGTGCATCGACGCCATCTGCGGCGAGGGTGACCCTCTCGCCGAGCTGTCGGTGCCGCTCGCCGACGACGGCGAGAGCGCCGCCGTCCGCTCTCGCCGGGCGGCATTGTCCGAGGCGTTCTCGACCGTCAAGACTTTCGCCATCGTCACCCTCCCCTCCCTCGCCCTGCACCCCTCCGACCCCCTCCCGCACCCCTATCCTCGTCCTACGTCGCAGCTCGCCGCGCATCGTCGAGCGCAGACGGACCGCGCCGCCTCGCTCGGCGCCGCGAGGGTCAAGCAGCGCCCGAGGGCGAGCACGGCGCCCGACGACTGGGGCCGCCACATCCTCGACCCGGTCGTCTCGGTCGACGGCTCGACGACCGACGAGAGCGCGCACGGCTCGCCGCAGATGACGTCGGTCGCCATGTCGGCGCAGGCGTCGCAGGTCGGCGGCGGCGACCCGGCGGTCCGAGCGGTCGACTATGCCGCCGCGCAAGCCGTCTCGGCGGAAAAGGTGCCCGGCGAGAAGCGTATTCCCGAGGACGAGCGCGACCGCAAGGGCGACGTCAAGGAGCACGGCGAGTCGGCGACCCGGGCCCTCGTCACGCCGCACCCGCCCATCGTGCGCGACGACCGCCCAGTGTCGCACCTGCGGTACCGCAACCCGGCCGAGGTCGAGCCGCTCGCCCGCACCCTATGGCTCCCTCGCGACCCGCTCAAGCCGGTCGACCTTGGCGACACGGTCGACTACCACGGTCGGGCGCTCGTCTCGAGCGCCGGTGGGCGCGGCATCGTCGGGCAGTGGGACGAGGCCGAGACGGACCTCGGCGACGACGACGACGAGGGCGAGGGCAGCCCGGAGAAGCTCGTCATGTCGCCCGCGTCGCTCATCTACGACGGCGACCGGTCGCCGGACGAGCTCAAGCGCGTCGGGAGCCGCCTGTCGAGCATGAGCGTCGGCGGCGCCGGCGTGTACACGCTCAAGGGCACCGAGCGAGTGCGCGTCGCCGCCGATGTCGCCGCCAAGGCGGAGCAGGAGGAGCCGGCGGCGGCGAACCTCGTGCGCGCCGCCAGCCGCAGGAGCTCGATCGGCCGTCGGTCGTCGGTCGCCGCGTCGCCTCGACACTCGCCCGTCCTCGTGCGCCACCCGGACGCTCCGCGACCGTCGCCGCCGGGCATCCCGTCGTTCACCGACGAGCCGTCGACCATGAGCAGCGCCGAGCAGGCTCAGTCCTCGTCCGCCTACCCGTTCCCTCCCCCCGTCCCGGGCCCGTCCTCGCCGCAACGCGACACGCACCTCTCGCCCAACCGCAGCCTGCGCCACCGCTCGCCGTCGGCCTCGTCCACCCCGGGCAGCGTCACGACGGGCGAGGGCCCGACCTCTCCTACCTCTCCCGCCTCGCCCATGACGACGCGTACGGCCCGCTCGGCCTCGGTCGCGACGTCGATGCGGTCGGCCCGCACGCTCGGGCACCTGCGCGTCGCGGCCCACGAGGCCGTCATCCTCGAGGACGCGGCGGGCGAGGACGCGGCGGGCGCCGTCAGCGTCTCGCAGAGCGCCGCCGTGCGCAGCGAGCTGCTCGAGGAGGAGCGCAGGAGCCACTTGGCGCACCGCAGGCAGGAGGAGCACCGGATCGCGCAGGAGCGGAAGGACAGGGAGGTCGCCGAGGGCACGGCCAAGGGGGGCGGGAGCTGGTTCAGGCGGCTCCTCGCCAAGCAGGAGGTCGAGGCGCAGGACGACGAGACTTGATGTTGTACCTCTCGTGTTGCACATGAAGCAGGTTGTGTCGAACGCCCAGCTGGGTCGAGGTTCGAGCTGCACGAGCACGAGTGCTCGGTTCGAGAGAGCAATGTCTACCGGCGGCGAGCGGCTCTGGCTTGTCGGCGGGTGAGTCTTTGCGAGCTTACGCCGACTTTTATCGCTGTACAACGTCGCCTGGACGCTGCGACGAGCAGGGAGAGAGCTCGTTGTGATTCAGACTGAGCAGCGCAACTTCCCCGCACTCAGCCGTGAGCGATCGAACGAGACGACGATGGAGCTGGCTTTCGCTCTCCTCTCACGCCTCGCCGAGCACAGCGCACAGCTGCGCAAGCATGCCGGCACCGCCTACAGAACCGCACCGCAAGGGCCACGCCAACGCGGTCGACGACGCCGTCCTTCGAGCCACCATTCAGCACACGCTCCACCGCCGCCTCGCCGTCCACCTCGCAGCCGAGGGATTGGTCCTGTGCCCGCCTGTCGCCGACAACAAGCAGCAGCACCTTGGCCAAGCCGTGCAGCTCCCCTGGGGCAGCGCCGAGCCTGTCGCGTGCGAGTGGGGCGGCGACCGCGGCGCGGAGGACGACAGCCTCACGCTCGTCGTCGACGGCATCGCAGGGCTGCTCGCGGGCTTCCACGACAAGTACCTGGTCGTCATCACCGAGTCGACCGCCGTCGCGACCCTCCCCGACCCTCACCAAACCTCGGTCCGCACGACCCGCTCCCTCCTCGCCATCCCGCTCAGCTCCATCGAGGCGGCCCGAGCCGTCGTCGCCAAGCACGTCGCCAAGCAGGCGTCGAGACGCAAGCGCAGCGCGTCCGTCGCGTCGACGCTGAGCGCCTTTGCCCGGCGCGCAGGCGTGTCGGCCACTGCTCCCGACAGCGACGGCGACGGCGACGGCGCCGGCGCCACGCCATCGGCCGAGTCGAGCGACCTGAGCGACCTCGACGACACGGCAGACGAGGCCGACGCTGCGCCGGTCGAGGTCCCGCCGCCGGACGAGCAGCAGCAGCAGCAGCAGAAGCGGCCGTTCTGGCAGCGAGCGCTCTCGCGCTCCAAGGTCGCGCCTGCCGCCGTGCCCGCCGTCGCCGACTTTGCCCAGGCCGAGGGCGCGACGTCGAGTGCACCTGTCGAGTCGAAGCAGTCGAGCGCTGCCGACCCGAACGAGGCGGCGCCGCCGGATTTTGCGGACGCTCCTGCACTCCCTGACCTCGCGGCGACCGCCACGTCTACGCCGTCGTCTAGGACGACCAAGGCGGGTGCGCCGGCCGACAAGGAGGTCCTCGCGTCGCAGCGTGAACTCGACCGCAAGCTCGTCGCCGAGGTCATCCGCACGTTCACGGGCCTGTACTTCTCGTTCTCGGGCGACATCACGCGCTCGCTCCAGGCGCGTCACGAGTCCGACGTCGACAAGGACCTGCCGCTGTGGCGACTCGCCGACCGCCGCTACTGGTTCAACCGCCACCTAATGACGCCGTTCGTCCAAGCCGGCGTGCGTCCTCCTCTCTCTTTCTCCCTTCCGGCACCCTCGAGCGTCACGGACGGCCCCTGACGTCGCCTCTCGGCCTTTTATGTAGCTGCACAGCTTCATTCTCGTCCTCATGCAGGGCTTCTGCGAGGAGATCACGGTTCCGCTCCCGATCCAGCCGTACCGCACGCTCTCGGGCCGCGAGCCCGACCCAGCGTCGCCGGCTTCCATCGACCTCGACCTCATCATTATCTCGCGTCGCTCGACTGAGCGCCCGGGTCTACGGTATCAGCGTCGCGGCATCGACGACGCCGGCCACGTCGCCAACTCTCGAGACCGGCAGCGACGCATGCGCACAAGATGCGCCAGGTCGCTCACTTGCGCCTCGCTCGCCGTCCCGGCTCTGCACCTCTTTTGGTCCCAGTCGCCGTACGCCCTCAAGCCGCCGCCTGTCCTCGAGCGCACGAAGGAGGAGAGCCGAGCGGCGATGCGGCGGCACTTCGACGACCTCGTCGAGCGCTACGGGCCTGTCACGGTCATCCAGCTCGCCGAGACGGACGGCAAGGAGGGCGTCGTCGTAAAGGCGTACAGGGAGGGTGTCGCGAGCCTGGGCCTCAAGGACGTTCGGTCCGTCCCTCTTCCTCCTCTCGCTCCTCCCTCGCCGCGCATCCTGACCCTCTCCTTTCGCACATCGTTAGCTACCTCGACTGGGACTTTCATAAGGCGACACGCGGCTTCCACTACGAGAACCTGAGCCAGCTCATCGACCTCGTCTCGGACGACCTCGAGAACTTCTCGACCTTCTGGGCAACGCCCTCCACCGTCTACTCGACGCAAAGGGGCATCAATCGCAACAATTGCGTGGATAATATAGATAGAACGGGCGTCAGCCAGGCCGCCGTGTCGCGTTGGGTCCTTCGCCGCCACCTCGTCCACCTCGGCCTGACGTCCGGCGAGGAGGCCGGCATGCACGACGACCTCGACCTCGCCTTCAACACCTTGTGGGCCGACAACGGTGACGCCATCAGTCGCGAGGTGCGCCCAGCCTCTCTCAGCCTCTCTCTCTGGACGAGGGCCGTGCGCCGGAACTGACCTTCTCAAACTGCAGTACACCGGCTCGAGCGCTCTCAAGGGCGACTTTACTCGAACAGGCGTGCGCAATTGGCGAGGCGCCGTCAACGACGCGAACAACTCGATGGTCAGGCTCGTGCAGGGCACCGTTGCCGGTGCGTCCTCGTCCCCCTTCTTTCCTTTTCCTCCACGCCCAACCTGACTCCTCTGTCCTCGTCTACAGACTTCTTCAAGCAGGCCGCTCTCGACTACATGCTCGGCGTCAACGTGCGCGCGTTCGAGGAGTTTTCGGCGCGCCTCGAGACGAGCGACCCGAGCGAGATCCTCCGCCTCGGCAAGATCCGCCAGGAGGCGATCGACACGTCGTGCCGCGAGGTCCTGCCCGAGGGCGAGGTCAAGGTCGACGCCTGGACGCTCCTCTCGCCGTCGCCGGGCGACAGCATCGTCCGCCCTCCCGCTCGTCGCGGCAAGTACGAGGAGAAGGTCGTCATCCTGTCGAGCCGGGCCGTCCACGTCGTCAGCTACGAGTACACGCTCCAGAAGGTCTCGTCGGCGGTCCGCATCCCGCTCGGCAGCATCAAGGGCGTCCAGACGGGCGCCTACATTCTGTCGTCGCTCGACGCCGCCGCTCGCGACCCGACCGAGAACTACGGGTTCCTCCTGCGGTTCGCCGACGAGGACGCGACTGAGCAGATGCGCACCTACTCGCTGCGCACGACGCCCACCCGCAAGTCGTCGTCTGCCTCGTCATCATCGTCCGGCGGCCGGTCGAACCTCAAGCCGCTCAAGCTCGCCGCCGCCGACAAGTCGTCGCCCTCTTCTGCCTCGTCCGCTTCCCCTCTCGAGACGCACTTCTTCGCCTTCAAGGCCCTGCGGCGCGACGCGATCCAGGTTCCCGGCGCCGGGCCCGACGGCGCGAGCCGGATCGTCGACTCGGCCGGCGACGACAAGACGGCGCGCGACATCGTCCGCAGCATCGTCCGGCGGATCAAGGACGAGTGCGAGCGCGTTGGGCCGGGCGTCGGCGACGAGGGAGCGTGGCAAGAGGAGGAGAAGGACATCATCAGCGTCGCCGAGAGTCGGGCGTCGACGAGCATCGTCGACAAGCTCACGCACTCGCTGGCGCGAACGATCTGGGCGTAGCTCTCTGTTGATCGATGCCGTTTTCTCTCGCTCAGCCGGCGTGCTTCGTGAGACTTCTCGAGAGCGCAAGCGAGCCTTCTTCGCCGCAGAATGAGCGAGAGCGAAAGCGCTCGAGCCGCTTCCTTCGTCGCACTCTAGCTCTCGCTCTCGTCTCTCGCCCAGCCTCGACGTCGTCGGACAGAGTCGACATGATCTAGTATTGACAACACGGTGGGTAAGGAAAGGAAAGACGAGGAGGAACAGGCGCCCTCAGCCGAGGAGCCGGTTCGACAATCTCGCGATACCGCCCCGCCAGTTGCGCATGCCGCCCATCTTGAGCGCACCCTGCGTATGCTGCACCGCGTGGTACCCCTGCGCGACGTCTTGCAGCTGGAGCTGGACTGGCGCTGGTGCTGCGGCGGCGGCGGTGGCCGTCGAGGAAGGATCGGCGGCGTCGCCTTCTGCGGCGGCTTTGCCGTCCTTGCCGGCGGCGGCAGAGGCGGCGAGGACGGGAACGACGACGTCGGCGGTCGGGAGAGGGGCGGAGAAGAGCGAGGTCGGGATCTCGAGCGTCTTGCGCGCCGGCGAGGGCGGCGAAGCGATGGTCGTCGGCGCCTCGAGGCCCTTCCTCGGCGGCGCAGCGGCGCCCTTGCCGCCGTCGCCGTCCTCCTTGACCTTCTTGGGCGACCCGGCCCCGTCCTCGTCGCCCTCCCTCCCCTGCCCGCCCTTCTCCCTCGCCTCGTCCTCCTCCTCCCTCCTGCGCTTCCGCTCCTCGCGCGCCTCCCTGCGCCGCTCGGCCTCGCGCTCGACGCGGCCGTGCGCAATGCCGGCGTCGCACAGGGCGCGCACGCACTCGTATGCGAGGAAGCCGAGGACATCCATGACCTCGTCCGAGAGGGGCGCGACCGTGTCGAGGAGCGAGGGGAGCGAGAGAAAGTCGCGGAACTTTTTGCCTGCGAGCGAGAGAAGGAGCGTCAGGAGATGAGGCACGGGCAAGGTGGCGAGCGAGGCAAGGGTGGTCTCGAGGAAGGGAAGAAGAGAGAGGGAGCGGGCGACGCACTTTTCTTGTACACGAACGAGGCCTGCCTCGCCTGGGCGTACACCTCGTACTCGTCCCTCGTCATGCACCTCGTCACCTCGTCGGCCTCGCGGAGGCGCTGCTTGTTGACCTCGTACGCGTCGGCCTCGTGGTCCTCGTGCGACTCGTGGTCATCGCCGCCGAGGTAGTCGACCCAGGCGTCGCTCAGCTCCCACGGGAGCCGCACCGTGTTCTTGACCACCTTGAGCGTCTTGTCTGCGCGCACAACGGACCGCATGAGCGCCGTTCGAGCGGAACGAGTGGATCGCTCGAGAGAGAGAGAGAGAGAGAGCGAGGGACGCACCCGAGACGGGTTCCTCCATGCCGTCGATCTCGTCGTCGGCCTCGTTGGGCTCCTTGAGCTTGCGGCGCACGTCGCGCCAGCTGAGGTAGCTGCGCAGGCGGTTGACCTTGGCGCGGTCGTGGCGCACGAGGAAGACGAGGTCCTCGACGGCGATGGTGCGTGTTGCGCGACGGGTCGCCTGGGCGCGAGCTTGAGTGACCTGTCGAGGACGAAGTGAGGTCAGTCGAGATGCACAGAGAGGAGCGAGGTGGGAGAGAAGGGGCGCACGAGTTCAGCCATCTCGGAGCGAACGACGTCCTCGAGGAACTGGGCGAGGTCGTCTTCGGCGTCCTTGATGCCGGTGCAGACGAAGACCATCGAGGCGATCTCCTGGGTGTAGACGTAGCGAGGTTTGGCTGCGAGTGCGGCCATGGTCGGCGCCAGCTGGGTGGGGGCGCGACGACGAGGTGAGGTCGCGGCGAGCCGAGGTTGCGGGCGGCCGAGGGCGTTGCTGAGGAGCGTCTGTGCAGGTCTAGCGTGCGACTGACTCGGCTAGAGGCGAGTGGAGCGAGCCTGTTGGCGGGAGAGATGAGGAGGAGAGCTCTCCATCCTCGCTGCTCTCCCTTCGACCCTGTCACCGCTGCCATGAGCCTGTTTGCCAGTGGCTCGCGCGCACTGTGGCGTGCTGCACCAGCGCACGCTGCCCGCACCCGCCCTTTCGCCACGGCCTCGACCACCACCACCACCACCGAGCAATCTTCCCCCGCCGCACCCTCGTCCCCCGCGCCCTTGCCAGGCAGCGCCGTCCTCCCCGAGGCCTTCCGTGCCCAGCAGCAGCAGCCTCCCGCGCCCGCCACGGCCCCCTCGCCCGCCGCCCCCGCGACCCGCTCGTCGCGCTCCCCGGCCGCGCCGTTCCAGGCGGGCGACTTCCTCCAGCAGAGCAACTCGCGCGCGAGGACCCACCGCCTCACCCAGCCCTACAAGCTCCACGTCTACTCGACCCGCAACAACACGATCCTCACCCTCTCGACCTCGCCCGCCTCGGCCCCGTCGTCGTCCTACTCGAGCTCCGGCTCCGAGGGCGCAGGGCCGCACCACCCGATCGCGTGGGTCTCGGCCGGCAACGCCGGGTACAAGGGCGCCGCGCGCGGCACGTACGACGCGGCCGTCGAGGTGGCCCTGCGCATGTTCCGCAAGATCCAGGACCTCGTCGAGCCGCCAGTGCTCGCCGGCGGCCAGCGCGTCAAGGCGGCCGGTCCGCCCCCGACCGAGCTCGAGGTCGTGTGGAAGGGCTTCGGGCAGGGGAGGGACGCCGTCTTCAGGACGCTCATGGGCGCAGAGGGGGACAACGTGCGCGGGCTCGTGAGAAGGGTCACGGACGCGGTGCGCCCCCTCTCCCTCTCTCTCTCCTCTCGCAGTCGACACAGGACTGACTCGTGCACTCGCTCGCAGACGCCGTTGAAGGTCGGCGGTACGCGTCCCAAGAAGCGGCGAGTGTGCGTCGACGCCTTTCTCTCTGTCGCCCCGAGCGCGCGCGACCTCGTCCTCACCCGTCTCTCGTCGCCCGCAGTATCTAGAGCGGCTCTCGGTCAAGCAGGAGGACATGTACGATGAGTGTGCAACAGGGAACGTGCACGAGCGAGCGCGTGGTCGAGCCTCTCGAGAGAGTACCGAGAGCAGGGCGAGGATCTGTCTCGTCGTTCCAGCTCGGCTTGGCTACTTGTCCCCTCGCGCGACCCGCAAGCACTCGTCACCGAGGTCCGGGTCCTCTGGGTCGACGACGACCCACACGTCCCTGCCGGCCTCCCTGAGCAACCGGATCCCCTCGCACTCGACGAAATCGCTCGGCTCGAGGACGCCGACAAAGACGCGCTGGATGGGCGAGTCGAGGACGCGCTGGACGCAGGGGACGTTGCCGCTTAGGCGGGTCGAGCAGGGCTCCATGGTGGTGTAGATGCTCGCGCCGTCGAGGAGAGAGTCGAGCGAGGAGGACGAGGACGGGTTCGAGGTCGAGGGAGGGGACGAGGCGGCAGGGGCGGCGGCCTGGGCGAGCTTGTCGAGTGCGCACTGCTCTGCGTGCGTGTTGCCCGGCAGCTCGCGCGAGTAGCCGGTCGCGAGGACGTCGTGTGGTCGGGTCGGGTGGTGCGGGGCCGAGACGACGACGGCGCCGACGCAGAAGGCCGTGTCGACGTGGACCGACTTGCGGGCCTCGGTGAGGGCGAGGCGAATGAAGCGGACGTGGTCTGGGTCTGCGGCGAGGGGCTGGCGAGGTGAGCGAGGCGGTGCTGTGGGGGGGAGGAGGGGAGAGAGGACGGACCGCTCGTGGTCGGAGTTGGCTGGGGCGACATGGTGGCTGGTGGAGAGTGTGGGAGTGCTGGAAAGAGCGCAGCTCAACCGAGAGAGAGTGGACGGAGAGCGTGAGGCTTGCCCGACCTCGTTCTCGGACTTGTTCTCGTCGTCGACCCAGCCGCCTGTTGCCAGAGAGCACACGCGCACCCTGTCTAGCTTGCCAACAGCAATGACACCCGCCACGCACTAGCCACACCCCGCCCTTCCTCGACTCGCCGTCGCCGTCCTCCCCGCCCCGCCGCACATGGCCATCGCCGCCCGCAGGCTGCGCACACCGCGCCTCGCCCCGGCGCGCAACCACTGCCGCCATGCCGCCACCTATGCCGACAGCCTCGCCGCCACCCTCGCCCACCTCCTGTCGGCCTTTGGCGCCTTCCTCGCGACCCACCAGACCCTGTCGCTCATGTCGACCGCGCTCGTCATCTGCAGCCTCCTGTCGCCCGCCATCATCCTCACCTTCTCGCCCTCGGGCTCCATCTTTGACCTCAGCGCCTCGGCCATCACCCGTCGCGGCCGCGGCGAACTCGTGTGGGAGCTCGACGGCCTGCGCCGCCAGGGCCTCATCTCGACAGAGGAGGACGTGTGCTGGGACCGCGTGCGCACCTACTACGACAAGACGGGCCGCGAGGGCGGCGGCAGACGCATCCGCGTCGAGCAGGTCCTCGTCCCCGTCGTCGGCGTCGGCGCGACCGCGCACCGTGGCACCATCACCAAGGGCGTCCTCCACCGCACCATGCGCGTCCAGCACGAGCTCGAGCGCCGCCTCGTCGACGGCCAAGTCGAGGGCAACGCGTGCCTGCGCGTCGGTGGCCCGTCGGCGGGCGAGGAACGGTGCGCGGCCCTGAGCCCCGTCGGGTGGTGGGCCGACGAGCAGGCCCTGTTGCGCGACGACGACGTGCACCGCACCCTGAGCAAGGTCCCCCTCGTCGAGCCGACCTTGGCCCGCGTCGGCCTCCCGTTGACCCTGTCCGAGACGTTCGTCGGCGTCGGGCGCGACCGACACGTGCGTCCCCCTCTCCCTCTCTCTGTCTCTCTACCCCTCGACCCCGTACTCACGTCGGCCTTTACCCTCGCAACAGGGCACGGTCAAGTCGGCGCAACAACTCGTCCTCACCTTCTTCCTCGACGACGGCCCGTTCCCGCAGTCGCCGTCGCTCCCGTCCCCGACCAACCTGACGCGGTACGAGGACTCGGCGCGCGACGTCGCCGCCCGAGCGTGGCGCCAAGCCGTACACGACGTCGTTGACCACCGCGGGTGGACCTCGCCCGTCTCGGTCGACCCGATGGGCCTCACGACGAGCGCTCGCGCCCCGACCCGCCACGTCCTCCTCAAGTTCCTGCCGCACCTCACGGTCGCCGCGCACCCGCGCCGGCTCGAGAACGTCATCTATGGCGTCGGCTACCTCCTCGTCACGCTGTACGTGTGGCGGTACATCGGCAAGCTGCGCGCCCACTCCAAGATGGGCCTGCTCGTCACGGGCGTCGTCGAGTTGACGGCGTCGGGCATCATGAGCGTCAGCATCTGCTGGCTCATGGGGTGGGACCTCGGCCTCGTTCCCTGGTGCGCTCGCGTTTCCCTGCCTCTCTCTCTCGTCGCCCCACCTCGACGAAAATTGAACCCGTCTTCCCTCGCGCAGGAACCTCCTCGCGTTCCTCGTCCTCACGTCGGGCCTCGACAACATGATCCTCGTCCTGCGCGCCATCGCCAGCACCGACGTCAACCTGCCCGTGCCGCAGCGCATGTCGGTCGGCCTGCGCGCCGTCGGCGTCGAGATGACGGTCCTGCTCGCCGTCGAGGAGGTCATGGCGCTCGGGCTCCTGTGGTGGGTCGAGATCAGCGTGCGTCCTTCGTCCTCTTTTCTCTCTATCTCTCCCCCTCTTCGTCCTCGTGCCCCGGTCCCTGACGAGCTTTGCGCTCGCCCGCAGGTCATGCGCGAGTGGATCCGCTTCGGCGCCGTCGTCCTCGTCGTCGACTACTTTCTCGAGCTCACGTTCTTCTCGACGGTCCTCTCGATCGACATTCAGCGTCTCGAGGTGCGTCGCAAACCTCTCTCTCTGCCTCACAACCCGGACTCAGACCCACTCACCTGTTCATCCGCTCGCAGCTCGCCGACCTCCTCGTCCAGAACCCGGCGTCGCAGTACCAGCCCGTGGCGCCGGCCGAGACGTCGAGCAAGTCGGTCACGGCGGCCTCACCGGCGTCGGGCTCGTTCCGCCGGTCGGCAAGGTCGGCGTGGAAGGTCCTGCGGCAGCGTCCGGCCAAGACGGCGACCGTCGCGTTCCTGTGGTTCATCAACGTCATCCTCTGGGCCTTGTGCGTCCCCTTTCGCAATTCTGTCCGGTCCTCGTCGATACTGACAGCGTCGCTCGTCGTCCTGCAGCTACGGCAGCGAACACTACCTCCCCGCCGCCTGCTCCCACACCGCCCTCTCGTCCGACCGCCCGTTCCTCGCGCCATCCCTGTCGCCGGCCGTCTCGCGCTCGCTCCGCCTCGGCCGCTCGGCCGTCGATCCGGCGTCGTCGTCGTACCTCGACGTTCCCGCCGACGCCGGCTCGGCCTTCTGGCACCTCGTCAACCCGGGCAACGCGACGAGCGTCCAGGTCTACCTCGAGCCGCCCGTGTCGGTCCAGTTCTTCACCGACGACGCGCTCGCCGCGCCCGAGAGCCTCGACCTCCTGTCGCACACGGGCACGGGCGCGCACGAGTCGTCGCTCGTCACCAAGGCGGCGCTCGTCGTCCTCCCGATTGCCGTCGTCATGGCGCTCCTGTACCTCCTCCTCATGTACCTCCTCAAGGACGCCGAGCTCCTCCAGGCCCACTGGGGCAGCGAGGAGCGCCTCGGCGGGCCCGAGCGCCGCAGGCGCCAGGCCCAGGTCAAGCAGCAGGGCCCCGGCGCGGGCGTCGTGCGCGACGAGGCGCTCGCGACGCGCCACACGGGCGACGTCGAGCTCGTCGCGAGCGGCGGTGACGCGCTCGTCAGCTGGGCGGCGCTCGAGGCGACGCTGCAGGTGCGCAAGGGCGGCGCGAGCGGCGCGCACGACGAGCCGGTGACGGCGTTCGCGCTCGATGTCGCGAGCCACGTCGAGCTCGTGTCTCTCGTCGCGCTCGCCGTCGATCCCGAGGCCCGCTTCGTCGCCGCTGCGACCTCGACGGGCCGGGTCCTCGTCTGGCCGCTCGAGCGCGGCGCGTCGCCCCTCTCGTTCGACGCCGCCTCGACCACCACCGCGCCCGTCGTCGCCCTCGTTCCCGAGACCGATGCCGCCCCTCGCTCGCCGGCTCGCTCTCTCGACGAGCCGTCGCAGGGCGCGCCCGCCCCGCCGACGATCAGCATCAGCCGCAGCCGCACGCCCGAGCAGCTCTCGCCCGCCGCCTTCTACAGCCTCCACCGCGACGGCCATGTCGTGCGGTGGGACTGCGGCGCGAGCCTCGCGACGGTCGTCGTCGCCGCGCCGTCGGCCGAGGCGCTCGACGCGCCCGTCAAGCGGTGGCTCGTCCCGGCGCCGTCGGCGACCGCGCCCGGGCCCCACGCGCCGCTCCTCGCGCTCGCACTGCCCGGCAGCAGGCTGCAGCTCGTGTCGCTCGCGAGCGAGTCGGCGGGCGAGGTCGTGTTCGACGAGACGGTCGCCGACGCGCAGGGCGCGGCGCTCACGGCGCTCGCGCTCGGCAGCTTCGCCATCGGCGGCGGCGACGGCAACGGTCAAGCAGGGCTCGGACCGCTGCAGCAGGTCGTCGCCGTCGGCACCTCGACGGGCGCCGTCGCGTTCTTTACGCTCGCGTCGCCGTCCACCCGCCTCGGCGAGTCGATCGAGGTGGGCTCGCCCGTGCGGCAGATCCGCCTCGTCGAGGCGCCGCACGACCAGACGTGCTCGACCTGCGGCGAGGCGCTCGTCGACGGCTTCACGGCCCTCGTCTCGACCCGCACGACCCTGCGCGTCCTGCGCATCTTCATCCCGCCGACGCCTGCCGCCCTCGAGCCGTGCGCGTGCAACTCGGCCGACGTCGCCGCCGTCGGACGCAGTCGCTCGTCGTCGACCGGGCCCACCCTCGCCCTCGGCGGCAGCCCTCTCGCGTCGCGCACCCTCGGCTCGAGCATGTCGTCGGCCCTCACGGCCTCGGGCGGCCGACGCTTCTCGCCGCGCAAGAAGCCTCTCACGCCTACTCGCCTGACACCCTTCAACCTCGGCGACGGCTCGCCGCTGCGCCCGAGGCTGCCGCCGCCGGCCCCGAGCGGCGACAGCGTGTCGAGCTCGAGCTCCGGGTCGCCTGTCCAGGAGCGCACGGCGCCGCCGCTCGCGACGCCCGGCACCCTCGCGCCCCCGCCACTCGCGACGAGCCCGCAGGCGTCGCCGTCGCTCGAGCTGGGCCCCGTCGATGCGGCACCAGGACCTTCCTCCTCGCCGCCGCCGCCGATGCTGCCGCTTCGTGCGGCCGAGGTCGCGAGCGCGCCCCTCGACGAGCGCAGCGGGTGGGACGTGCTCGGCTCCGGGCGAGGCGCCCAGGTCGTCGGCCTGCGCAGGCGCCGGCTCGCCGAGGCGGACGGCGATGCGCTCGTCGTGGGCGGCGGCGGTGAGCGAGGGTGGGAGGTGTGGTCCCTCGCGCTCGGCCGGGTCGGGGCATCGTTCGACGAGGGCTTCGAACGAGGGTCGAGCCCGCTCGGGCGCGTGCTCGAGCCGAGGACGCCCAAGCGGCAGGAGGGCAGGGCGGTGGACGCGCACGAGCCGCTCGACGAGGGCGGCGCCGCGCAAAGCAGCCGGCGGACGAGCCTGACTCTTCGTCGCCGCCTCCCGTCGACCTTGACGCCCTCGTCGTCCTCGAACCCGGCGACGGCCACCTCGAGGCGCGTCTCGGCCGCGCCGTCGATCCGATTCTCGCCCTCGACCGCCTCGAGCGCGCCCGACCTGCCCTTCTCTCACGCGCGCCCGGTCACGCCTGCGCTCGGCGGCGAGGCGTTGACGGTCGGACTCGGGAACCAGCTCGTCGTGCTCAAAGCGGTCGAGGAGCAGCAGCAGGACGCTGGGTTGAACGGCTTCCTAGGGTGGTCCTGAGTCTCTCGACTTCCTCCTCGTCAGTAGATTTGTTGTTTGTACCGTGCTTATTGCAAACCTGTCAGTCTCTACTTCTCGAGTCCAGAGAGAGTCAAGGTTTCGTCTCCGCCGCCGAGTCCGCCAAGTCGAGGGAGGAGGGGAGGCTCTGCTCGCTACCCCCGCTGTTGCATGCACCGCGTTGGACTGCGCTCTCTCGTGTCGCCGCCGGTCCGCCTCGCCCTACTCGCCCGTCCAGCCCTTCAGCCGCAGCGGTCGTCCGCCTCGCCCTCGCGCACCTTTCCTCGCCCGCTCTCGTCCTCGTCCACCCTCGCCCGCCACGCCCCGCGGTCCAAGATGAGCCAGCCCACCGACAGCTCGGTCAACAAGACGGCCCACGCCTTTGAGCGCGCCTCGCTCGAGAGCCTCCTCATCCGCCGCTTCTTCTTCGCCCCCGCCTTCGAGATCTACGGCGGTCCGTCCCCTCTCTCTTGTCCCTCCTGAGTCACCTGTGGGGCTGCGCAGAGTACTGACGAGTCCGGCGAACCCACTCACGCAGGCGTCAAGGGCCTGTACGACTATGTGCGCTCCCCCTCCTTTCTCATCACCTCCCGGGCCCCGCTCCTTCCGCACGAGCTGACCGGGGCTCTGCCGCACACACAGGGTCCTCCCGGCTCGTCGCTCCAGGCCAACATCCTCGACACGTGGCGCAAGCACTTCATCATCGAGGAAGAGATGCTCGAGCTCGACACGACCATCATGACCCTGTCGGACGTTCTCAAGACGTCGGGCCACGTCGACAAGTTCACCGACTGGATGGTCAAGGACTCGAAGACCAACGAGGTCTACCGCGCCGACCACCTCGTCGAGGGCGTCCTCGAGGCCCGCCTCAAGGGCGACAAGGAGGCGCGCGGCGTCGCCGAGGTCCAGGAGGTTGAGGACCCGACCCAGAAGAAGAAGAAGAAGAAGGTCAAGTCGGTCGCCGTCAAGCTCGACGACAAGGTGGTCGCCGAGTACGAGTCGACGCTCGCCAAGATCGACAACTACACCGGCGCCGAGCTGGGCCAGCTCATCCGCGACTTCAAGATTGTCGCGCCCGAGACGGGCAACGAGGTGACCGAGCCTGTCGAGTTCAACCTCATGTTCGACTCGAGCATTGGCCCTACCGGCCAGATCAAGGGGTCCGTCCTCCTCTCGCACCCTCTCACCCTTCGAATCGAGCCTGACTTTCGTTCCCCCCCCCTTGTACAGCTACCTGCGCCCCGAGACTGCCCAGGGCCACTTCGTCAACTTCAACCGCCTCCTCGACTTCAACAACGGCCGGGTGCCGTTCGCGTCGGCCCAGATTGGCCGCTCGTTCCGCAACGAGATCTCGCCGCGGTCGGGCCTCCTCCGTGTCCGGTACGTCCTCTCTCGCCCGTCTCGTCGCTCTCCCTGTCGCACCATCCACTCACGCAGGACCTCCCGCCTCGCAGCGAGTTCACCATGGCCGAGATTGAGCACTTCGTCGACCCGCTCGACAAGTCGCACGAGCGCTTCGAGGCCGTCAAGGACATCAAGCTCCGCCTCCTGCCCAAGGACGTCCAGTCGGCGGGCAAGACCGACATCTCCGAGGTGGCGGTCGGCGAGGCCGTGTCGTCGGGCATGGTCGACAACGAGACGCTCGGCTTCTTCATCGCGCGCATCTACCTGTTCCTCACCAAGATCGGCATCAACCCGCAGCGCCTGCGCTTCCGCCAGCACATGGCCAACGAGATGGCTCACTACGCCGCCGACTGCTGGGACGCCGAGATCGAGACGTCGTACGGCTGGATCGAATGCGTCGGTTGCGCCGACCGGTCGGCGTACGACCTCACGGTCCACAGCGTCAAGACGGGCAACAAGCTCGTCGTGCGCCAGCCGCTCAAGGAGCCGCGCATCGTCGACAAGATCGTCGCCACCATCGACAAGAAGGCGTTCGGCCCCATGTTCAAGCGCGAGGCCAAGGCCATCGAGGACGCCATCCTCTCGCTCTCGGACGAGTGCCTCAAGAAGGCTATGGACGAGCTCAACGACAAGCAGTACGTCCCTCGCTCGGTCCTCGTCACCCTATCCCTCTCGCCGTCGCGCTCGTCCTCGTCCATCTCGGCGCTCGGACCCTCTCCCTCCCTTGTGTTCCCCACCTTGCCGTACTGACTCTCTGCCTCTCCTCTCCCTCTTGCAGGGCCGCGACGATCGAGGCCAACGGCCAGAAGTACGAGGTGCCCGTCTCGGTCCTCCAGATCAAGCCGACGCAGATCAAGGAGATGGGTCCGTCCCTTTCTCTCTCTCCCTCGTCGCGCCGTCCGACTCTGTGACTCACCGCCCCACCCTGACTTCCACAGTTCGCGAGTTTGTGCCCAACGTTATCGAGCCGTCGTTCGGTATCGGCCGCATCCTGTACTCGCTCCTCGAGCACTCGTACTGGAACCGCGCCGACGACGTCAACCGCGCCGTCCTCTCGCTGCCGCCGACCGTCGCGCCCATCAAGTGCCTCATCGTCCCCTTGTCGAGCAACGCCGAGTTCAAGCCGCTCGTGACCAAGGTCTCGGGCAAGTTGAGGGCGCTCGGCATCGCGTCCAGGGTCGACGACTCGAACGCGTCGATCGGCAAGCGCTACGCCCGCAACGACGAGCTCGGTACCCCGTTCGGCGTCACGCTCGACTTTGCCTGTGCGTCGACGAGTTCCTCCTCTGACGATTAAGCACGCCGACGTCGAGAAACTGACCGATCTGCCCTTCTCTCCTCCTTCCCTCCTCTCGTTCGCCTCCCCGCAGCCGTGTCCAAGGGCACTATGACGCTGCGCGAGCGCGACACGACTCTGCAGCTCATCGGCACCATCGACGAGGTCGTCCAGGTCGTGTACGAGCTGTGCCGTGGCGACCTCTCCTGGACGGAGGCGCAGCAGCGGCTCCCGGCGTACTCGGGCGAGCAGGACGCGTCGGCATGAGCGAGGAGGGTCATTCCGAGGCTGTACGTAGACTGGAGACGAGGGTGACGGGGAAAGAACCGCATCGTGTCTTCGACCTGCCGAAAGCGAGAGAGAGAGATCTCGAAGGAGAGCTTCCCCAGACCTTGCGCTCGAGCCTCTTTTTCTCGCCGAGCGCTCTCAGACGGCGCGAGAGACGCGGAACAAGCCCTGGTGCATGGACGGAACGACCGAGAGAGTACCAAAATGTAGATGATGCGCGCGCAAAGCGACTCGAGACGAACCCTCTCCATTGAAGACCGCCGACCTCCCTCTCTCATACTCACGAGGCCGCCTCCTCATGGCCGCCTCGACCCCGGCGCCGGGCTCCTGCCTCGCAGTATCGGGTCCGGGCTCCCCGGCGCGCTCATCCTGCCGCTCGCAAAGCCCTCGCTGCCGCCGTCCGGCGTGCCCGTCCTCGCCATGAACGGCAGCTGCTGCGCCGAGTCCTGCTGGCCGTGCCCTCCCGCTCCCGCTCCTGCTCCTCCGTCCTCGCTCGCAGCCCGCATGGCCGCGAGCGGGAACGCGCCGTCGACGACGCGGTGGTCGGGCGTCTTTGCGCCGGGCGGCACCGACTGCGGGTTCGGGCGCCTGTGCGGCGCGCCCGCGCCCGTCGCCGACGACGCCGAGGTCGACGCGCTCGAGGTCGAGCCCATGCGCATCGCGGGATGCGAAAAAGGCGCAGACGGGTGGTGGAGCGTCGCTGGGGACGACGCGCTGCCGTTCGAGTCGGTGCGGCCGTGCGACGAGTAGAGCGGCGGGGTGAACGCGCCTTTCGAGGCGAGGGAAGGAGAGGGAAGAGATGTCGGAAGGGAGCTCTCGGGCGGACCGCGGCGAGGAGCGTCGGGGAGGTTGTAGAGGTACGTGGCGGCGACGACCATGCTCGTGCCGAGGAGGAACGACGTCGTGACCCGGAAGTCGAACAAGATGATGCCGGCGCAGAACGACAGGACGATGGCGAGCGACGTCGCAAAGCCCTTCATGATGTTGTCGCTGCGTGAGAGAGAGAGATGAGGGACTGGTTCTGGTCGAGAGAAGCCGAAACGAGGCGAAACGCACCTGTAGCGGATGACGAGCGCCGTGATGAGGCCGCCGAACACCTGCAGGAGGGCAAACAGAGTCAGTACGAGAGTGTGGAAGGAGAGGGCGGACGGCGACGCACCTGAATGAGGACGACGGCCCACGCCCACGCGCCGAAGTTGGCAAAGACGGGCTGCCCCGCCGTCGGGTTCGGCTTGGCCGGGCCACCGACGAGCGACAGGCCCGGCGCAAAGACGGCGCACACGGCGGGGAGGAGCGAGAAGAGCGACAGCTGGACGTTGCGGATCCATAGGTCGGCCTTGCTGCCTTTGAGGACCATCTCGAAGTAGACGCCGGCGAGCCCGGACGTCATGCACGCGCAGAAGACGGCGAGGAGGCCCTTGGTCTTGTCCATCTCGTGCGCGCCGTGCGACGACGACGACGAGCCGGCGGCGGCCGACGACTGGAGCTGAACGACGCCGACGCCGGCGGCGAGGAACAGGAGCGCAAACCACTTCTTGGCCGACAGGCGACGCCGCAAGAGGATGACAGAAAAGAGGGCGGTCGTGAGGATCTTGAGGTTGTAGGTGACCTGGAAAGTCGGCACGTCGAGGTTGGACGCGGCGACGAATTGAAGCTGTCCGCGCGCACGAGGTCAGGGACTGCGCGCGCAAGGTGCATGAGAGAGAACGAGAGTAGGACGCACGTTGTTCTGGATGACGTAGAGGCAGGCCGGGATGGACAGCTTCCAGCAGTCGCTGCTGAACACCTCGCCGAGCATCTTAGTCGCGGCGAACTTGGCCCTCGCGAGGTCGATCCCGCCGCCACCGCCGGGCCCGCTGCGTCTCCTGCCCTCAAACTCGTCGTCGGTCGGGATGCGCGAGTAGTCGCCGCCGCGAGTGCTCGACGCTGCGAGGACGGCGTTGCGGTAGGCGATCGAGAGCGAGATGGCGCCCTTGAGGAGCTCGTTGAGGAGGACGGCGGCCGCCGCGTTGTACATGCGGTCTGCAGGGACCGAGATGCGGCTCTGCGAAGGGGCATGCGAGGCGCAGGAGGACAGGGTTGGGCGAGAGCGGGGCGGGAGGGGGAGGAGAAGGGTCAGCCAACTCTCGCCCGCTCGTTCTGCGGCGGCCGCTTGGCAAGGGAGAGTGGGACGCACATAGTGCAAGACGATGGTGAGAGCCGAGTTCTGGACCGTGAGGGTGACAAGCGAGATGAGGCCCAGCGGGACACCCAGGAACGTTGCCGACATGCTCCTCGGCCGCGCGCTTGGCGGGGGCTGGCGCGTGTGCGTGGTGCGCAGGTATGCGCGTGCGTCGGCGAGAGCTCGGCGAGCTGTGTGGTGAGCGGCGAGAGGGAGAGCCGAGGCGAACACGCTCGCTCGCTCTCCGGCTCTGATCGCGCTCTGTCTCGCAGATTGCGCGCAGGCTTCTCTCGCTCTCACAGCTGCAGATAACTCGCACAGACATCCACTCGCTGCTCTCGCAGACCCGGGACACGGTCGAGAGAGAACGGAACGGACAACTTCGATACAGCGTGGCAGCCACAGAGGCGCCTCGAGGACGCCCTGCGCGTGCGTACAACAAGGGGGACATGCTCGAGGGACAATCAAGAGAAGGGGAGGAAGGTGAGGCGCGCTCAGCGCCATGCCGAGGCCTGCGCCGCCGCGAGCGCGTTCTCGAGCCGCTCGACGACGTCGACGTCGAGCATGGCTGCGTCGCCGCCCGACGTGTGCAGGTCCTCGTACAGGGCCATGCGCGTCGCCGGCTCGAACTGGACGAAGGCCCGCAGGTCGCGCAGGGTCGAGATGCCGGCCGAGTGGAGCGGTTGGGCGAGAGGCGCGAGCGAGGGGTCGAGCGCCGAGAGGAAGGAGGTCAAGTCGGCAAGGAAGGCGGCAGGGTCGGGTGCGGGTAGGTGGAAGCTCGGCGTGACGCCTGAGCGCCGGGCGGGAGCGGGCGGGGCGGGAGAGGCCGTCGACGGCGCAGGTGGTGGAGGGGGAGGAACGGGAGGAGCGGAAGGAGGGACGGCGGGCTCGACTGACGGCGCGGTCGACGTTGAGGTTGACGTGGGGGCGAAGCCGGCGTGCTGCGGGGCTGTAAGGGCTGCGGCTGTTGCCGACTTGGCAGGACTTGAGGGCGGAAAGACGGGTCGTTCAGGGAGGGAGGTGCTGGGTGGAGCTCGCGCCTGCTTCTTGGGCGCGGGCGGGTCGGGTCCAGGGTTGTCGTCGCGCTTCTTCGGGTTGACGGTCGTGGTGCGGATGCCGGCCTGTGCGCGGGAAAGAGCGTCAGGGCGCATGCGAGGCAGGGAACGAGAGAGGGGGAGAAGGTGGCGCACAGCCACGTCGCGCTTCTCGACGGCCTCCCTCACCGTCGAGTTGCGGATGACGGGCCGCCAGGCCGGGTCCTTGACAATCCTCGAGTCGCGCTCGTGGTTGTGGAAGAAGTTGCTCGACTCGAGGACGCGCCATCGCCCGCCGCCGCCGCCGAGGTGGATGCACATCGGGCAGCCGGTGCCATGGCGGTTGCACATGATCTTGGACGGGCGGCCGATGTCGAGGCCGTTGCCGTAGACGGGGATCATGGCCGCGGCGATCTGCTCGTGCGCCGCGAGGCTCGAGGGAAAAGTGGCGCCGACGGCGGGCAGGCCGGGGCAAAAGTATTGAGGGATCGTGCGGCCGCGCTTTCCTCGCGGGATCTCGGCCTGCAGGACACGATGAGAGTAAGTCCGGGCCTGTGGGAGGGGTCGAGACGAGAAGAGGTGCTCACCGGGGCTGCAGCCGAGCCGTCCTTGCCGTTGTCGCCCTCGGCTTGAGCTGGTTCTTGAGCTTGGCGAGCGGGCGAGCCACTTGTGGGCGTAGTAGCTGCTCGAGTGCATGCGTCAGGGACGTCCGAGGAGAGAACCGGGAGACGAGGGACGTACGAGACTGCTTCTTCCACTCGAGGACGGCGGCTTGAGCGCCGGGCCACTCGAGGAGCTCCTTGAACGCCGGGAGCGGGCCCCACAGGTCGCGGCACACCTTGTGGATCATGTTGAACGCCTCGATGAGGACGCCTCGGGAGCTTGTCGCGTAGTAGCTGACCTGGTGGGCGAACAGGGCCAACACGGGCGGTGTGGCGGGCCAGGGCGGGATGTCGACGGCGCGGCAGAACGAGCAGTACGCCGAGACCTTGTACGCAAAGGTGCTGTACGAGCCCGAGCGGGCGTAGGTGGCGAGCTTGGCCGCGATGAGGTCCTGCGACTTGCGCTGCAGCTCGGCTGGAGGAAAGAGGAAGGGGGGACGGCGACGACGTTAGTTCTGCGCCTCGGTCAAGGGCGGAAAAGTGGACGAGGGACGCACGGTCGTTGAAGGTGCGCTGTTTGGTGAAGATCTCCTCGCGCCGGGCGACGATGGCGGCGAGAGACGGGATCGGGCCCGGCTGCGCCCATTCGTACGGAGCTTGTTCTTGAAGCGGCGGCACCTCGGCGTCTGTCGCAGGCACGGGCATGTCAGACAACCGAGTCGAGTGCGAGAGGAAGGAGGAAGACGCACCCCAAGTCGGCGCGCTGGTCGTGCGAGGCCTTGTCGTGGTCCGAGGCTCAACCTGCTCGAAGACGAGGGTCAGTCGAGTTCTCGAGCGAGATGAGGGGCGACAGGCGACGCACCTCATCGTCCTCGTCCATGACGCGGTCGCCATCCTCAGAGTCCGACAGCGCCACAGCGTCCACCACCTCGACCTGGCTCGCCGGGTCGCGCGCCCTTGCCGCCGACCTCGCCCTCCTGCCCCGCTCCGCCACCAATCGGCGCAGCTCGGTCTCGCGCGCCAGCCCCTCGGCCGTCGTCTCCCTCGTACGGTCCCCCCTGCGCGCCCGCCGCCGCCGACGACCCGCCCTGCGCGCCCTCGGCCGAGGCCCGAGCGCGCTCCTTGCTCGCTCGCCGAGCAGCTGCGCGCGCCTCTGCCTCGCGCAGCTCCGCTTCCGCCGCACGCAGCTCAGCGAAAGCGCGCTCCTCCGCCATGCGCAGTGCCCTGCTGCGCTGGTCCTCCGCCGCTGCCGCCTCGACCGCCGCTCGTTCCTCCGCAGCGACCCGCTCAGCCTCGCGCTTCTCCTCGAGCGCGCGCTGCTGCGCTTCTGCCGCCGCGCGCTCCTCAGCGACGCGCCGTGCCGCCTCGACCATCTCGTTCGTCCTGCGCCGCTCCATCTCGAGCAGCTCCCTCTCGAGCCGCTCCATCTCGATCCGCTCCTTCTCCCGCCGCTTCTCCTTCTCGCGCTCGGCCGCCTCGCGCCGCTCCTTCTCCTGACGCTCCTCCTCGTCACGCTCCTCCTTCTCGCGCCGTGCGTCCGCCTCGCGACGCTCCTTCTCGCGGCGCTCGCGCTCGGCCCGCTCCTCGCGCTCCTTGGCCTCGGCCGCCTCAGCCGCCTCGAGCCTCCTCAGCTCGGCTGCCCTCGCCTCGGCGGCGCGCAACTCGTCGGCGCGCTCCTTGAACGTGCGCAGCTCGTCCGCCGACGGCGACGCGCGTGCGCCGCCGTCGCCGGCCGCCGTGGCGTGCGGGAGCGGGCCGAGCCGTCCAACGAGGGGCTTGATGTCGACAGGTGGTGCAGGTAGGGCCGAGGAAGGTGTGGGTGCGAGCGAAGGACAAGGGATGGAGGGCGAGGAGGGCGGCTCGGGCTTGATGCGCGACGCGAGAGGCGGCGGCGGGGCCCGAGCGGCGAGTACGCCCGCCGGCTGCGTTGGCGCGACGGCTTGCGTCGGTCTCGGCTGCTGCGGAGCGTGCTGCGCCGGCGGCGGGCGCTGCTCGGGGCCCGGCTGCGGCTGCGGCGGAGCGGGCGGTCGAAGCTGCGGCTGAGCCTGCTGAGCCTGACGAGCCCGCTCCTGCACCGGCTGCTGCTGCGTCCCGGTCGTCGCCGGCTGAGCGAGCCGCATCGCCAAAGTCGGCCGCGCGGCGTGCCGGCTGGCGGCGAGCTCGGCGGCGTGCCAGCTTC
>NW_017264932.1:1073879-1108111 GCF_001329695.1 Rhodotorula graminis WP1 | reverse complement strand
GAGAGTTGCGGCGGGGTGGCCGTGGGACGATGGGTACCGGCTTTTGGGTGGGTCGGGGAAGTGCGCCAGGCGGAGTACGCCCCAGAGAAGGAGGACGAGGGGCGGCGCACCGAACGGGAGGTCGCTGCGGGCGCCGAAGGGTTCGGCGGGCGCTCGGGTAGTGCGGTGGTGGGGGCGGTCAGGGGGCGGTCGGGTAGTCGAGGAGCAGCCGCGCTGCGTATGGGCTCCGCAGCGTGGTTGAAGGATCGAGGTGGAGGTGCAGCACGCGAGTCGGCGGCCGGGCGAGACGGCGGCGCAGGTCGACCGTCGAGGGAGGAGCGGGAGGCGGTGCTGCGCTCGTCTCGGGCGGCGTCGTGCTCTCGCGCGTATCGATAGCGGTCGTCGTAGTCGTCTCGGTGGTCGAACGAGCGGCGGCGGTCGTCCCGGTAGTCGTTCTGCGGGCGGTAGTCGTAGCGAGGGGGAGGGTCGGGAGGGCGAGGGTCGGAAAGACGCGGTCCCGGCCGAGCATACGGCGCGGGCCGGGTCGAGTGCGAGGGGCCGGGTGGAGGAGGAGGGCTGAGCCGACGGCGCGGGTCAGGGCGAGGAGCTGGCGGAGGATGTACAGGTGGTCGCGAAAGCGGGATCGGCCGATTCGACGTCGGGTCCTGCCGCGACGCCGAGCGCTGCTGCGGTCGCGGCCCAGGATACGGCTGCCCATCGCCCGCCGGCCGAGAGGGAGCCGCATCGCCTTGGGCCGTCGTGCTCGCCGCATCGCCTTGGGCCGTCGTGCTCGCCGCCGCGCCGGACGAGTGCGCGCTCGAGCCCGAGGCCGGTCGGGTCTCGCCCGACGCGCCGGCACGAGCAACCATGCCCTGCGCGTCGGCCGGCGAGAGCCGCTGCGCGAGCGGCGCTGTCGGCGCTGTGCCGCCGACCGTGAAGGCCGTACGCGACGCGCCGCTCGAAGCTCCTGGCGAGGGCCGGCTCGCTGACGGCCCAGGCCTTGCGCCCGGCTCGTCGAGGCGCTCAGCGAGCGAGCGCGACTGCTCAGACGTGCGCTGTGCGCCGTTGTTGGTCGGCGGTGCGGCGCTGCGGTGGTCGCTCGACGAGCCCGCCGGCTTCGAGAGCCGGGCCGACAAGGAACCGCCGCCAGTCGAGCTGGACGAGCGGCTCAGCGACGGCGGTCTCGGGGATGGCGTCGACGCAGAAGAGGTGGTGGGCCGAGCTGGCGGTGGGTGGGACGAGGGCGCGGTTGGTGTGGAAGACGACGAGGGATGTGGCCGCTTGGGCTTGAGACGAAAGGCGAGGGAAATGGGCTTTGTGGACGACGATGGCTGCGCCTGCTTCGACGTCGACTGTGACGGCGCCTTTGTCGTCGAGGCGGGCCCGTTTGGCGGTCTCGACGACGAGCCGGTGGCGGTCGAGAGGCGAGAGGCGAGCTGCGGTCGCAACGAGAGTCAGCTCGGCCGGGAGGGGTGATGGAGAGAGGGCCGACACGCACAGTCTGGCCGTTGAACTCGCTCGTGCTCGCCGGACCCGTCGGTACAGGACGGTGCAAGTTGTTGGACGCCGAGGGAGGTGGCCCGCCGTTGCGGCCGAAGCGGTTGAGGAGGGACGGGCCCGACGGCGGGCGTTGGTCGGCCTTGCCGTGCTGGTTGTTGCCCTGGCTCATTTGCGCGGCCCTGAGCCGGTCTGGCGGCCTCGCTCGGCGGTGGCGGCGTTTACAGCGAGGTCGAGCTGGTCGAAGTGAGATGAGGGAAAGGGTGGCCAGTCGACGAGTGACGGATGCGGTTGCGGGCGGTGTGCGCTTGTCGATACGACACTGGCTCGCCTGTGCTGTCGGTAGCGTTCAGGGCTGAGAGCGGTACGAGAGAGCGAGAGCGAGAGAGCGGACCGAGGTTGGCTCCGTCACACCATGGCAGCCCCCCAGCTGGGCAGCTACAGCAGCAGCACCGCTCTCTCGCCAGACCACTACAAGCTCGTGCAGGCCGTCGAACGAGCCGGATCGCCCGAGGTGAGCTCGCCGTCGTCCCCCTCCTCGTCCAGCCTTCGCCTCACTGATGATGGACTCGCGCCCTCAGGACATGAACCGGGTCCTTCTGGCGTGCCTCGCCAAGATCAAGGCCAGCTGGACAAAGCGCGCCCCTTCCCCCGTGCGCTCCTCTCTCTCTCCTGTCCCTCTTCCGCCTGCCGCCCTGACCCTGACCCGAGTGGGGGCACGTCGCAGACCACAGCCCGCCACGACCTCGTCCTCGTCTTGTATGCCCGCTCGCACCGAGCAGACGCTTCACCAAGTCGCCTCGACGAGAGCGCGCAAGACCTGTTCGACGCGGCGTGGGCGCTCCCCGTCGCCGTCAAGCTCGCAGGAGGCGCCGGCCTCGTCAACCGCGACATGGGTGCGCTCTACTCCCTCTCTCTCTCCATCGTCACCCACTGAATCGTCACCTACAGGCTACCGCGCGTGCGCCGAGCTCTTCTCGCCCCTCGAGCCGCATCCTCTCAAGCTCCTCCTCGTCAACACGATCCGCTCGGTGCGCTCTTGTCGTTTCCACTCCCTCTCGAAGTGGGGCTGACCTTGGTCGCACACAGGACCTGTACGTGCCTGTCGGAGCCGACAAGGCCGAAGCGCGGTGGGCGGGCTCGCTTCGCGCCGCCGCACATCCGGCGCTCGCGTCGCCAGAACTCGCGCCCGCCATTCGCGAGCGCGTCGTCGAGCTCATGCTCGACCCGCATTACCCGTGCGTTCCATCGCTCTCTCTCATCTGGGTTTCGAGATGGTGGACTCACGTCGCGCCGTCCGCAGGAACCCGATCCGCCGCCTCGCTCTCGAGGCGCTCCTGTCGCTCGCCCGCTGTACTCGCGACGACGACTCGAGCCAGCCCACCTCGATCGTCGCCGAGGCTCGCAACGCCGTCCTTTCCCTCGTCCTGCCCCGTCCGCCCTCATCGTCTACCTCGGCCGCCGGTGGGCCCAGCCGTCGCCGCACCTCGTCGCCACAGCAGGCTCTCCCGCCCGCCTTCCTCGCCGCAATCGCCACCGCCCTTTCGCCCACCTCACCCCTACATCCTGTCCTCGCCGATGTCGCACAGCGGATCGAGCTCGTCGTCCAGCTCTGCCGGCGCATCCTCGCCGTGTCCGAGCAGGACGAGCGCCGCACGCGGCACAAGGGCGTCAAGTGCGTCTGGGCGACCGAGCGCGCCCTCAAGGTGCTGCGAGATGAGCTCGCGCACTCGGCGGCGGCGGGCGAGGAGCTCGGTGCGCGCGAGGACGAGGCGGTCTGTGCGCTCGTGTGGGAGGTCGTCGAGAAGATGCTCGAGACGGCCAACGAGGCCTCCGACGGTCCGTCAACTCTCTCTGCATCATCGTTTTTCGTTCATCAGGATGGTCACTGATGCTCCTCTCACAGCCGTCACCCTCACCGCCCTTTCCCTCTTGCCCTTCCTCTCGACCGCCATCCCCTCCTCGCCCGACTCGCCGGCCCTACGCCGCCTCCTGTCGCGCCTCAACTCGCACTTGATCAAGCGCTCATCGTCGGTCGAGCTCCTGTACGCCCTGCGTGCGCTCGCCTACCTGCCGCCCTCGACTTGGGCGACCGTCGATACTGGCAAGGGCAAGGCGCGAGCTGACTCGTCCTCGGCGCCCGCCGACCATTCCGACGAGCAAGCTTGGGGCGAGCAAGCCTGGGCGAGCATCCTCGCCGGCCTCGACGACCCGGACTCGACGATCCGCCGGGCGACGCTCGCCCTCGTCGCGCGGGTCGACGTCAAGCTCGTCGAAATGCAGTACGAGCGGCTGCTCACGTCGCTGTCTGCGCCGTCGTCGATCATCGCGTCGACGCCGAGCTCGTCGAGCGTCGCGAGCGGCCGGGCCACCTCGGGCAAGCGCCGGTCCGCCTCGAGCACGATCGCCCGCGTCGTCGAGGTCCTTCCCTTCCTCGGCAACGCGTCGTCCTCCTCGCCGTTCGCCACACCATCGCCCCTCCCTCCAGCGCCGCGCCTACTCGCCCTCCTCGCCCGCCCTGAACTTGCCCTCACCCCGACCACCGTCCTCCCCGCCCTCATCGTCCCCGTCCTGCACGTCTTCCAGTACGCGCCGCTCGAGGCGCAGCGCGCCTTCGCGCACGAGGTCCTTCTCGGCGAGGGCGGTGAGTGGAGGAAGAGCGTGATCGCGGGTTTGTGGGCGGCGGGGTCCGTGCAGGTGCTCGAGGAGAAGGAGGCGGCGAGGGCGCTCGAGCTGTTGAGCGAGTGGCTCACCCAGGGCGACGGTACGCTCTCGCGTCTTCTCCTCTTCCGCGATGGCGGATACTGACTGTTTGCTCGCGCGTGCAGGCTTAGCAGGCGCAGACCTCGTCGCCCTCCTCCAGGAACCCTTCATCTTCGCCGTCCTCCGCCTTCTCGCTCTCCATCCCGCACTCGACATACCCTCAGCTCTCGCCGATGAACCGGAGCGCGCCACGGCACACGCCGCCTCGCCAGAGACCGCGCGCCTCTTCCTCCTCGTCCGACGGTGCACCTCGCCTGCCGACGAGTACCTCCTCACGACCCTGCGCGTCGTCGGCCCGCGCACGCGCTCGGCGCAGCTCGGCGAGTTCGCCACAGCGCTGCTTGACGCACTCGACGCGCACGACGGCGCGGCGTCGGCGTCCTCGCCACCTCGACCGCCGTCCTCCTCCCGGCTGCACCATCCGCCTCCTGCGCCTTCGTCTGCCCCTCTCCGATACACCTATTCTCCGCCTCACTCGCCCACCTCGTCGCTCGGCGCAGCGGCGACACCGGGCTCGGCGTCGGCCGCCCTGTCGCTGTCGAGCGCCGCCCTCGCTCGCGAGCAGGCCGACCTTTTGCGCGAGCGGTCCGAGCGCGGCGGGCGAGGGGCGCGCAAGGGCGAGCCGGTCGAGACGGTCAAGACGCCGAGGCTGCGGGTGGGCGAGCTCCCCGAGGAGAGCGAGGGCGAGGACGACCGCGAGAGAGGGAGGGGCTCGAGGGTCGACCAGGTTTCGGGCGAGCGCGAGCGCGAGGAGGACGCGGGGGAGACGAGCGGCGAGGTGCGTCCCCTCTCTCCTTTCTCTCTCTTTCTCTGTCTGTGTCGAGGCGACGCACTGACGGGCAATCCGCGTTCCTGCTCGCCCGCAGCCACCGGCCGACCTCCTCATCCAGCTCGACTCGCTCGATCCATTCCGGGCGGCGTGAGCTCACGCTCGTCGTCGCGTCGAGGTGGACGGGACATCGGAGGCCCGTGGAACGGCAGGGAGTGCGGGAGGAGCTCGAGACGCGGGGACGAAGCGGTCACGGTGACGCTCTGGAGCGCGAGGAGAGAGTGTTTGACGCCTGGTCTTGCACTGCAGCTTCTTGAGCGCCGTGTCTGGCGTCCTGCGAGTACGAGAGCTGGACACAGGGCTGCATTCGCCAGCGAGAGCAGCGTCCGCGAGGTGAGAAGGTCGACTCTCGAGCGCACGCGCCTCGGCGCGATCGGGCTCGCGCTCCCCCCGCATTCTCCAACGGCCCTCACCTCATTCTCCCCCTTGCTGCGTCCCCTCACAGCCGCCGTGAGCGCGTCCAGCAGCGAGTGCACCCCGAGACCGCGCCACCCTGCACTCGAGCTCGCCCGCCTGGTCGCCCGCGTCGCGCACACACAACACCCGCCCGGTCCCGTCGCTCGACCCCTCAGCACCTCGCCCTCCTCGCCCTGCTCCACACCCAGCACAGCAGCGTGCCCGACACCGAGCACCACGTCAAAGCAGGCACCACGACTGGCCCACCACCCGCCCTCCCCTCGCGCTCCCCATCCAGCGCTCGCTCGCCGTCCGCTCGACCCCTCACCCGTCAGCCCGGCATGCACCACCTCGAGAGCCGCGACGGGCCAGCCGCGCAGCACCAGGGCCTGCACAAGCGCGGCATGTACAAGCGCCAGCGCGTCACCACGACCACCGAGGCGGCGACGACTACGACCGCTGCACGCACCACTCGCCGACGAGGTGCGTGCTGGACCGTCCTCCCCTTCAACGAGGGAGACCCTGATTGACTTGCTGCCCTCTGCAACAGCGACGACGACCACTGCGGCAGCAACCGTGCTCGAGAGCGCAGCCGACCTCGCCGCGACCACCTCGACCTCGTTCCAGTGCGCCCGTCCCTCTTCCTCTCTTGCCCTGGATCTCACTGACTCTTGCGCACCCAGGCCCGGCGTCGCAGCTTCTGGTACAGCCACCAAGTCGGTCGGCAACGCGCCGCCAACCCGTCACCGCACCCTGACGAGCGGCACCTACACTGGCTTCTCGTTCGCCGCCGAGTCGTCCGGCCTTCCTCACGCCAGCGCCGCCACGGCCGACTCGTCGACCACCGCCGCCGCCGCCACGACGGGCCTCCCGTCCGCCGCCATCTACGGCATCGCCATCGGTGGCGGCGTCCTCGCCGTCCTCGTCCTCGCCGGCATCGGCATCTGTTGCTGGAAGAAGCGAAAGAACGGCAAGAAGGTCGACGCCGTCGGCGGATGGACCAACCTCGGCGACAACGGGCGAGGCGGCCCGGGCGCCGGCCAGAGCCGGCCCGTCGAGCTGAGCAATGCCGCCGCCTGGGCGAGCAGCGACACGCTCGGCGCGGGCGGTCCCTACGGCGCCGACAGCAAGCCGTGGGCGCAGCAGTCGTTTTCGAGCCTCGCCTCGCACGACGAGAAGGGCCGAGGCGCACACGGCCATGCCCTGCCCGTCTTTGCGCCGCAGACGCACGACGCCGCTCGGCGTGAGCTGCTCGGCGGCCCACCCGCACGCAGCGCGACCGAGCAGTCCTTCCCGCGCAGCGCGACGGGCGCGAGCCTCGCGTCGTCGCTCCCGCCGAGCGGGCCCGAGCGCACTCGGCCGGCGACGGGCGCGCAGAGCGTCAACGGCGTGATCACATTCCGCGGCCAGCAGGCGCCGTCCGCCGTCCCCGTCGCTCAGCCTCCCCCTGCACGCCTTCCCTCTCGCCCGTCGCCCGCGTCCTCCCCTACCACTCGCAGCACCAACGTCCCTCTCCCGACCGCGACCCCTGAGCAGCCGCCTGCCGCTCGGCCCGCCCAGCCGGCGCACCTCTCGTTCAACGGCGTGCCGGTCGGCCCTCAGCCCATCACCACCTCGTCCTACCCTGCTCGCCGTCCCAGTTACCGCCCGAGCGAGGTGCCCTCGGTCACGGGCGGCGTCGACGCCGGTGTGCCCGCCTCGCCGTACGCGTTCGCCCGTCGGCCCGAACAGTCGCAGCGCGACACGCAGGAGCTCGCGAGCGACGAGCGGCTCGAGGGTCGGTTCATCGAGGTCATGACGGGGCAGGTCGGGCGAGACGAGCAGGCGAGGGCGAGGAGCAAGAAGGACACGATCATCGGCCTGACCGACGCGTACGGCGGCGAGGCCGACTCGGACGACGAGGACGAGGAGCGTGGTGCGTCCCCGTTCTCTTTGTCTCGGCCACGATGGTCTGTGAGGACGGCGACTGATGAACAGCCTGCCGCAGATCACGTCGTCGGCCTTCCCTCCCATCCCCTTCCCGCCTCGACTCGCGCCCCGGCGCCGTCCAACCCGCGTCGCTACTCGAGCCGCGTCGACTCGAAGCCCCTGCGCGAGCTCGAGGCCATGTTCGACCAGTTCCCGCCGCGCCACCAGCAGCACCAGCACCACGGCGTGCGCGCGAGCGAGGCGAGCGACCTGAGCGGGCTCGCTGCCGCAGCCGGCGTCCGTCTCGGCGGCTCGTCCTCGCCGTCGTTCCGCACTTCGGACGCGTCGTCGATGTACGCCTCGGCGCCGCCGCAGCACGCGCCGGCCGTCACGGTCGCCCCGCTCGGCTTCGCGCGTCGTGCGCTCGGCCCGGTCCCCGAGTCCGACTCGAAGGACTCGCTCTCGCCGCTCTCGGCCGCGACGGCAACGGGCTCTGGGGCGCACAGCCCGTACGGCGCGACGCAGCGCTACGAGCACTCGATCTACTCGGCCTCGGGCGAGGTCGGCGAGCTGTCGTCCAACTCGATCGCGGCGAGCGCGAGGAGCAGCCCGGCCAAGGACGCGTCGTCGATCGGGCAGCAGCAGCAGCTCTCGTCGTCGCAGGCGCCTCCTGGATCGTCAAGCGGCGACGTGTTCGGCCCGGCGACGATCAACCCGCCGGCGCGCCAGTCGTCGGTCAAGGGCCCCGCCCTGCAGCGCAAGGTGTCGACCCGGCCCGCCGCACCTGCACCTCTGCGCCTCGCCCGCAACGCCTCGCTCGCCCACCAGCAGCAGCCGCACCCCAGCTCGGCGCACGACGGGCCCTCGACGCCGGCCGCCGAGGACCGCCGCAACCCGCTTACGCTCTCGACGGCGGAGCGCGACGTCCTGCAGCAGCTCGGTCTGCCCGCCACGCCCGAGCTCTCGTCGTCGCGAGACTCGGCTCGGTCGTCGCCGTCGTCGGTCGCGTCCTCCCCTTCCCTCGTCACGCCTCAGACCCCCGTCTTCCACTTCTCGCACCCGTCGACGCACTCTCACCCGCACGACCCGACCGTCCGGTCCTTCATGGACGTCTCGCCGTCGCCGTCGCCGTCGCGCGACGCCTTTGCGCAGCACAAGGCGCCCCAGATCATCGTCGTCGACCCGGTCGGTGCGGGAGGGTTCGACAGCCTCGACGTCATGGCGGGCAAGCAGGGCCAGCAGGACGCGAGCTACCGCAGTGCCACCATGTCGCTGTACGGCATGTACGAGTAGGGCGCTGTCGCGTCGCTCTCCCCCCTTCCCTTCGTCGTCGTCGTCTCCCTTCCTTCTCGTCGGAGCTTGTACCCCCGTCTCGATCTGTCGGACCCGTGTCTTTTGTTCCTACCCTCGTCGCTCGTTCTCTCTCGTACCGTCGCTGCAATGTCGTCTCGTCATCTCGTGCGGGCTTGAGCGCCGTGGCCGCGCTTGATTGGCTCGCCAGCATTCCTCGGTCCAACGGCGAGATCTCGCGTGACTGCAGGAATGAAAGCACCACCGTTGCGTAGTTACGGCTGCCGGCACGGAAGTCAACGGTCGGAACGGAGCGAGACCACTCTGGCATGTCGGGCGAGGGTCGTCTTGGGTCGTCACCCGACGAGTGTGCTCTGCTCCTCTTCCCACCTCGCTCGCCACCCTGCGAGCACTGCAAGGACCAGCTCCGGACGCCGACACGTGCTGGACACGTCGAGCGCAGCCGCAACCGCCCCGCCAAGCTCTTCCTCGCCCGGCAGCGCCGCCCACCCTTGGTCCACCGGCACCTCATCTCGCGGCCGACTCGCCGACCTCACACGACCCTGGAGGGCGTGAACGCGCGTGCATACCGCTCAGCAGATCGACTCGCACCAGCACCTGTCCCCTGTACGCCCGCCAAGGCCATCGTCGCATCAGGTGAGCCCTTCGTCCTCTCAATGCCGACGCGTCGCGCGTCCTCGAGTGACTCCAGAGCGAGGGGCACAGTCGCTGACTATCTGCGCACCTCGTACAGCCGCAACTACTCGCACGACGACCCCGTCCCGCAACCGCACGATGCGCAGCCGCCCTGTTTCCCCCTCGAGCACAACCTCGCCCGGTGGGCCCTCGTCACACGGCATGGTCCGCAAGCGCACGCTCCAAGACGCTCAGCCGCAGACGCCCGGCATGCGCTTTCCGCAGTCGTCGCCCCAGTCGAGGTCGCCTGGGACGCAGGCCTTCCAGTTCGACTCGTCGCCGAGGACCGACGGCGGCCTCCTGTCGTCGCCCGCCACCCTGTACTCGTCCCCGATGGCGCGTTCCGCCTCAGCTCAAGCCTCCTTCAGCCCGTACTCGCCCTACGGCGCCGCCAACACGAGCCCGCTCGGCCAGGTCGACGACGACTTTGACCCGCACGGCAAGCCTCGTCGGCCTCGCATCAAGCGCCGCCGCACGCTCGCCGATGCGGGCCTGCCGACGCCGCCTGGCGACGGCAAGCGAGATGGAGGGTCGAACCCGCGAGTCGGCTTTGGCAAGGACGGCGAGGACGTCTGGCCCGCCGAGATCAACAGCGCTTTCCACTGCGGTGCGTCCAGTCTGTGTCTCTCGCGCTCTCCTTCGCCTTCTCGAAGCCGAGACTGACCCGAATGCCTCGACGCAGCACTTCGTCTCTTGCCTCGACTCGGGCGCAAGAAGCTCATCATCGAGGGCAAGGCCAAAGGGCGGAACGAGCTCATCGGCGACTACATCCTGCGCACGACGGGCAAGGAGCGCTCGCGCAAGCAGATCAGCTCGCACCTGCAGTGCCTCAAGCACCAGCTCAGCCTCGACCCCGAGTGTGCGTCCACCTTTCCGCCACGTCACGTCGTCCGTCGCACGAGCCCCGAGCCTGACCTCTTCCTCCCGTACGCAGTCATGCACTACGCCAAGGAGCCTGAGGAGGGAGAGGCCCACTTCGAGGGCAACAACGCCGCGCTCTTCTTCGGCGAGGACTCGCCGTACGCTCGGCTCGACGCGCCGATCACGGCGACGGCCAAGCCCAGGATCGACATCTCGGCCGCCGCCAGCCTCGGGCCCTTTTCGCCGTTCGACCAGCCCCTGTCGGCCCTCCACTCGCCGTTCGTCATGCATCCGGCGCACGGCGTCGCGACGCCGACGACGCAGCTCGCCAACGCGTTCGAGACGATGACGGTCCTGCCGGCGGCCGTCCCGCCGTCGTGCCCTTTCCTCCCGACGGACCTGTCGATGTGGGCCGTCCCGACCTCGAGCTCTCGCCAACACGGACACGTACTCGCGCGACTGCCGCTCGGCGCCGAGCCGGTCGGCAAGACGTTCGTCGAGGACCTCGCCGGCGGCGTCAAGCGGTACCCGATGCTGCCCGACATGATCGAGCGCCAGCCGTGCCAGTTCCTCCACGTCAAGTTGAACCTGGACGTCCCCACCGCCCACGAGTCGAGCGGGCTCGAGGACCAGATCCACACGCACCTCGCCCTGCACTCGCTTCAAGAGCTCAACCTCCAGGTCATCACGAGCTTCCACCACGACGGCGTGCTCGCCGCCCAGTTCATCGACCCGTTGAGCGTCCCGTACCGCCTCGACAACGCCGTCGCCCCGCCGTCGACCTCGCCGTGGGCCCGATCTCCTCTCGCGAGCTCGTCCCGCCACGCGTACGCCTACGACGTCCCGTTCTCGCCGCATTGGTGGACGGCCTACCTGGACGAGGACCCGCTCAAGCCGTACGACCCGTCGTCGTTGCGCCACCCGTCGGCGGCGAGCGCGTTCGCCCGCACGGGCAAGTCGCGGTTCGAGCTGCACGAGAGCCTCCAGGGCATCTCGATCGTGCAGGAGTTCTTCGTCAGCTTCGACGAGAGTGCGCCGTTGCCGCACCCGGTCGGCGGGCCGGCGCTGCGCGGCAGCGACGTCGGCGACGTCGTCCTCGTCGTCGCGTACGACGTCGGGCTGTCCGAGGGCGCACAGAAGGGCAGCGCCGAGCTGTCGTTCCTCTCGACGCGTCGTTCGCTGTCGCCGCGAGGACCGCGCGTCGCCGAGCGCGGCATCCAGCCGTCGTATTCGGCCGCGGGCGGCCTCGCGCCACCCATGGTCCGCAGCGCGACCTCGCCTGCCCGTATGGCGCAGCCGTCCTCCTCGTTCGGCGAGCACGAGCTCGGCTCTATGCTCCCTCCTCCTCTTCCCCGCCTCCCGCGGCAGGGCGTCCCCCCTCGTCACCAAGCGCCGCACCACCCGAACCTCTCGCTCCGCATCCCCTCGCCGACCCAGTTCGTCCGCCGCGATGCGCTCGGCGTCCCCGGCGCCGCAACGGCGACGCCTCTCGGCTCTGCGACGACGCCGCACACGCCGTGGGGCCAGATCGCGCACACACCGCTCGCCCCGCCGCCACTCGTCCAGCACGACGCCGCCGACGAGCGCCTGCAGCACGTCTGGCTCCAGTCGTCGACGGCGTACGACCTACACTCGCCGGCGCTCATGGGCCTGAGCCAGTCGCCGCCGGCGCTGTCGCACGCCGCACCGGCGCGCGAGCACAACCCGTTCGAGGACCAGGCGTTCGCGAGCTTCCCGCTCGACGACGCTGCGGCGCTCGCTGGGCTGTCGCCGCCTCACGAGGTGCACGTCGACGTTGCCGGCCTTGAGGGCGCCTTTGACGAGGCGTGCTTTGCGGCGCCGGCGGCCTCCTCGGCGGCGCACTACCTCGACGGCGAGCCGCACCTGCATTCGCACTCGCACCTCGACGGCCCTCATGCCCACGACCTGCCGACCTACCCGCCCTCGGCACTCGCGCTCAACGCCCTGACGGCCTCGGCCGCCGCGCTCCCGACACCCTCGTTCGACGCAGCAACGTTCGACCCGGCCCTGTTCGGCGACGGCTCGGACCTCTTCAGCATGCCGCCGCCGCCGCTCGCCGCGGTCCCGGTTCTACAGCCTCCTCCGCCGGCGCACCACCGCCCGACACGCCGCGAGTCGGTCCCGACGCCGCAGCTCGTGCCGCAGGCCATGTCGGCGTCGTCGTCCAGCTCGGGCTCGTCGTCGGCTGCGTCGCTGCAGAGCGTCGACGATGCTGCCGGGCCGAGCACGCGCCTGATGGCTCCTCTCGGCGGTGACCCGGTCAAGGGAGCTGTCGGCGCCGTCAAGAAGGACCCGGTCAGCGCCAAGAAGGCGAACGAGCAGGCCTTCTTCTCGAGCCTCTTTGGCCCTTCCAAGTGCGTCCCTCTCTCTCTCTCCTCTCGATGCGCTTGGAGCGACAGACCCTGACCTTGTCCCCCTCCCGAACCTGCAGATACGCCCCTTGATCCTGCCCCGCTCGGACCCCTCCTCCCTCCTCTCTGTCCTCATCTCTCGCCTCTCGGCGACGCCTCCCACCTCTGCGCCCCTCTCAAAAGTGTCATTCCTGTCGTGCCTATATCCCGCTCTGTCAGTAGCCCCTCTTTGTGGATAGCTCTCATCGTCGCCCGGCTGTTGTCCCGCCGACCGTCTGTGCCCTTCTCTCCGTCTCTCTCTCTCGAGCCTGTAACGCCCAGCATCTCTTCTCGGCCCAGGCACGACGCGAGGAGAGCACGAGAGTATCGGCAAGCGACTCAAAAGTTGCACGCTCGAGGACGCTACCGCACCTCCTTCCAGCTCTTCCACTCGTGCGCGCCCGTCGCTCCCGCCGCGCCCTGCTGCCCCTCGCGGCGGAGCACGATCCTGCCCGCGTCCTCCTTGTCGCCGAAGAAGCCGCCGGCGACCCAGGTCGCGAGCGTCTTGCGGTCGTAAGGCCCGTACTCCTGGTCGGGCGACTGGCCCGCCGGCGCCTCCTTCCAGCGGTACCAGAACAAGGGCTCGCCCGCCGCTCCTCGCGCTCCTGCGGCGCCGTTCGAGGCCGTCGCCGCCGACGACGACGAGGCCGCGGCGGTCGGGCGCGCGATGACGACGCGCGACCTGCCCATGGCCTGAGCGCGCTCGTCCCTCGCCCTCTCGCGCTCGTCGCGCTCTCGGCCGGCCGCCTCGCCCGCCTCGAGCTCGTCCTGGGCAAGGTCCGGGTCGACCGGGGGCTGCCAGTCGCGCCGGACGGCGCCCTCGCCCTTGAGCGTCTCGACGAGGTGCTCGTGCGACGCGTCGTAGATTTCGAGCTCGCCGTGCTGCGACAGGAGCGTCGAGGCGTAGTGCGTCAGGCGGTTGATGCGCGACGCGTAGCGCGAGGGGGCCGAGGCGGTCGAGGGGGACGTGATCGAGGTCGAGGTGGAAGGGTTGGGCGCGCCGTCGTCGAGGTCCATGGCGTCGTTGCCGCCACCGGTCGAGCTCGACGCCTTGTGGCCCTTGCCCTCGCCCGCCGTCGCCGCTGATGCCGTCGCCTCGGCGCGCTTCTTGGCCGTCCCGAGGCGGTGGAGGGCCCTCGCGACCGTCTCGCCCGGCCTGACGAGCGCGACGAGGCCAATCATGCAGTCGTCGCGCAGCTGGGTCAACTGGTCGTCGCTCCTCGCTTCGTCGCGCTCCTTGTCGCGCTGGCGCTGGTCGAGGCGGTCCTTGGCCTCGCGCGCGGCGCGGATCGAGCGCTTCGAGAGGCCGTCGAGCCACACATCGTGCGACGCGAGCGGGTCCTTGTTGTTGGCCGTGTAGGTGCCGTCGGCCGAGAAGCGGCCCTCGGACAGCTCCTCCTTCATGTTGAACGAGCTGCGGCCGGGCGAGAGCGCGTCGGCGAGAGGTGACGAGCGAGAGAAGGGAGGGAAAGAGGGGGACGCACCTGAGCGAGTAGCCCATGCCCTTTTTGCTGCGGCGGCCCCTCGGCGCCTCGTCGGCGTTGGCCTCGTCGTCCTCGGGCAGGTAGTCCTCCTCGTCCTCGAGCGCACCGTCGTCGTCGGCGTCATCATCGCTGTCGCCGCCCTTGCCAAACTCCTGGCCCTCGATGTCGCCCATCTCGAGGAACTCGTTGTCCTTCTTCTTGCCCTTGGTGTCGAGGCCGGTGTCGCGCTGCTCTGGTGCGCCTCCAAACATGTCGTCGTCGTCGTCGTCGTCGTCGTGCGTGTCGGGTTCTGCGGCCTGGGCGCCGACGCCGCGCCCTTTGCGGCCGCCGCCTGCGCCGCCGAAGCCGCCGTCCGAGTCGGCCGACGAGTCCGAGTCGTAGCCCTCGGTGGTGACCTTGCCCTTTTTGCGCGAGGGCCCGGCGCCGTCCTGGTCGAGGTCGAGCTGGAGGTCGTCGGCGTCGGGGTCGGCGGCGACGTTGTCGGCGTTGTTCGGGGCAAACTTTACGCGCTTGCCGGCGAGGGCTGCTGCTGCGCGGTCGCTGTTGGGGGACGAGGGAGACGGACGTGAGTGGGGGAGGGAGGACGAGGGGGGAGAGATGAGGCGGTGGGGAGAGGGGGCGCGGGGACGTACGTGGGCTGGTCCTGGGTAAAGGTTGTGGCAGGGCGCTTTGGGGCCATCTTGGGCAGTGCTCGACTCGGCAAAGCGGTGGGTGCGAGCTGTCGAGGCGAGAGCGACGACGAGAGGTATTACGACCGAACAGCTGTCGCTCTCGCTCACACGGCTCAAGGGCGTTGTGCGACTGCCAGTCAGCCTCGCAGACCTCCTCTAGCGACTTGAGAGGCGACCATACGCCAACAGCGCCCTTCGTCGCCCGTCCCTCGTCGTCCCTCCTCATCAGCCAACTGAGCGATGCCGACGCCGCGCTCTCCTGCGTCTCTGCGAGGCCCAGCACCTTGGCCCTCGCTCCTGCCACCCTCACTCGCCTACCTGTCCGACCCGCGCCCTCACCCAGACCCTGCCTCGCTCCCCGCCTCGCGCCGCTCCACCTCGCAACACCCGCCTGGCACCCCACCCCGCTCCCTCCAGGACCACCTCGACCAGCTCGACAAGGACGAGGACGACCACTACGCCCAGGTGCGCCCTCGCCCCCACTCGTACCCTCTCCCTCGCCGCCTCACTGAGCCCCTCTCTCCTCTCGCATCTCGCAGGTCCTCAACCTGCGCCACTACGGCCACTCGTGGCTCGTCCCGCTCGGCCGCCAACACACCCACGACGAGGACGCCGACGTGCGTCTCCCTCTCTCTCTCCTCTCTCCCTCTCCCTCGTCCCGCTCGCTCACCCTTCCCCTTCCGCGCCCAGTCGGCCTTCTCGACCTCGCCTCACCAAGGCCTCGACTCGGCCCTCGAGCTCGGCAACTCGCCCCCACGACACGACGCTGCTCCACTCCCGCCCACCGGCGACGACGCTGCGGCGCCCGTCGTCGACCTCGACGCCGACATCGAGGACGCCGACGCGAGCGCGACCGGGTCGTCTGGCAGCCACGCGTCGACGGCGAGTGGGTCCGGCGACGACGAGGACGACGACGACGGCGAGGCAGATGGGTCCGGCTCGGGCTCGGGCTCGGGCTCAGGGGGCTCAGAGGCGAACGCGAGCGGGTCGGGCGACGAGTCGTGAGCGGGATGGAGCAGCGGCAGTGCAATCTTTCGAATTCTCTCACGATGTCGGGCGCAGGAGAAGAGAGAGAGAGAGCGGTGTGCAAGGGCAAGCTACGACTCCTCGGCCTTGACCTTCTTCTTCTTCTTTTTGGGCGACTCTGCGATGTCGCCGCCGGCCGCCTCGCTCTTCCTGCGCTCCTTCTTGTCCTTGCGCTCCTGCTTGACCTTCTTCTTGTCGTCGTCGTCCGCACCCTCGCCGCCCGCCGCTGCCGCATCGGCCATCTCGACGTCCTCGCCCGCACCCGCACCCGCACGCTCCTCGTCCTCGTCGCCCTCGCCGACCTCGACACGCTCGGCCCTGACGACGCGCGCCATCGGGTTGTGGTACCGCCCTTTGCCGCCCTCGGGCCCCATGCCGCCAAAGTTGCCGAGCCGGAACACAAGCAGCTCGTCGGGCTGGTCGCGCGCGCCCTTTCCACGGACGGCCTCCTTGCGCGCGGCAATCTCGGCGGGTGCGAGCAAGAGGGCGTCGGCGTCGAGGATCGAGCCGGGCACGGGCGACGGCTGCGAGGCGATCAGGGACGAGTGCGACGTCTTGAGCAGGTGCGCCGTCGTCGGGTTGGTGACGACGCCCGCGGGCAGGGCGCGCTGCAGCGTCAGGGTGCGCGCGATCGGGCGTGGGGCTGCGAGGGTTCGAGGGGGACTGTCAGTACGGGAGTGCGTCGGAGAGAGAGCTAGAGAGAGAGCGGGGCGCACCCTGGAAGAGCTTGTTGCCGTGCGACTTGCGGGGCACGAGCGGGACCGCAGCGGCGAGCTCGCCCGCGCGCGCACCGGCGCCCTCGGCCTCCTCGGGGGCCGCCTCGCCGCGCTTGCGCTTGGTGCTCGAGGTCGGGACGGTGAGAAAGGCGTCGTACTCGGCCTTTTTGGCCGAGAGGTGGCCGACGGGCTGCGAGGGCGTGCCGAGCTCTGGCGGCGGGAGCGTGAGCGTGAGGCCGTCGAGGTGCTTGGTCTTGAGCTGCGCGTCGTGCGTCGATCGTCAGTGTCAGTGTGTGTGTGTGGGAGGGCAAGGAAGAGGGAGAGAGGGACGCACGCCGACGGGAACGCGCACAGCCCACAGCTCGAGGTCCGGGTCGTCGCGCAGGTCGTCCCAGTCGAGGGCGCCCTTGTCGACGGTCGCCTTGAGGGGCTTAAAGCCAGATGGCGGGGTGTACTTGCTGCAGGCGGGGCGGGTGGGAGTGAGCCAAGAGCTCGTCGAGCTGAGCGACGAGGACGAGGAGGAGGGACGGACCGCAGGGACGGATCGACGATGCGGGCGGGTTGCTTTGGTGCCTCGGGTTCGGGCGATGCAGAGCTACGGGCCGAACCCTTGTCGGAGTGGTCGTCGTCGTCACTCGAGTCGCTGGGAGAGGCGGACGAGGACGAAGGCGAGTTGGAGCGGGACGAGGGCGAGGCGGGCGGAGGCGGGGTGGGCTGCTTTGCCTTGCCCTTGGACTTTGGCTTGTCGGCGGTAGTGCTCTTGGCCATGGCGAGCGAGCGGGGTCGAGGGAGGAGGTGGTCGCCAGTTCGTCGAGCTCGAGGAGGACCACACGGCCGCGAGCAGCTCATCGCTCAACCACAGCACAGCCATGCCCAAACCGCCACTCACTGCGACCCAGGAGTCGCGCCTGATCCGGTACCTCGACCAAGAGCTCCTGCGCCTCTCTGGAGGGTTCGAGTCGCGTCACTCGGGTCCATCCGCTCGCCTCCCGACCCTCGCCAGCTTCCTCGACACGGTCCGTAGTCTCTCTACTCGTCCCTTGCAAGCCCCGACTGACCCGCGCAACCCCCCGGCCACAGATCCTCCCGCTCCTCGCCTTCGTCCTCTCGATCCCGGCCGCCCCACCTTCCCACTCTCTCCGCGTCGCCTACCTCCTCCAGCTCACTGGCTACCTCGCACCGGCCTGCGACGGCTACACCCTCGACGACTCGACCCTCCCGCACCTCTTTGACGCCCTCGCCTGCTTCGACCACGGCTGGGCTGCCGTCCTCGAGGGCCGCGACTGGGACTCGGCACGAGGCGCACCCGCACCACCCTCCCCTGCACCACCACAACGCGACGCACACCAAGGCGCCCCACCCCTCCGCACCACCGACCGCGTCCGCCTCGACTCGCTCGTGCGCGACCTCCAGGGCGTGCTCGCCGTCTCGCTCGGCCTGCCCGAGTTCGTCCCGCTCGAGAACGACCCGTTCCAGCAGGTTCTCCGCCAGCGAGACCTCGTTGCGCCCCCGCGAGTGAGCGAGCCGGACGAGCGCCACGACGGCGACGACGAGATGGAGCTCGCGAGTGGGGCCACGACCCCGTCGCTCATGTCGGACGCGTCGACGGCCGGCGACCCGACCGACGACGACGCCATGTCACTCGACGCGTCTGTCGCCACCCCGAGCGAGGTCATCAACCCCGACGACGCCCTCGACGGCGACAACGAGGACGACGAGGACGGCGTCGACTTTGAGGAGGTCCTCCCGCCTTCTTCTTCCTCCTCGTCTTTCCCCTCCCGCACCACGACGACCACCAACTCGCGCTTCCCCGACGCCTACGCCGATCCTCCCGCCGCCGACGGCTCCTTCTCGCTCCACTTCACGGGCGTCCCGCCGCCGACGCTCCAGGACGGCGAGCTGTCGCTCGCGGGCGGCCAGACGCCGTTCGTCGCGCAGCAGCGCGGCTTCGACCCGGACGCCGAGTACCCGCTCAGCGAGGAGGAGGGCGACCCGATCGTCGAGGGCGACGAGCACGAGCAGGAGGACGGCATGAGTGACGAGACGAAGAGGAGGCTCGAGGGCGTGTTTGAGCGGACGCAGGCGCTCTTGCGGGAGCTGAGGACGACGGCAGAGGCAGAGGCTGGAGCGTGAGGGAGGCGCAGTGGGCGGTTCATGCGTGCGTCGGACGACGAGGACGCTTCGAGGTTGTCGACAAAGAGGAGGTCGACGTCGCGCTGTCGAGCTGCGGCGTCTCTCTGGGTCTCGTCTCTCTTGCTCAGTATCAGTCACAGTGTTGTCGTAACGAGCATCTTCTCTCGAGCTGCCGAGCGAGAGACCTCGTCCGACTTGCACCGCCTCGCTCGCTTGATCATCGTGTCGCAGCTCTCGTCCGCCTCGGGTCCGCTCCCTCGTCTCACCCGCGCCCGCTCTGCGCGCCAGCACCACAAGCAGCAGCTACAGCACCCGCCACGCCATGCTGCCCGCCGCCCCGCCGCCTCCCGAGGAGCGCGTGCGCCCACCGCCTCTTCCACCGAAGAACGTCCGCGGTCGCGAGCTGGGCCTGCTCGTCGCCGTCGTCGACCGCGCCAGGAACCTCGACTGCGGCTCTCGCGATGCTGCCGAGCAGCCGCGACCACCACCGTTCGTCGAGCTGGCCCTCACGGGCTCGGTCGACCCCAAGACGCGCACGCGGGTCGATGAGCGAGGACGAGGCGAGGGACCAGGTGCGCCGCGCTGTCTCTCTGCCCTTCCTGCGCCTTCAGCACGCAAAGTGGGGCTGATCTTGGCGACCAAGCGCGCAGTGTGGGACGAGGAGTTCCGGTTCCGCTTGTTCGAGGTCGATGGCTCGCCGCGCCAGCACCTCGTCGTCAAGGTCAAGCGGCGGGAGCGCGACGGAGCGGCCGACATCGAGCTCGTCGGCGAGGCGCGCATCATGGTGGACGGATCGTGGGACCACTTCGACCGTGTGTCCCCTCGTTCTCCTCGCTCGAGCGCAGGTCGTCGGGTCGGGGCTGACCTCTCTCGTCTGTCCTGCAGAATGGGTCACGCTCAAGCGCGACGGCAAGTACCAGGGCGAGGTCTACCTCGAGCTCACGTTCTACAAGCCCGAGCAACCTCCACCGGTGCGTCCTTCTCGTCCTTGTTCTCGCGGTGCCTCTCGGGCTCGCATGCTCACGAATCTTTCTCTCCCGCAGCGACAGTCTGCCGAGGTCGCTCGTCCTCAACCAGCAGGCCATCACTCGTCGCCATCCGTCCTCGCCCGCGTACCCGCCCTCGCTCAGCAGCTCGGCCAGATGGCCGTGCACGACCTGGCGCCGTCCACTCACGACGAGGCGCGCCGCCATACCAGCCTCGAGGACCACGTGTCATTGCCGCTTCCTGGCGAGCTCGACTCGTCGCCGCAACTACCGGCTTCGCTTCGCCCGGGTCGCCCGACCCGTCAAGCTCCGCCCCCGCCGTCGGCGCTCGAGCCGCCGGCGCAGCAGCACGGTCTCGCCTACTCGGCCGGTCGGCTGCCGAGCCCCGGTGCAGCTTCAGTCGTCGGCCTGTCCGGCCCTGCTCAACGCTCCGAGACGGCGCCGTGGCCGGCGACGCCGGCGCAGCATGCGGCGTCGTACCCGCCTCCTCGCGTCGCTTCGACTGCGCCCGCCATCGCCGTCTCGCAGCCGACGATGCTCGCTGCGGCGACGTACCCGGTGCCGGCGCAGTACCACACGCCCGCTTTTACCGCGCCTCGCCTGTCGAGCACCCCGGCCGCCCAGTTCCCGAGCCCGCACCCCTCGACCTCGCCACATCCTCCGCACCCGTCGCAGGCGGCTCCTCGCGTTCCGTCACACTCGCCGTCGCAGCTTTACTACGCGTCGCCCGAGCCGAGCCCGCCGTTTGCGGTGGCGCCCTCGTCGACGACCTTCTTCCCCTCGACCTCGCTCCCTCCTCGTTCCCCCTCACCGAGCCCATCCCGACCTCCTGTACCTCCTCGGCCATCGAGTGCGGCGAGCGTCGCCAGCCTGAGCCGGATGCCGGGCGCTATGCCCGCCAGTCCGCCCCTCGCGACGTCCACCTCGCCCGCGCCGTTCGACCTCGCGCTCACCACCTCGCCCGCACCTCCCCTTCCTCCTCTCGACCACCGACGCTCGTCCCTGTCGCCGCATCCCGCCGCTCATCCAGCAGAGCAGCGCCCGTCGAGCGCCGCCTCTCGCCCGCTCCCGCCCAACCCGTCGGGCGACATCCGCCCCTCGCCGACGCCCTCCCTCGAGTCGAAGCACCGCGAGGCCTCGTCGTCTCGAGAGGCGTACGAGCCCCCGCCGCCGTCGTACGCGTCGGACGCGAGCGGGAGCAGCGTGACGCTCACGCCTCGGCGCGCCGCCGCAGCCGAGGCGCACAGCGACGCCGAGCGGCGAGAGGCCGAGCGGCGCGCGCGCATCATCGAGGAGCAGCGTGTGCGCATGGACGAGGAGCGCCGGCGGGCCGAGGAGGCGCGGCGGCGCAGCGAGGCGGACGAGGCGCGGCGCCGGGCGGACGACGAGGCGCGGCGAGCGCGGCAGCGAGAAGAAGAAGAGTCGCGCCGGCGTTGCGAGCAGGAGGCTGCAGACCGCCGACGGCTCGAGACCGAGCGCCTGCGCCCCTCGCACGAGGAGGCGTCGCAGCGGGCGGCGCGCATCGAGCGCGAGCGGCTCGCGCAGGTCGAGGCGGCTCAGCGGGTCCGCGCTGCTCGTCGGGCGCAGGAGGAAGAGGACGCACGCATGGCGGCGCAGCTCGCCGACGAGGCCGAGCAGGCTGAGCGGCAGCGCGAGGCTGCGCGGCGCGCCGCCGACGAGGAGGCGGTCCGGCGGCTGCTCGACGAGGAGCGGGCGGCGGCGGCACTCGCGCAGCGGGAGCGGGAGCGGGAGGACGAAGAGTTTGCGCGGCGGTTCAGGGAGGAGGAGAGGAGGCGCGAGGCCGAGGAGCGCGGCGAGAGGGAGAGGGCCGATGAGGCGCTCGCGAGGAGGCTGAGGGAGGAGGAAGACGCCGAGCGGCAACGGGCACTCGTGGAGGACGAGCGGATCGCTCGCAGCTTGGCGGAGCAGCAGGGGGAGCGGCGAGCGAGGGCGGACCAGCCGAGGCCGTGAGGGAGCGCGGACGAGGAGAGGAGGAGGAGCTCGAGGAGGGCACCTCGTCGACCGTCGGTGCGGCCGCGTGTACATGTCTCTGTCTGTCATCGATTGACTGTTGTAGCGAGGGATGGGCTCGAAACTGCTGGGCAGCACGAGAGGGCTAGCTCGTGGATGCTTCCGTCAACCGCGCCGAGAGATCGAGCGGGTCCATCCTCCCCGCTACCACCACTCGCCGCTCCACGCCCAGCGCAGAGTCTGCTGCTGCGCGGTCGGCCTGTCCTCGTCCCGCGTCCACCCGTCCACAGCCGCTCGCCGCACCGAGAGCGCGCCTCGCCAAACCTCATCACCTTCGCTCAACAACATCGAGGCCACCTCGTCATGGACGGCCTCGGCATCACGTTCGACGCATACGGCAGCATCCAGCAGCGTGTACGAGGCTACCACCAGCCGCACCACCCCGTTCATGCGCCAGCCGTCGCTGCCCACGCGGCGGCCCACCACCACCGCCTCCAGCACTCGGTCTCGTACGACGCCGCCCTCAACGGGCACTACGCCGCCCAGCCCATGTACCGTCACCCGTCCGACACGTCGGGCGACAGCGCGCACAAGCGCGTCCGCATCGCCGCCGGCACGCCCGAGGTCCTCAACGGCAAGGGCGGCTACCTCCCGTACGACCAGCACCACCTGTCGCCCCTGTCCGACTTTGCGCAGTCGTCCAACTCGGGCACCGGGTCGTCGCAGCCCTTCTCGCCAGTGTCGCTGTCGTCCCTCCCCTCGTCGACCGACGCTGGCGCCTACCCTTCCTTCCCCTCGCACGCCCTCCCGCACGACGCCTACCCTATCCGCAACCACCCGCACGCCACCTCGCACGCCGACCTCCACCACGCCCAGCAGCCGTCCCCCTCGCGAGGCCCGTCCCGCCTCCCGGCCTTCCTCCAGGACCGCCAGCAGGCCCTTGCCCGACCTCGCTCCATGGTCGAGCTGCGGCAGTCGCAGCAGGCGCGAGAGCGCACCTCGCCGCCGTCGTCGATGCACGCCCCGTACGCCGAGCACGTCGAGCACGCGCAGTACGACGCGAGCCCGAGCGACCGGTACGACCACCTCCAGGACTCGCCGGCCGAGAGCGTGCCGAGCAGCGCCGGCGCGCTCCAGCGCCGTCAGTTCGAGCGCCAGCTCCAGAGCGACTTCGACGAGCGGCGGCGGCTGCGAGCGTCCGAGGGCCGGCCGCGCGAGCGCACTCAGTCCGAGGGCGTCATCCGGCCGCTCGAGCGCGTGCGGTCGCGCTCGCTGTCGGCCAAGGAGATGAAGGAGCTCGCCGACCGCGAGGCGTCCCGTCGAGTCGAGGAGCAGGTGCCGCTGCCGCAAGAGCCAGGAGCAGCTCGTCTCGAGACGGTTGACGACGAGGCGCTCGAGGCGGAGGAGGGGGACGACGATGTCGGCACGGTCATCTCGCTCGCCCCGCCGCCGCAGCGCGAGCCGGGAGCGAGCGGCCTGCAGCGGCAGAGTACGCTCCTGACGGCCGGCGCGAGCACGGTTCGGCGCCGCAAGGAGCTCGACCGCCTCCTCGCCCCGACGAGCCGACACGCCGGCATCTCGAGCCTCGGCACGATCGCCCAGTCGCCTACGCCGTCCACCACCTCGTCCGCCGTCACGAACTCGACCCAGCCTCGTGCCGCCTCGCACGCCTCGGCCCAGGTCGCGTCGCTGCCGTCGCCCGTCGTCCTCGAGCAGGCCAAGCACGGCAAAGGCGCCCGCGTCGAGCTCGACCTCGCCCTCGAGACGCCGCTCGTCGTCGAGGGCGGGCTCCTCAAGGGCCGTCTCGAGGTGCGCATCCGCAAGAGCAAGGAGCGCGAGGGCGAGGTCTGGGTCGGGACGCCCAAGATCCGGGTCATCGGCTTCGAGGGTGCGTCCTCCTCCCCCTCCTCCTTCTTCCTTTCTCCTCGACCCGACACTGACTCTCATTCTTCGCAGAGCTCTCGTCGGGCGACGGCCGCTACATCTTCTACCACGCCTCGGCGCCGGCATCGACCTCGACCGACCCGCTCGCGTGTTACGACTCGCCCGCCGACAGTGAGGGCTTCCACCGCGGCAAGAGCGGGCAGCACAACGTCGCCGTCAAGATGAGCCTGCCGATCGGCAAGGGCGCCAAGGGGCCGTGGAAGGGCAAGCAGGGCGTCGTTCGCTACATCGCCATCGCGTGCGTCCACCTCTCCCTCGTCTCGCCGAGCCAGTTTCCGTCGTCCTGACTCGTCCTGGCCCTTTCACAGGTCACTCAAGCTCAAGTCCAAGGAGGGCTCGGACCGGTCGATCGCCCACTTCTACCGCCACGTCGAGGTGTACCCGTATTTTAACCCGGCGCTTACGCTCGCGCCCGCCATCAAGCCGCTCACGGCCGACGCAGCCAAGTCGCTCTTCATGGGTGGCAGCGGCAAGGTCACGCTGCACGCGTCGCTCCACCGCGAGACGTGGGTCGCAGGGCAGCGCTGCTACGTCGAGGTCCGCGTCTCGAACGAGTCGAGCAAGAAGGTCCGTCCGCCTCTCCGTCGCCCAAACCTCGTCCTGCCTGCGCCATACTGACACTCGTCCTCTCCCGCAACAGGTCAAGGCCCTCACGCTCGCCCTCATCCGCACCACGGCCGTCTACCGCTCGGCCTCGCGCACGACCTCGCACGGACCGCGCGACCTGTACGGCTTCGGCGTCGACGCCGTCCCTGCGTCGTCGAGTGAGCCGACGCAGACGCAGACGACGCGCAAGAAGGTCGCCGAGACGACGCTCGAGCTGGGCAAGAAGGGCACCAAGGGCGTCACGGCCAAGGGCACCTGGCTGGGAGTCGAGGCGGGCGAGTCGGCCGACTTTGCGCCCTCGTTCCTCATCCCGGTGCGTCCTTGTCTCTCTCCCCTCTCCACCTCTTCTCGCGGATCGTGCCTGACGTGTCGCATTGCAGGAGGACGCGCTCACGATCGCTCGCGGTCGGCACCTCGAGAACACGTACTCGGTCAAGGTCTCGGTCGGCGGCTCCCTGTCGGCAGACATCTCGGTCGACATCCCCATCCGCGTCGTCAACTTTATCTCGCTCGACCCGCCACCCGGCCACGTCGGGCCCTCGCCGCTGCCAGACCAGCCTCGTCGCCCGGTCGCCCGCAGCTGGAGCTCGAACCAGCTTCGCGACGCCGTGCGCCCGTCCCAGGCGACGGTCGGCCGCATGACGAGCCACGACTCGCTCCGCCTGGAGGACCTGAACGGCGCCCGCCCTCGGCAGCAGCGACCGCCGCTGTCGCGCATCGCGTCGGTCGAGTCGGTCCGCACGAGCGACCTGCCTCGTGCCGAGCCCGTCGCCGACCGTGCTCGCCCGGCGCCGGCGCAGCACCTGTCGGCACGCTCGGACGAGGAGAACCTCCCGCCGGCCGAGAGGAGCCAGGTCGTCGTCGACCGGGCCAAGCGTCGCCAGCTGCAGCACCAGATGTCGCTCCAGTGCATCTCGTCGGCCATCGCGTCCGCCACAGCTCGGCGGAGCCCGAACGTGCGCGAGCGCGAGCCGACGCTGCGCGCGGCGGCGTCGCACGGCGACCTGTACGAGGCGAGGCTCGCCGTCGACGAGTCGCCCGATGCGGGCTACTACGGCGGCGGCGTCGAGGAGGACCTCTTCACGCTCCCCGCCGTCAACCTGCACTCGGACGTCCAGTTCGGCCTCGGCCTCGGTCTCGACGACGTCGGGATCCAGCTCGACGACCTCGACGAGGTTCCGGACGACCCGACCGCCCTCGACCGCCACGTCCACCACGAGCCGTCGTCTCGGTACCAGCCGCAAGAGCAGCACCAGCAGCCGTGCCGGCACCACTACCAGCCCGAACCGATGCGCCCCGAGGACCTCTACGCCTCGCAGCCCGCCGACGCGCATGTCGATGCCGACCAAGACTCGGACGACGAGCTCGACTCGATCCTGCAGTCGCACTTTAGCGAGGACGAGGACGAGCACCTCGATCGTCCGACGTCTCTGCACGCTCGAGCGCCGTCGTCGCCGCCGCAACGAGCCGAGCCGGCTGTTCCTCGCTCGGCGTCGCCCGTCAAGCGACACTCGCCGATCCCGCCGTCGTCGCCCGTCAAGGCCTCGCCTTCGTCGAGGCGCCCGTCCGACACGTTCGCCTTCGCGACACCATCGTCGCCGATCAAGGCCGGCGTCGAGCTCCCGGTCGTCGACGAGGACGAGCACCCTGCCGCACGGACTACTCGCCCGCTGCCGACGCCGCCCGTCGTGCACGCCGCGCCGAGCAGCCCGCGCAAGGCCTCGCACGTGCAACCGGCGGCGGGTCGCGAGCCGTCGTCGCTGCGCAAGACACCGTCGGGCGCCTCGCTCAGGCGCAACCCGGGCGTCCTGCGCAAGGCGGGCTCGACCAGGTCGATCCGCAGCGCCGCCTCGTCGCTCTACGTCGCCTCGACGGCCGATGCGACTCGTGCTCTCGGCATGGCGCGCAGCCCCTCGATCGCCTCGCCGCGCGTGTCGCCCATCCTCGCCTCGGGCACGACCTTTGGCGTCCGCCCGACCCTCTCGCCGACCGTCGCCACGCCGGCCTCGCCCGTGCGGCGAGTCGTCAAGACGCCGTCGCCGTCGCTGCGCCCGACGCGCTCGATGGCCGAGCTGCGCAGCGCGCCCCCGCCGTCATCCTTCTTCGCCGGCGGCAGCCCTCACGAGCGGCCGGCCTCGCCGCGCAAGTCGACGGTCCTGCCCTCGGTCAAGAACAAGGTCGCCGCGCTCGAGACGCGCCAGGCGACGCTGCACCGGCTCGCGACGACGAGTCGCGAGGGCGGTCGGGCGCGCGTGCCGGCGGCGCAGCTCTCGAGGGCCGACTCGATCATGTCGAGCGCGAGCTCGGTCATGCCGAGCGAGTTCAACCTGAACCGCACCAACAGCATGGCTTCGTTCAAGGCGCCACTGCTCAAGCGCGGCGCGACCATCCTCGAGCCGACGCCTCCTGTTCCTTCTCTCCCCGCCTTGTAGACACTGCCCTCTCCTCGCCCTTATTCATCGTCCACACATACCCTGTCCATACCCAGCATCCTTTCTAGCCATCTCTGCATCGCGAGCCTGCGTTATGACCTCGTCCTCGCTCGCCTCGCGTCTCGGCCTTCCCAAGTTGACCTTCTCGCTCTCGCACGTCTCGAGCGCGACTTGAACAGTAGCGCTCTCTCTGCCTCTCTGGCTTCGATGGACGCCTGTCACGCCTGAGAGAGCGACCACAATGTGCGAGACGGTGGCATTGCGCGTGAGAGCCTGTCGGCGCTTTCAAGGGGTCAAAGCGCTCCTCTCTTCGTCCGTTTCCTCGCTCTCGCGCTCGCTCGTCTCGACAACTCCTTGCCCCGTCTTCTCTTGAGAGACGCAGGACCTGCTCGAGGGCTGCCTCACATTGGCAAAGACGCTCTGAAAGGATGCCTCGACCAAGAGTCCGCTCGTCCGCTTTCAAGTTGACTCGCGCTGCACTTCTCGACATCGCTCCAACGCTCTCGCTCAGCCGAGATAAACGAAACTCTGCGTTGCACACACACCGTGTCACCCTGGGGGTTCCTCCTCGTCCTCCGCCTCTCGGGCTGCCGCTCTCGCCGCCCTGTCCAGCTCGATCCTGACCTGCTCTCCCCAGCTCAAACCGCTCGCGCCGCCCCGCTCCCGCCCGCCCGTCCTCCCACCTGCGCTCGCCCTCGAAGAGCTCGCCCTCGGAGTCGTCAAAAGCCCCTCGTCGCCGCGCTCCCACGCCCGCACGACGGGCCTCGGGGCCGTCCACCTCGCCCACAGACCGGGCTCTCTCCTCGGCGGCGCGCCGTGGCCCTGGCCCTGCGCGTTCGGGTCTGACCGCAGGCGGGAGGGGACAACGTGCCAGTCTGGCTCGGGTGGGGAAGGTGCGAGCGGGCGGTTGGAGGAAGGACGGGAGGGGGAGGTCGAGCGAGGGGCAAGGGGGGCGAAGCGCACGACGCGAGGTGGGATACGACTCGTTGCTGGAAGAGCAGCGGCGAGTGTCGAGTAAGGAGAGGCTGACGTCGGTTCGGGGAGGGAAGGACGAGGGCGTGGCGGGGTGGGAGGAGCCGGCGACGAGGACGAGCCGCCCTGCGACGTCCTCGCCCGGCGCCAGCGTGAGGGCGAGAAGACGCTGCGCGAGCACGACGACCTTGACGTCGTTGTTGCGGCTGTCGACGGGCTCGAGTGAGGCGTGCGGGCCAGGGCGGGCGTCTCGAGGCAGGTGAAAGAGCCGAGCGAGGTCCACGAGTCGGACGTCGGGACGTGCGGTGAAGGCGGCGTAAGTGTCGCCTCGCTCACAGGATGGGTCGGTGAGGTGGAAAGAGGCGGAGGACCTGCGATTGGGGGCTCGAGCGGGTCAGCTCTGTTGCCGTGCGACGCATTGGCGGGACGCACCTTCGAGGCCGGTCGTCCAGGCCGAGAGGGTGCCGTCGTCGGCGGTACCTGCGCTCGGGGTGCAGGTCAGCGCCGCTCAAGAGTCCGAGAGAGGCAGCGAGAGTGGACGCACGTAGCTCATCGAGGCACTCTGTGGTGTAGGTCGAGTACCGCTGGTGCCGCCGCGCTCCCGACGCCGCCATGCTCGACCCGCCTGCGCCGCAAACGACCTCGACTCCCTCGCCATGGCCCTCGAGGTCCACCGACGCCACGCTGTGCCCCGCCCTCGCCGTTCCCAGCTCGTGTCGCTCCAGCGAGCCCGCTCCCACCGCTCGGACGCTGTCGCCGCTGCCGCCGTGAAGGAGCACGCTTGCGCTGAGGCTGACGGGCCTGCCTGCGATGGCGGGCTGGACGATGGTGGCGCTGTCGACGAGCGCCGTTGAGGGGGTGAGGGCGAGCGGAGTGCGGGGAGGGGTGGGAGCGGCGGATGAGGCGGCGAGTGAGGGCGAGGGCGTGGGCGAGTCGAAGAAGGGCAAGCTGGACCGTGCGAGTGGGCGCATGCAGGTGCTCAGGCGAGTGCCATCGAGAGAGTGAAGCGAGAGAGGGAGAGGGAGGAGGAGGAGGCCGACGAGGAGCCGGCGGACCAACTCCAGACAAAGGAGGTCTGTGCACGCTCCCCTTCTCTCGCTCTCGCTCCTCAAGCACTGCACAATGACCACTTGCGACACAGCTCTACGACTGGCCAAACCCTCGCCGCAGCACAAAGTCCATCCGCCGCGCGATAAAGTCGGGCGTCCGCACCCCGTCCTTGTCGCCGCCCAAGTAGCCCGCGATCCTCGCCGCTCCAACCGTCACGCCGACGACCGCTGCGACCCACGCCGCCTGCCACTCGCGCCCCTGCGTCACCTTGCGCCGCACCGAGTCGCGCTCGCCGGCGCGCCGCCGCCGAGGCGCGAGCGACCGCGGCGCGATCGGCGACACGAGCATGCGCACGCCGACGAGGCCGTGGTACGTCGCGAGGCTCGTCAGGGCCGCGTACGACGCCGCCGACCCGAGGCGCACGACGAGGTTCGAGTGGTTGAGCGCGAGGGACGAGAACGTGTAGTTGAAGAAGGAAGGCGACAGGGACGAGATGGGCGGCTCGGGCGAGGCGGGCAGCAGGCGGTGGAGCCAGACGTGGTGCAGGACGAAGGGCAGGAGGGCGTAGCCCGTCGCCTGGTGCAACGTCGGGAGCGGAACGAGAGCGCCCGTCGAAGCCGGTACCGCCGAGGGGACGACGAGCTCCTCGTCGGTCGTCGTCGTCGCGACGAGCTCGCCCTCGAGCTCGTCCACCTCGTCGACGGCGAGGTCGCGCTCGACCTCGTTGGCCCTTGCAAAGTCGGGGCCGACGAGCTCGTCGGCGTGGACGGTCGCGAGTTCCCTCGCGCGGCGCCTGACCTCGTCGCGGCGCACCTTGCGGCGCTCGACGCGCTCGACGACCTTGAGCCACCGCAGCACCATGCCGCTCAGGACGTGCGCCGACAGCGAGCCCCACACCCACACCGGCTCGGTCCACTCGCCCTGGTACAGCTCGCGCGCGACGAGGAGGAACCCGTTGGCGCGGTTCTCGGCGCTCGTGAGGTACTTGGGCCGCTGCGGCAGGAGCGCGCTCAGCGGCGACGCGAGGTGCACGACGCCAAACAGGGCGAACGTGGCCGCGCTCGTCGTCTGGACGAGGCGCAAGGCCGGGTTGACGGTCTCGAGGATCGTGAGCGTCGCCGAGTCGCCCGCCCAGTCCTTGGTGCGGGCGCGCCGCGAGCGGCCGCTGCCCTGCGCATCGGCGACCGAGGCCTCGGTGCGCGCGCGCGAGCTGTCCTGGCGCGGCGAGCGTGTGGGCTCACGAGGTCGAGGTGGGGAGGTCGACTCGGGGGAGGGGGACGTGGCGTCGGCGGGCGCGGGTCGCGCTGGTGCAGGCATGTCGAGAGCGAGCACGAGCGTGGTGCGGGCTGTCTAGCTGGCCGGCGAATGAGGAGGGAAGGGAAGCTTGCCCCTCTCGCTCAACGTGCTCGCTCTCGTTGGTGGACCGGCCTCGGCGAGCGGCAATACGCAATGGAATGCAGAGATACTAGACAGCACGGCCTGCACATAGATCATGACCTCCCTCGAACGCGCTCAGACGGCGACCGAGTGCCTCCTCAAACCCGCTCCTGCTCCTCCTCCTGCTCCCGACCCGCTCCTCGGCGCCGCCGACGCCCTCGCCTTGCGCCGCTCGTCCGCCGCCGACGCCCTCGACGAAGCCGTCGACGTCGACGCCCGCTTGAGGAACTGGCGCTCGTTCCACTCGGCGTCGTCGTCGTCGCTGCTGCTCATGCTGTCCTCGACGATCGGCGAGTCGACGGGAGGCGGGGGAGCGACACGAGGCTTCTTGCCGGCGAGCGATGGAGGGCGAGAGGCGGGCGCGTCGAGGAGAGGGAGCGGCGGCACGGCCGAGTGCGACGAGGTCGACGAGGAGGAAGACGGGGGCGCCTTGGTCGACTTGCGCGGCTTGGCGCCGCTCGACGACGACGAGGTCGAGGCCTTGCTGACGGGCTTGTAGTCCTCGGGACGTCGCATCTTGCTGCGGAACGGCGCGAATGAAGGTCAATCAGGCGAAAGGGCGAGGCGAGCAAGAGAGAGAGAGAGAGAGGGGGCGGACGCACGTGTTCAGCTTTGGCAGGGCGTAGTTGACCGACTTGCGGGCCCGCCGACCGCCTGCGCCCTCCTCGGTCGACTCCTGCGACTCTGTCCGAGCCGGCACACCCGCACCCTCTTCGTCGAGCAGCTCGAGCTCCTCGACCCGCCTCGCTTTGGTCACGCGACTCTTCGGGCCGAGGACCGTCTCGTCGGCGACGAGGCTCGACGCGCTCGTCTCCTCGGGCGCAGGCTCGTCGTCCTCGGGCTCGTCGACGACTGGCGGCGCCGCTGCCACGGCCGCACGCTGCGTCCGCACGGCGTCCTTCTTGGCCTGGAGGAGCGCCGCGCCGCGGCTCGACGACAGCGAGTGCGACAAGTCGTCCTCGGCGTCGGCGTCGCCACGACGAGGAGCCGAAGGTGAAGCGCTGGGCGCCGCCTTGCCCTTGCCCTTGCCCGCCGTCGAGGGCGCGGCGGGCTCGGGCCCGGGCTGGATCTCGCGCAGGACCGTGCGGCGCTCGTCCTCCTCGAACTCGCGTTGACGAGGTGGCGACGCAGGTTCGAGCTCAGGCTCGGGCTCGGGCGTCGGCGTCCTGCCCGTGCGAGTCGAGCGCGACGACGACGACGATGCGGCGAGGACGACCACCGGCGGCGCGAGGAGCGACGAGGCGCGGCGCTTGCCCCTCGCTGCGCTCCGCACCGCGACCGTGGCCGGCACCGAGGGCGACTCGAGCTCGGGCTCGGCATCGCCGTCCTGGTTGTGCCCAGGCGCCGGCACGGGCTCGACCTCGCCGTCGTCCTCCTCGGCCATGCCAAACTCGCTGCTGCCCGCGCTCGCGAGCCCAGGGCGGAGCATGCCCGACACGCGGCGCTTGGGGCGCGACGACGACGACGAGCCGCCGGTGCCGCTGCTGCTCGCCGTGGTCGGCGGCGTGAGCGCGTCGTGCGAGGTGGCCGAGGGGGCTTTGGGCGGGGCGCGCGGCGCGCGAGCTGGGCGCGAGAGGGTCGAGAAAGGCGGGGTAGAGGCGGCTGGGGAGGGTGGGCTGGGAGGCGAGACGGGCGTGGGAAGGGCAGCTGAGGTGGACGCGACGGGAGGTGCGGCGGCGAAAGCGGCGGTGGTGGACGGGCCGGCGTAGCCGGGCATGCTGCGCGCGAGGTACGCGGTCAGTCACGGTTCTGGGGACTCGAGACGTCGTAGAGGGGCTCACTCGGGCAAGATGGGCACGCCCCAGCTGCTGCTGGCGGGAGCGGCCTCGACGTCGTCCTCGCCGCTCGTGCCCTCGCTGATGTTGCTCAGGTCGGGCGGCGCCGCCATGGACGACCTCGCTGCGCGTGCGGCGAGTGACCTCCTTCGAGAGAGCGAGATGTTGGCGTGCGGGTCGGCGGTCGGGTCGGCGGACGAGGTGGAAGCGACTGGAGCGACAGGTTCTGCAGGACGATGGGCCGGTCAGCTCGGTTTCGGGACCGAGTGCGAGATGGGGGCGCACCTGGCTGCGGTGCTTGAGGGATGCGTGGCTCGGGCGAGGGCATGGGCGTGGCGCCGGTCGGGAGCATGAGGTGGACGGCCTGGAGCGCGGCCGAGGCGTGGGCGAGAGCTCGGCGCATGGCCTGCGGTCGAGTGAGGGTGAGCGGCGCAGCTCTCGGGTTGCAGAAGGCGAAGGAGGTGGAGCTCACCTCGACTTGGTCGGGGTCGTAGGGCGAGGCGGGTGCTCGTCGGAGGCGGTCGCGCTCGTCGATCAACTGGCGCTCGCGGTCGTCTGCGCGGTCGAGGCGGTCGCGCAGGGCGGCGTTCTCGCACTCGAGCTGGAACTGGGTGCCCTTGAGGGCGAGACGCTCGCCGCGCATGAGCGAGATCTGGCGCTGGAGGTCGGCATTGGTCCTGTTTGTCGCGGCGGGGGGTTCAGCTCGGGGTCGAGGACGAGAGGAGAGTGGGTGGACGGACTTGTGGAGTTCCGAGTTCTTGAGGATGATTTCCTTGTTCTGCGAGAGGTGCTTGCGCTTGACTGGGGGAGGGTGAGGCGAGTTGGTCAGGGTTGAGCGAGATGAGGACGGGGGGAGAGGGAGGGGGGGGCTGACAGGCCTCGTACGTCTCGAGCATGAGGGATGTCGACTGGTGTCCTTGGCCGTGCTGCATGCCCGACAGCCTGCGGGTTGTCGTCATGGCCGCCGAGCGAGGGAGGAGGACGAGGAGCGACGCGGGGACGAGAGAGCGGCAACAAGCTCCCCCGCTTCTCTCCCTCGACTCGTCCAGTGCGACCTGCCGCGCGCTCACCATGGCCCAAGAGTGCGCACCACCCCGTCCGCTCTCGAACCACCGGCCCCCAACTGACCTTCGCCCTTCCCTGCAGTGGCCGTCGCGCCTTCACCCCCGCCGACAAGCAACATCTCGCCCACTTGCTCAGCACCATCCCGCCCGACAAGCGCGGCACCCCCTCGACTCACAAGGAGATGGAGCGACGCGTGCGTCCCACCCTCCCTCTCGCCCCGCCCCGACTCGCGCTCGACCCCGCTTCCCCCTCACGCTCACCTCGTCCCTCCCGCGCAACAGTACCCCGAGCACACCTACCAGGCCTGGATGAACCACTACAATCGGGTCGACAAGGACGGCATCGACCGCCTCATCGAGGGCATCCGCCGACAGCGCCAGCGCGACAACAAGGCCGCCCGCTCGGCAAAGGGCCAAGGGCGCGCTCGCGACGACGACGACGACGACGACGACGACGACGACGACGAGCACGATCATCCCGCCGACGACACCGCGCCGCCGGCCAAGAAGAACAAGAAGAAGCGCAAGGCGCTCGAGCTCCCTCGCCCCTCGTCCTCGTCCTCCTCCGACGACGACTCGGACGCGCCGAGGCGCAAGCCTCGCTCCAACGCGCGCAAGAAGTACACCGACGACGACTTCAAGCAGCTCGTTCGCGTCCTGTACCGCGCCGAGCAGGAGAGCTGGCTCAAGCAGCGCATCTACACCGAGCTCGAGGCCTACGTGCGTCCACCCACCTTCCTCTCCCTCCTGCACCTTTCGAGACCGAGCGACGAACCTGACCCACGCTCGTCGCTCGCAGAATCCCGACCACTCGGTCCAGTCGTGGCAGACGTACCACCGCGACCACCGCGACGCCGTCGACCAGTCGCTGCGCGAGTACCGCAAGCGCATGAAGGTCGCCAAGCAGACCAAGAAGGACAAGAAGCGCCGCAAGCGCGACGCAACGACTGAGTCGGCCGCGTCGTCGACGCTCCCGCCGCCGCGCAAGAAGCAGAAGCAGAAGCAGGACCCGATCGAGCTCCGCAGCGACGACGACGACGACGACGACGCGCCCGGCCCGTCCACCCAGGCGCAGCCTCGTCCTGTACCTGTCGCGAGCAGCAGCAGCAAGGCGGCGCACCCTGTCGCGTCAACGTCGACGTCAGCCGCCCAAGCCGCCGCCGCCACCTCGACCACGGCCGCACCCGCTCGCGCCCCTCGCGCCTCGCTCCCCGCCCAGCCCACCGCCTCGGCACCCGCCAAAGCCCCTCGTCCCTCGCTTCCTGCGCCGAGCACCGCTCCCCTGGCGTCGTCGTCGGCGCCGAGCGGCAAGGGCAAGCGGCGCGCCGTCGACCC
>NW_017264932.1:991910-1073779 GCF_001329695.1 Rhodotorula graminis WP1 | reverse complement strand
CGTCGCGTCGGGGAGCGGCGCCGCCGGCGCGAGCGTCGAGCACGCAGCTGAGGGCGAGCGCGAGGAGGCCGAGGCGGCGCCGTTCGGCGAGCAGGACACGGCGGAGCTCGTGTACCAGCTCGCGCGCGCCGAGCTCAACGGGTGGGACAAGGACACGGTCTGGGTGTACATGGCCAAGAAGGTGCGTCCCTGCTTCTCTTTTCTAACCCTCCCTCTCTCGTCGAGCCGAGTCACTCACGCATCTTCCCTCTTCCGCGCCACCCCGCCGCAGCTCGGCCGCTCGCCCGACGACTGGCACGCCTACTACCTCGCCAACGTCGTCGACCTCCTCCTCAAGGTCGCGCACAAGGTCGGCGAGCTCCTCGCGGCGCAGCAGCGCAAGCGCGACGCCACGGCGGCGGCGGCGGCGGCTCAGCAGGAGAAGGACGAGGCCGACCGGTTCGAGCGCGAGCGCGCGGAGGCGGCAGCGGCGGCGGCGGTGGCAGAAGAGGAGCGCGTCCGGCTCGAGAAGGAGCGCGAGGACGCGCAGCGCCGGGCGCGCGAGGCCGAGGAGCAGCGCGAGCGCGAGGAGCAGGCGCGGCTCGATGCCGAGGAGGAGGCGCTCAAGCGGGCGGCGGCTGAGGCTGAGGAGCGCGAGGAGCGGGAGCGGGTCGAGCGTGTCGAGGCGGACAAGGTGCGGGCGGAGAAGACGCGGCAGGCGAGGCGGGAGAAGGACCGCGCGAGGAGGAAGGAGGGAGCCTCGTGCGTCGACTTTGGCCCGTCCTTTCCTTCCCTGTGCGCGATACCGACAGCTCTATCGCCGTAACAGGACCTCGCCGCCGCCGTTCTCGTCGCAAGAACAACGCCCTGTCGCTGTCAAGCCTACCTCGACCGCCCAGCCCGCCGCCCCGACCGTCCTCACGCCGCGCAGCACCCCTCCTCTGCGCGCCGCCGCCGCGCCGCTCTTCCTCCCGTCGTCGCCCACTACGCGCGCCTCGATCGAGGCCATGTACGGCCCCGACCTCGCCGCCATCGACGAGGAAGACGACCAAGCGCTTCCTGCGCCCGACGCGTCCGGCAGCTCGCTGCCGCACCTGTCGCAGTACTCGGTCGCGCCCTCGCCGTTCCTCGACGGTCATGTGCTCGCCTCTCGGCGCCAGAACGGCGGCGACGCGGACGAGCTCGGCTCCGGCGCCGACACGGACGACCGCGAGCTCGACGAGCAGCTCAAGGCGGCCGTCGCCCCGACGGTCAAGGTCGAGCGCGACGACGACGACGCGCGGTTCGAGCTCGAGCAACATGCCGTTCACGACGACAGCGACGACGTGTCGATCTGGGACCCGCTCCTCGACGTCGAGTACAACCTCATCATCGACTCGCACGAGCTCGTCGAGGCGCTCTCGGCACGGGCCGCCGCCGCCGCCGCCGCCGAGCTCGACGCAGGCCCGCTCACTGCCGAGCAGCCGACAGCGTCGAGCAGCAAGAAGCGCCGCAGGACCGAGTCGCCCGCTCGTGCGACGACCGACGAGCTCGAGCAGCACGAGCACGAGCAGCCGGCGAGCAAGCGCCAGCGCGTCGTAGACGAGCATGTCGTCGATGCACCTCTTGTCGCACAACCTGCGCAGGGGCCCGCGACCGTCGACGTGGCGCCGGCGCCCCCCCTGCGCTCGAGCCCCTCCGTCCCGCGCCGGGTCCCTCGCGCCTCCCTCGCCGCCGTCGCGAGCGCCTCCCCGGCGCCTCCCGCTCCAGCACCCGTCGCCGCCCCGGCACCTGCGCCGACGCCGACGCCGGCGCCGAGCGCGACCGCCCGCCGCCCGCTCAAGGACGAGCTCGCGGCCGTGAGCGCCGCGTCGGGCCTGTCGTACACGGCCGTGCGCGACCTGTACTTCTGCGTGTCGGCCCTGAGCGACCTGTCGATCCTGCGCGACGTCGCGCTCTTCTTCTCGCCGCCGGCGGCGGCGACGGCGGCGGGGCAGAGGCTCGAGGAGGGGACGGCCGAGTGGGAGCGTGCGAGGAGGAGGGTCGACAAGTACGTGTGGAGCGCGAGGGAGGACGAGGTGGTGCTCGAGGGGACGGACGAGGCGAGGGCGCGAGTCGACGAGCGCAAGGGCGCCGGGTCGGTCGAGCGCAGGAGGGAGTTCCTGCGGCGCGCCAAGATGACCAAGATTGCCGACCTGAGGGCGTCGTTGTACTCTCGCAAGGCCTAGCTGCTTCTCTCTGTCGTGTTGCCATCAACCCCATAGCTTTTCCGGCCGCTTCCTCTCGAGAGGGGCAAAGAGAGGGAACCGCGAGCGCGTGGAACAAGTACAGGCAAGCGTTGCAACTGCGACAGGACTGCGACGAGAAAGAGAGAAAGGGAGGGACACGCTGAAACGAGAGAGGTGCGGGGCGCTAGGAGGCGGTCGGGAGGACACTGCGATGAAGGGATAGGAGGAGGTCAGTGCGCGAAGAAAGAGAGGAAGCGACAGAGGCGAGAGAGAGAGAAAGCGCGAGACGCACTGGTCGTCGTCGATCGTCTGGTACAGGTGGCCGTCGTCGATGAGGGTCTGGTACTCCTGCCGGACGCGATCCTGGTTGCCGCCGACCTGGCGCAAGATCGAGTTGACGTTGACGCCCTCCTCGCCGGCCACGCCGGACGACACCTGCTCGGCGACGTACTGCATGACGCTGCGCTGCACGTTCGGCAGGTCGGCGTACGGGTCGCCGCCTGCGCCGCCTCCTGCGCCGCCGGCCGCGTACGGGTTGGCGGCCCCGCCGTCAAAGGTCGTCGCGTTGATCGAGTTCATGCCGCCGGTCGCTCCCCCGGGCTGTGTGGACAAGCTTCGTCAGGTCGACATTATCAGGAGAGGGGGGAAGAGAAAGGTGGGCGCACCGGGCCGTCCTTGTAGAACTTGTGGACGTAGATGGCCTCGATCGGGTGGAAGAGGATCTCGTTGAAGTCGTCGATGCGGCGGAAGCGGTTGACGTTGAGGTGGCGCTTGCCGTTGAACGACTTGAGCGAGCCGATGATGCGCACGTAAGTGTTGATCCTGTGGGCGCCGGGGCTGTGAGCGCGCGAATTGAGCGGGATGATAGAGAGAGCAGGGGACGCACGCAAAGTCGTCGTACGGGTTGCTCGTCTCCTCTGCGGCCGGGTCCTTCCAGCTCCTCGCGTCGACCTGGCCTGCGAGCGTGACGGACCTGGGTCAGGACGGGCGAGAGAGTCTCGGCGAAGAGGGGAGGGACGCACCCGTGCCGTCCTCGACGAGCATGTTGAGCTGCGTCTGCGTCGAGCTGACGTTGCGGATACAGGCGACGAGCGTGACCTGTGTGTAGGGCGAGTGAGCGTTGACGTCCGCTGCAAGCAGCGCCGTCTCTGGGAAGAGAGACGAGCGCGGCAAGGAGGAAGGGGGGGCTCACATCTTTGACCTCGGCGCCGTCAATGTAGAACTCGGCCTCGGCAAAGGCCTGCTCGGCGTTGAGCAGCTGGTGGATGGTGATGGGGCGCAGTGCCGACGAGCCGGTGCGCTGCGAGGTCGAGGTCGAAGTCAGCTGTCGGGCTCGAGGTTCACGAGGGCGAGGGAGGGACGGGGAGGGTGGGACGCACCTTGCCGCCGCCTGGACTGGACTGGCTGCCGCCCTGAGACATGAAACCGCCGCCTGCGTAGCCTGCGAGTGCGCCGAGGGCGAGGAGTCAGCGCCTGATGAGGAGGCGAGGTGCGAGGCCACGAGGCGGGCGCAGGGGGGCGAGGCGGGAGAGTCGAGGGACGTGTAGCGCACTCATGGTGTAGTTCTGGTGGGGCTAGTGGGTGCGTAGACGAGGTGCGGAGCGAGAGACGAGCGGCGACGAGATGAGAGCGCGTCGACCCGCGTCGTCGCCTGCCACCTCGTCGCCGTCGTCAGCTCGAGTCGTCGCAGAGAAGCCGTCTCGGCTACCGAGCAACTCTCGAGCGTCACGCGCCACGAGCAGACAGCCGAGCGAGTCGAGTCGAGAGACCGCTCGCTTCCCTCTCTCCTCGTCGCTCTCTCGCACGGTGCTTCTCGACGTCGGTCGCTCAAGGGCAGCCAGCACAGCTCCCTCGACCACCTCGACGACATCTCGGTCCCGTCTCTCGCTCCTCACCTCTCGGTCCTCGCCTCTCGCGCCTCAAAAGCCGAGTGATGTGTACAGCCTCGGGAGGCCGCGCGAGGGCGTCGAGTTGGCCGAGGCCTCGTTGCACAAACTGGCGGATGTACACCCGAGACGCCGGTCGATCCCAACGCGCACGCGAGCCTCCCGCAGCGAGAAACGTCTGGGAGCCCGAGAAAGAAGAGGAGGTCCGGGAGCGACGACGACGGGGGGTCGGTTTAACCCGACTTGCCCTGCGGCTGCTTGTTGCGCTGGACTGCTCGAGGAGGAATAGGACGAGAGAGAGGTCAGATCGACGTGGCGATTGCGCTGGACCGGGACGGGAGGGAGGAAAGGGCGACGCACCCTTGGCGCCCGGCGCGGCAGTGACCTGTAGGGGGGCAGGGACGGGTCAGGACGACGGTGACGACGACGACTGGGAGGAACGAGAGGGACGCACGTTTACGAAGCGCGAGTTGTAAAGGTGGCGCTTCTTGGCACGGCCAGTGACCTTCTTCTTCTTCTCCTGCGGCTCGACCTTGGGGGTCTGCGACTTGACCTTACCGGCACGGGCAAGCGATCCGTGAACCTTTCCCCTGCAGGATGGCGAGCGAGGGGTGCGTGTAGTCGGGCCGAGGTGGAGGAGGCGGAGGGGGAGGGGAGGGGGAGCGGCGACGGTCAGCTCGCCTGCACGGGTGGAACGCTCGAGGTGCTCAACTGGGTGCCCGCCCGCGCATCCGCCTCGCTCCTTCGTCCACCGATACGCCCGATCCGCGCCCTCGTTCCTGCGCAGGCGACGAGCCGCGTGCGCCGTCGCTCGCTGGAGCAAACTCCGCGCTAGCTCGCCGCCACCCCTCGTGCTCGTCCTGCGTCGACCGGCGGGGCGGGTGCGGGTGTTGACGGCGTCGAGGGTGGTCGGGTGTGCGAGCAAGTGGCGCAAAAGACTGACATGGTGTTGTCGAAGAGCGAGGCTGGAGGAGAAAGCGAGGGCGAGGCTCGCACTCGCTCGTCGCGGCAAGCTCGCCCCGGCCTCGTCCCTCTCTCACTCCGCCCACACTCAGCTCGCATCCAGCGCCCTGCTGCTGCGCACGACGCACCTCTACACGGCTACTGCTCCCTCCTCGCCCCATCGCCACCGGCTCACAGCCGTTCGTCGTCCGCCCCGCCCCCTCAGCTCTCCGCGGCACCTTCCACCCGCCCTCTCGCCCGCCTACCGCCATCCTGCGCCTGGTCCGCTCGCTACCGACCGTCGAGACGGCTCCTCGTGGCCCGCCGCCCACCTTTTCGTGCTCCCGCTCGAGGGTCTCGCTCCCACTCCTCCTCGCTTGCTTGACGGTCTCTGGCGCGTGAGCCAAGGTCTTCCGGCCGCGCTTTGCCGCTCTCGCGCCGCTCTGCACGCTTGCTAGCGGCTAGTGAGCGATGCCCTCGAAAGCGGGCTCGTCGCTGCATGAGGCGAGCGCACAGGCGAGCGACAAAACGGCTCATTACAAGCGAGGTTATGGAAGGTCAAGCGAAAGGTTGTAATGTCACGCCGGTCCCCTGAAAGCTATTGCCGAATACAAAAGTCAAGCGCGAGGTCGTAAGCTCGACAACTCGCGCCCCGCACCTCCTCACCCACGCCCAACTCGCCCGCACCGCTGCTGTGCCTTGCCGGCGCGTGTCCAGCTCATCTTCATCGCATCATCTATCTATGGGGCCTGCTCCCTCGCCGCCGCGAGCGGCCGCCGAGGGCGCAGGGCGCATCGCATCTTCATCAGTGACTCGCGTCGACCGACCTCTCTCGACTGGTGGCAACGGTCCATGGGCCTGTGGGCCACGTCGTCGAGGACTATCGCAGCATCAAAGAGACTACTGGGCCAGGCGGCTGCGCTGTCTGGGCTGTGGGCGACGGGTGCGTCCCCCTCCTCCCCGCCTCCCCGTGTTTGGCCCCCCTCTCTCTCTCCCCTCGCCCCCTCTGCTACCTCGCGTCGCTGTGCAGGAGTCTGGATGGACTGACCTGGTCACTCTGCAGGCGGAACGGCTGCGCAAGGCAAGCAGGGCGGTCTTCTGGGCGGCGCGAGGCGGGCTCTCGACCTCGAGGCGGCTCATGTTGTCCTTTGTACGTCCCGCGCACTCTCTTTCTTCCCTGCAGGACCTTCACATGGGTCTGTGCTCCTCGCCGAGCCGCTCACTGACCGTCTCGACCTCGCGCCGCAGGTTAGTCGCGCCCTCGATGGCACCTCCCCCTCGATGGCACCCCCCCTTCTCGGCCTCGAAAGCTTCCCCTCGCGCCCTTGCTGCGCCGCGCGACGGCGCCCTTTCCTTTCCGAAAGCTCTCCTCGTCCCTCGCGAGCGTTCCCGGACCGCAGAGAGTTCTTGTTCGTCGCCGCACTCGTCCCGATGGCTCAGCGAGTCGAGCCGTCGCGGACGGGTCCTTACGAGGCCGCGCGCGCCCTCACGTGCCCCTGAGGGCAGCGGGCGCACTGTGGTGAGCCGCTCGTACGGTGCGCACCCCTGCGGAGCGCCTGTACGCCCGGCCACCTACTAAAAACAGGGGGATCCTGCGCACCCTCGTTCAAACGTTAGCTCTTGATCTAGCAGGGTTACGGTGTTCTGCTCGCGCAGGATCGGACGACGACTTGTCTGCGGTGCAATCGAGCGCGTTTGCCGAGCTACTTTGTCGTGTAGAGCGCGAGTTGTGAGCCTCGCCTCCCTTCTCAAGTCAGTCGAGGAGCGACTCGATTGCAGCTCTTCCGGGCGGCTCTCTCTCTCGCGAGCTCTCTCCGTGCGTGTATTCGAGCGCGTTCTGAGCGAGAGAAGGTGTGGCGGCATTTGTCGTCGGCGCGAATCTCGTTCTCCTTCTCAGCTTCCTCTTTGCTCTTCTCGGCGCACCTGGTTGACGAGCTTTGCCGCTGCCCGCGATGTGAGTCATGGGACCTCGCCCAAATGTGAAAGCCTCGAGCCCACCCGAGGCGCAAAGAGCGGCTGCGCCGCGTGTCCTCGCCGTTCTCGTACGCCGGCTTTGCGGTCGCTCGGACCTCCTCTTCTCTCTTCGGACCCTCAGACTTTCTCGCTGCGGCCGGCTCATGCAGCACGATCTGGAAGCATGCTCTCGAGCGCAGTGTCTCGCTTTGGAAGCCAAGTGCTGCGGCAAAGAGAGCGTCGTTGCAAATCTCCTCCTCGCCGCCGCCGACGACTGGGCCGACGCCTCACTCCTGCTTCGGCACGACGGGCATGCGCTCCTTGCGCCGGTCGTCGAGCTCGGCCATGCGCTGCCACGCCTCCTTGCTGAGCGTCGTCTCGCCGTACGACAGGGCGAGCAGGCTGTGCGCGAGAGGGACGGGACGAGGCGAGGTCAGTACCGCTTCGAGCGCCTGACGGACGTGCGCCCGCTCGTTCGCGAAAGAAGGAGAGGTCGACGACAGAGAAGGGGAGAGGACGTACCGTGCAGCGCCGAGCCGGAAGAGCAAGTCGTCCTGCGACATGCCCTCGCCGCCGTGCGACGCCTGCCTGCGCTCGACAAAGTCGGTCTGGATGACCTGCATGTCGCGCAACCGTTTGAAATAGTCGTTAGTCTCGCTCGAGCCAGATGAAAGAAAGAGACCAGGAGAAAGGGAGGACGCACCTCGCCCATGCCCTCGGGAATGCTGAACTCGGCGTGCTTCATCTCGTCGATAAAGGACCGGAACTGGTCGAGCTTGGCCTGCGGCGGCGCCGAGGACGCGCGCTGAAAGTTGGCGGACGGCTTGACGTACACGACGCAGTCGGTCTGGCGGGCGAGAGGGAGGCAAAGAAAGTCAGGTCGAGCCCCGCGAGGGACAGGATGGGTCGACGGAACGAGAGACGCACGGGCACGATCGCCTTGCCCTCGCTGAGCAGCAGAAAGTTGAGGTCCGTCTCGAGGTCGAACGACGAGAACGGGAACTCGTACGCGAGCTTCTGCTGCGCGACCGTCGTCGCAAGGTGCCGCAGGTTCCGGACGCCTGTAGACGAGGTGCGAGCGGGGTCAGGACCGCGGCGCCGACTCGAGCTCGACAGAAGAAAGAGAGAGCCAGGGACGTACCGGTGTCCTCGAGCTTGCCCTCGCCAATCCCTCGCAGGTCGACGACGACGGCCGTCCCGTTGACGAGCTGCAGCCGGCCGCTGTCGAGGTTCTCGTCGCGGCTCCTCGGCGCCAGTCGCGTCTTGACGTCGTTGAGCAAGGCGATCGACAGGTCGAGAGATGTCGCCCTTGGCACGAGCGAGGCGATGGCGGACGGGAGCGAGGTCGAAAAGGCGTCGGGGAGGGCGAGATTGACCGAGAGGCTGCCGAGCGCCATGCCGGTAGCGTGACGCGCGTGGCTGCAGGTCGGGGGATTAGTCAAGGGCCCAGAGAGGGCGATCGAAGGACGGGACTCACATGCGGGCCAAGAGGGCGAGCAGCGTCCACTCGGCGGCATCGCTGTCGCCGCCGAGCTGGTCGGCCAAGTACGCGACGAGCTCCCGCCGCACCTCCTCGCGCGCGTTGACGTCGGCCTCGACGGTCGGGAGCGACGGCTTGGGCGCAGGGCGAGCGAGGATGACGTGCAGGGCGGGGACCGTGGGGCCGTCGTCGGCCGACTCGTTGAGCTCGTCGAAGACGTTGGTGAGGCTGCACGGAGAACGTCAGGTGCTGTCGTAGGGCGAGAGAAACAAGTGGGACGCACGTCGTGTCGCCGAGAACGCCGATAAAGTCGCACACGTCGGCCGTCTTGAGCGCCTCGGCCGACTCGCCGTAAAGCTGCGAGGGAAGAGCATGATCAGCGATACGCAAGGGCAGAGGGTAGAGAGCTGACGACGCACCTTTGCGACGAGGCCAAAGTGAGGCTCGGCAGGATTCGGGTGCTTGCTGCTGCTCGCGGTCGAGGGAGGTGCCGCTTGCGAGGCGCCGAGAGAAAGGCGATCGACCGAGCTCTGCAGGTCTGTTCACGGCTGCGAGTCAGTTCCTGTCTGAGCTACGATAGTGCGAGGAGGACGGGCCGTCGAGAGATGCGCCGTCGAGGTTCTGCGGAAGCGGCGAGTCAGGCGAGGACTTTATAGTAAGGGGAGAGGGAGCAGGGGCGCACCTGCTTGAGCCAGTCCGTCTCGCCCGGCACGCTCACGACGTACAGGAGCTGTCGCTCGCGCAAACGGCTGTAGTCGTCGGGCTGTCGGCGAGCGAGAGTCAGCTGACAAGGCCGCCGCGTCGAAGAGGGGAGGAACAGGACGCACCGCTGCCGCACCCGGGCCTTCCTCCTCGGCGCCGTACATGAGGACCTTCTTGCCGTCTGCGCTGACCGCCTCGAAGAGCTCTGCACCGAGCCCGGTGTCCTGCACCATCGCCCGGAACCGCACGAGGGATCCTGTCGGAGGGAGCGAGGTCGGGGTCGACAGGGACGTGATAGTCGGGATCTGCGCGGGCTCGCAATGGTCAGAGAGGTCCCGTTGGTGAGAACGAGAGCGAGTGCGCACCTGCTCGAGGGCGCCATCTGCCGAGATGAGGGCGGAGAGCGAGGCGGCGACGCGCTCGTCAAACCCGTCGAGGGACGCGTCTTGGGCGTACAGCTGCTGCACGAGCTCGGCAGGACGCTTGAGGGCAAGGTCGAGGTCGGCAAGCATGCTCAAGGTGTGATGAGCGGTGAGAGAGACGAGCGAGAGTTGTCATCTCTCGCTTGCAGCTCTCGTTCTCGAACAGGGCGCTCTCTGCAGCCCAGGGGACTCTGCAGCTCCATCAGTGAAGTTTGTAGATGCTCTGCTCGGGCGGCGAGCGGCGTGCAACCACCCGGAGCGAGCGCACTCGGCTTGCCTGCTCGAACCTCTCGCACTCGAAGCGCGCGCAGTCGAGGTTCTCGTCTCTCTCGTTGTCATGGCTCGAATTTGGACTCGCCCAGGCTATAGATCTCTCTGCTGAGTGCCGCTCGCCGAGCGAGAGGATCGAAGGACACGGGAGCGAGCGTCTCACGACGAGGAGAAGGGAAAATGCGTGAGGTGCAGGACGAAGAGGGCGTGATGCTACAAGGCACAGCGGCGAGGCGTACGGCGAAAGATGGTGGTGCGACGATGAACGGCGGGCTAGAGACAAGGGATGAACACGAAGGCGAGGGCGGGGCTAGTTGGGCCGCACGAAGACCTTCCAAGTCATGAAGGCGCCAAAGATGGCGAACGCGATGAGGCAGCCGACGATCTGCGGACGGGAGAAGCGTCAGTCAATGCTTCAAAGACGGCCTGTAGGCGGAGGGGGAGGGGAGAGGACGAGGAAGAGGAAACGAGGGGACGCACGCCAAAGAACCAGCCCAGGCCGTCGACGCCCTCGCCGGGCACGTGCACGTTCATGCCCCACAAACCGGTGACCAAGTTCATCTGCGGGGACGTGTCGAGAGCGTGAGCAACTGCGAGAGGGGAGGAGAGGGCTGAGAGACTTGGACGCACAGGGATGAGGACGGTACCGAGCGCCGTGAGCTTGGAGAGCACGTCGTTGATCTGGTTGTTGGCGTCGGTCCTGTCGATCGAGAAGTCGTCAGTACGCATTGAGAGGAGAGGAGGAAGAGGAACGGCAGACGCACATCTCGATCGAGATCTGGGCGAGGTAGTTCGAGTGCGAGCGTGACAGGATCTTCTCGTAGTGCGTCAAGTTCTGCGTGCTCGTCGTGATGTGGTCCTGGATGTCGGACAAGTACAGGCCCTGTGTGCGCGACGTTCGTCGAGGATCAGGTCCTGGGCTTGATGAGGAGAGAGGAGGGAGGGACGCACGATGTCCGACTTTGGCGCGACCGACCAATTCTCGTTGCAGCGCTTCGACAAACCCTTGACGACGTCGGCCTTGTTGCCCATGAGGCGCAGGAGGCCCATGACCTTCTTGCGGCACGTGCCGATTCTGCGGGCGGCGACGGCGACAACCTCGAGTCAGTCCCGCGCCGACGAGGAGAGCCGCACAGAGAAAGAGAGACGAGGACGCACCGCCGCAGCATGTCGCTCTGCTCGGCCTCCTTGAGGATGAGGACCAGCTCGTCGATCGAGTCGACCTCGTACTCGATGTTCTGGATCAGGGGCCCGAACGCGTCGGTGATGTCGTCGATGAGGGCGTACGAGATCCAGTCGGACGTGACGTTGATGTAGTCCTTGAGCTGCTTGATGCGTCGGCGGACGTTCTGCGGGTGGGGCGTGCCGCGGAAGTGGAACTGGGAGGGCAAGGGCGAGCGAGACGGTCAGGGACGGCGACCTCGGCGGCGAGGGAAAGGGGAACGAGATGGGAGGACGCACCGACAAGGTGCCCTCGCGGAAGACGATGATGTACATGTTGAGCGGCTCGAGGTAGGTGGGCGAGTACGGGTCTTGCTCGAACGACCGGAAGCAGACGAAGTAGTAGTTGCGGAAGAGCTCGATCTTCTCGCGCGTCTCCTCCATCTGGATGTCCTCGGTCGTGAGCGGGTGGATGCCGAACACCTGCAGGAGGGACCAAGAAAGAGTCAGTACAGCTCGCAGTGGGGCGAGAAGAGGAGGGAGGACGGACCTTGCTGAGGACCTTCATCTCCTGGTCGGTCGGGCACATGACGTCGAGCCACCAGGTGTTGGCCTCTGCGTCCTCGTCGCTGCGCATGACGCCCGTGCGAGGCTTCTCGCCCTGCATCATGCGCGCGTTCGAGATGCCCGACGGGAGGGCTCCTCCTCCTGCGCCGCCCGTGCCGCCGTTCTTCCTCGTCGAGCCCGCCATCGACGCGCCGTTGACCGGCGTCGCCGTGCCCGACCCTGCCGCCGTCCCGCCGGCACCGCCGCCGCCGCTGACCGTCGAGTGGCGCGGCGACGACAGCTCGGCCATGCGCGCGTCGAGGTTGCCCGTCGTCGGGCGCTCGTCCTCGTCGACGACCGGCGGCTGCCGACTGCCGAGGAACAGCTCCTCGAACGACTGGCCCTCGCCCGGGATCTCGGCGAGCGAGCGCGCGTGGATCGTCGACGGGAGCGCGTTCGAGTAGAACGAGAACCGGTACGGCCTCGGGCCGCCGACCTTGGCACCTCGCGCCGGACCGCCCGACGCCTCGCCGCCCTGCGTGCCGTAGCCGCCGGCGCCGGCGCCCGAGCCCACACCGCCGCCGTTGGCGGTCCGCTTGTCGGCGAGGAGCGGCGTCTTGGTGTCGAGGATGCTGACAAAGTGCGACTCGCCGCGCTGTGCGCGGTGCGGCTCGCCGACGAGGTCGTCGCCGGCGCCCTCGAACTGGGCGAGCTTGCGCCGCATGCGGCCGGGCGCGACGCTCTCGCTCAGCTTGCGGTGGCGGTGGCCGCCCATGCGCGGCACGTCGGCCTCGCTGCTGCTGCTCATCGGGCCGCCCGTGTACCGCCCGGCCGTCATGGTCGCCGACGAGACGCCGTAGTCGAGCGGCGAGCCCGACGAACCGGCCGCCGCCGCCGCCGGGCCGCCTTTGCGCCGTCGCGCGGCCGGGATCGGGAGCCCTTGCCGCTCGGACGTCGCGAACTCCTCGAGGACGCCAAAGTCGAACGGGAAGGGGAAGTTGGGGAGGACGCCGGCGAGCGGCATGTGGCCGTCTGGGTGGCCCTCGTGGAGGTCCATGTAGTCGAGCTCGGCGGCGGCGCCGTGCGCCGGGAAGCAGATGTCGTCCTCGGGCTTGCCGAAGCCGGACCCAGGGCGCGACATGTCGGCGCCGTACGGGGGCCCGTGCGACTCGTCGTCGGCGTCGCCGTGGCTGTGGCGCGAGTGGCGCGACGCGAACGAGTTCTGCGACGGGTGGCGGTCGAGGAACTGGACGGGACGGGGCGAGCGCGCAAGGTCGTCGTCGATGACGGCGTTCTCGTCGAGGTCGGTCGACACGAGCTGCTGCGCGCCTGTGCCGCCGCTGCTGCCGCCGCCGCCGCCGCGAGCGGTGCGCGACGAGTAGCCCGAGCCGTCGAAGTCGACGCCGCGCGGCGAGATGGGCGAACGCGCGCCGGGCTCGTCGTCGCTGACGCTGAAGCGGCGCAGGGCACTCGTGCGGCGTGCGCTGCCGCCGTAGGCGTCCGGGCTGCGGGCGAGCGCCTGCTGCGCTCGCGGCGTCGTCGTCGCGTGCGAGAGCGAGTGGGGCTGGCGGCGGTGATCGATGTAGGCGCCGCCCTGCGAGTCGATGCTCGAGTCGCTCACGTTGCGGTGGTGGCGGTACAGGCGGGCGGCGGCCGACGAGCGCACAGCCGAGCTCGGCGTGTGGTGGTGCTGCTGCTGCTGGGGGCCGACGATGCGGTGGGCGAGATCGTCCCGGCGGTTGTAGACGCCGGCCTGCTGCTCCTGCTCGGCGCGCTGCTCCTCCTCGTGGTCCTCGCGCGCGAGGTCGTCGGCGAGGTGGCCCATGGCGTCGTGGGCGTCGCCGCTGCCGAGGTGGACCGAGACGGACGGGCGCCTGCGGGACGACTGCGGGGCGACCGAGTCTTGCTGCTGCTGCTGGTGGCCGTGACCATGGCCCTGGCTGGACGAGGTCGCGCGCTGAGGGGTCGCGAGATCGGAGCCGCCGCCGGCCGACGAGAGGGCTTGGAGGGTCGGGCGGTCGCGGGTCGTGTTGCTGCGCGCGCGGCCCGCGTGGTTGGTGCTGGTGGCCATCGAGTGGGCGAGGTGGCGGTCCTGCTCGGCCTGGCGCGAGTCCTCGAGGCCGATGTCGCTCTCGGCGCGGGGGCTCGAGTGGGTGCTGGCGGCCGAGCCACGGCGGCGAGGGTTGCCGGATGGGGCGGCAGGAGGGGACGACATGGCTCGCGGTGTGGCCCGGCTCGGAGCCAGGAGCTGGCGAGGTGATGTGGGAGAGCGAGAGGCCGGAGAACTCGAGGACGAGGAGATGAGGCGGAGGGGCGTCCGCAGCTCGCTCTCTCGCTCGCGGTGCGACGGCGTGCAGTGCAGTATCTCTTGCGACATCTATCAAGACTGCTTGCCCAGGCGTGGACCAACCTGGAGAGGTGAGAGGTGCGCTCCTCCCCGCCGAGTCTCGTTCGACATCTCGCAGCTCTCTCTCCTCAACCACCGACAGCTATGCCGACCGCCAAGTGCACCCGCCGTGGCTGCGGCCAGACCTTCAACCCGGACGACAACGACTCGCCGGCGTGCAGCTTCCACCCGGGTGCTCCTGGTCCGTCTCGCCTTCCCTCGTCGCTCCTCTCAACCGCCCCAGACCGAGCTGAGGATGAGTCCCACTCGTGCGCGCAGTCTTCCACGAGGGCCTCAAGAGCTGGAGCTGCTGCTCGGCCGTCAACAAGCGTGAGCTCCCTCCTCACCTTCCATCGCCTCGTCGTCGAACCTCTCGGAAACGCCAACCTCGCCCGTGCAGCGAACTGACACTCGCCTCTCTGCCCCACGCAGCCGTGACCGACTTCGACGACTTCATGAAAATCCCGACCTGCGCGACCGGCACCCACTCGCTCGAGCTCGCAGAACCGCTCAAGCCCGTTGTGGACGCCTCGGCGCCGGCGCCCTCCTCCACCTCGGCCGACGGCAAGGAGGTCTACGGCGCAGCAGCATCGGCGTCGACCAAACCAGCGTCGGACCTCCCGCCATTGCCGCCCGCCCCCAAGCTCGCCCACCAGGACGCCGTCAAGGCGCCCAAGTCGACCGAGTACGTCGAGGAGCAGGACGACCCGGACGTCGAGCTCAAGAAGGGCATGCGCTGCAAGCGCAAGGCGTGCGGCGCCGAGTTCGACCACCAACAGCGCGAGGCGGGCGAGTGCACCTACCACCCGGGCGTCGTGCGTCCCCCTCTCGCTTTCATCTCGTCTCTCTCGACGGCGAGACCTGACCGTTTCTCTCGCCCCCGTACGCAGCCCATCTTCCACGAGGGCTCGAAGGGCTACTCGTGCTGCAAGCGGCGAGTGCTCGAGTTTGACGAGTTCCTCCGCATCGAGGGCTGCCGCTCGGGGCGCCACCTCTTTGTCGGCCCCAAAAAGGTCGACGACGGTCAGGAGGAGCTCGTCGACTGCCGCACCGACCACTACCAGACGCCGAGGACCGTCATCGTCAGCGTGTTCGGCAAGCAGGCCGACAAGGACAAGAGCGGTGTCAAGTTCGAGACCGAGGCGGTGCGTCCCTCCTCTCGCTCTCTATCCGACAGGTACTGACGACTCGCCTCTCGCAGATGCACGTCGACCTGATCCTCCCCTCGCGCAAGCGCTTCACCAAGTCGTTCCCGCTGTACGGCCCGATCGACCCCGCCGCGTCGACGTTCAAGGTCCTCGGCACCAAGTGCGAGATCACGCTCGCAAAGGCCGACGCGCGCTCGTGGCCGAGCATCACGACGCTCGACCCGGACCTCGCGAGCAAGTTCCAGATCCAGCTCGCCTTCTCGGCGGGAGGAGGGAGGGGCACGGTCGGCGCCAAGGAGGCTGTCCTCGACCAGACCAACCAGCTGTACAGGAACGCGGCGCAGTGACGGGCACGAGGGCTAGAGTATCGCAATGCAGCATCGTGTCGTTTCCACCGCGCTCGGCGTCCGGGCTCTCGTTCTCCCTCAACTTGTCGCCCGTCTTGCTCTCTCGCCCTCGCTCTCTCGCGCCGCTCTCGCCAGACCCGCGTCGGACAGGGAGAGTCAACAATGGAAGTACAGGACAGGTCGTGTACTGAAAAGAAAGGGTCTGTAGGTATGTTGCACTGCGGAAAGTCCTCCTCGTCCTCGTCGCGCCGTCGTCGTCGTCGCCTCGCCGCTCCTCGCGTCCGAGCTGCTCACCGGTCGGACCGAAGCTCACGAGATGGTGCAGGGGATGATGCACTGTGCGAGGGAACGATGGTGAGTGCGTGGGCGGGCAGGAAGCCGACGAGCAGAGGGCTCGGCGGAGGAGAGGGCTCGGGGAGACGAGGGGAAGCTGGACGCACGCAATCACAGTCCGGGCACCCGCACAAGCCCATGTTGAAGCATCCGCCGCGCAGGCGCATCGCCTCGTCGTGCGAGTGGCGGTCCGCGTCTTGGTCGGCGAGCTGGACCGTCGCGAGCGAATCCATGGCCTCGCGGTTGTGCTGCGCCGCCGCCAGCGACGAGTCTTGCGGTTGCAGTGCCGCCTGGAGCGAGTTCTGCGGCGGGTAGGCGGCGTTGGCGTTCATGGTCGGCTTGGTGGAGCGGTGCAGGCGGACGTCAGAGGGGGCTGCGCGGACGAGGAGACACTGCGGGCGGCTCACCTGGTGGCTCGTGGAGTCTGTAGAGCGGAACAGAGGGTGGGCAAGCTGGTGCGCGAGCAGGGGAGAGCGCGGGGGAGGGAGGAGGAGGCAACAGCAGCTGCGCGCGAGCGACGACTTGCGATGACGGCGACCGGCTCCTCCCCTCTTGCGGGCAGCGCGGCAAGCACTGCGCGGTGCTGCATGATACTATCGCAGAGGCTTTGAGGCAGTCGGTTCTTTTCGCGAAACGAGAATGGAGAGCTCTCCTCGTCGAGCGGGGGAAGGACGAGAACAACACGATGCAGCGACGCTCTATAGCTCTGCGTGGCTCGTCTAGACCCTCGTGCCCGGCAGCTCTGACGGCGAATAAACCTCCTGTCCCTCCTCCGCCTCGTGCCCGCGACGTTCCTCCTCGCCGCTCTGCCTCGACCGCGCTCGAGCCCGGTCGAGGCTGCGCTGATACTTGCGGGCCGCGCCGTGCTCGCGTTGACGACTGCGCTCCTCTCTGTGGAAGGCGACGAGTCAGTGAGGTGCGCAGAAAGGAACGAGGGCGAGAAGGGGACGCACTGCCGAAGGACGTTCGCCTGCGCCCTCTTGAACCGGTTCTCGAGGCGGAGCTCGCTCTTGTCCTGCTGCGTCGACCGGCCGGGCAGGATCCTCGCGCTGTCGCGGCGAGCGAGCGTCGTCGCGAGCCCGTTCTCGGCGAGGTCGTCCTGGCTCCTCGGGTTGTCGGCGAACCGGCGCTGGCGGCGCTTCTCGGGCGAGAGGGCAGTCCAGACCATGTTGTGGACGCTGTACAAGCCCATGGCGTCGGCGACCTCGTGCCCGGTAAAGTTGACGGGGCTGCGGCGAGGCGGGCAGGGTCAGACCTATGTAGAAGGGGGCGCGAGGGAAAGAGGAGGAGCGGGACGCACCTGCCGGGCCCGGTGAAGATGCACAGGTCGTACGCGAGTGCGCCGGCGATGCTGCCGACGGTAGGGCCGAGGATCGGCTGCGAGAGGAGGAAAGGCGAGTCAGGGGCGCGCTCGTCGCGTGAGAAGGGGAGAGAAAGGCGAGGACGCACGCCGACGAGCCACCACCAGTGGTCGTGGTACCACAGCTTCTTGCCGTATCCGAGTGTCCACAGGGCGAGTCGAGGACCGAGATCGCGAGCAGGGTTGATGGCGTAGCCTGTGCGACGGGGGCGAGTGCGTCAGTCGTCGTGCGGGGAGAGGCGCGGGCGAGGAGAAGGGTGGACGGACCAGAGATCCAGCCGTTCGACATGCCGATAGCGACGACGACAAACCCAAGGACGATGGCTCCGAGACCTGCACCAGGCGGCGCGTTGTTCTGTGCGCGAACGAGGCGAGTTAGGAAGGTTGACGACGACGAGGGGAAGCGGGCCGAGCGCACCTCGTCACCGAGCGCGAGGACCGCGATGCTCAAGATGCCGCCGGCGAGGATCTCCTGGCAGAAGCCCTCGATCGTAGATGATACGCCCTCGGACGGCGCCGTGATGAAGAGCGGCGCGCTCGCGTTCGAGTAGTCGGTCGGCTGAATGAGCTTGTACGAGTCGTACTCGCCGATTGCCCGGCGGTAGCTGCGCGCAAAGGAGAGTCAGGGTGGCTCGACAGAGAAGAGGGGAGGACATTGAGGCGACGCACTTTCCGTAGATGATGAGGGCGCCGCAGAACGCGCCGAGCACTTGAGCGAAGATGTATCGAGGCACCATCTGCAGGGGTCGACGCGAGGTGAGCTCGAGATGTCCAGGCTGCCAAGAAAGAGGGTGGGCAGCTCGCCTTCCAAGGGAAGCCTCGAAAGATGGCGAGCGTGACGGTGACGGCCGGGTTCGTGTGGCCACCGCTGCGAGGGAGCGAGGGTCAGATCGAGGTCGAGTCTTGAGGGGAGAGGCAGCACGACGCACGAGATACCGCCGGCGATGTCTGCAGGGGAGACGAAGGGCTCGAATCAGAAAGGGCGTCGGCAAGAGAGAGAGGGAGGAGGGACGCACAGAGCGCGATCATGACGCCGAAGCCCCACGACCAGTTCATCGACTGATAAGCGCCCATCTGAGAAAGACAGAGGGTCAGATGCGCTCGAGAGAATGCGAGAGGAACCTGGACGGACCGTCTCGAGGCTGATCTTGGTCTGGCAGTCGGCTGCGGGCGATTGAGGCGAGCGGTCAGTAGGCTCGCCGAGGCGCAGGAGCGAGAGCGTGACGCACCGCCGACACCGATGCAGACGAGGACGAGGGAACCTGAGGGGAGCGAGGGCCGTCAGACTCGACGCACGTACGAGAAACGGGAGGAACAAGGAGAGAAAGGCGGACGCACCGAGGAACTCGGCGAGCGGCTCGCGCAGCGCGTACCGCACCGTGCCCCACCAGTTGCGCACAGGTAGGTCCTCGGGATCCTCGACGTCCTCGGCCCACTGCTCGGCGCTTTGGTCGAGCTCGCCGCCGACGTTCGGGCCTCCTCGCCCCGCCTCGGCTCCTTCCGGCGGGCCCTCGCCGTCCTGCTCATCTCCTCGCTCCCGCTGACCCTTCTCGTCGCCCTTCTCGCCCTCGTCACCTGCGACTGTGCGCGAACTGCCCGAGTGCACCTTTTTGAGGCGCGCCTCGACCTCGTCGCCGACCTCGCTCCTCATCTCGTCCTTGAGCTGACGGCTCGAGTCGAGACCGTCGACGACGCGCTCGTCGTCGCCGTCGTCAGGAGGAGCACTCGCTCGGCGAGACCGCGTCGACGCCGTGGGCCCGAGTTCCTCGAACGGGTCCGTGCGCGCGCTGCCGACGCCGTCGCCCGTGCCGGCTCGTGGACGCGGCGCGGTATCGGTGTCGCTCGCCGTGTCCTCGGCGCCCGTCGAGTCGGACCGTGTGGCCGAGATCGAGTCGCCGCGCTCGGGGACGTAGGGAAGCTTGGCGGGCACGCGACGACCGCCGCCTCGACCGCCGCTGCCGCCGCCGTCCGAGCCCGAGCCCGAGTTCTGCGGCTGGGGCTGCTGCGACACGCTGCCCCTGCGCACGCCCTTCTCGCGCCCGTCGACGGTCGACCGGCGGCGCTTCTGGTTTTTGGGGAAGACGCCCCCGATGGCCCACACGGGCTTTTTGGCGCCGCCGCCGTCGCTCTTGCCCGCCGCCGCCTCGTCGCCGCTCAGGCTCGGCGAGAAGAAGGACCCGCCCTCGCCGGGGCCACCCATACCCGCGCCCGAGTGCGCCGAGCCGGGCGTGCGACCGCCCGAGTCGGCGCGCACGAAGCGCAGGTACGACTCGGGAACGCGCTGCAGCGTCGGGCCGGCGAGGTTGGACGGACGCGGACGCTCGGGCTTCTTGCCCTTCTTGGTCGCGGTCGAGGCGCGGGAAGGTGCAGTCGAGGGGGCAGAGGAGGTGGCAGAGTCGCCGCGCTGGGCGGCGGAAGGACGGCGGACGGCGGCGGCGGGAGGGGTGTGGTTGGGCGGGCGCGGGTACTGCGATGCACCGCTGGCGTGGCTCTCGCGCTGCTCGAGGCTGGCAAAGTCGGTGGACGAGGTCGAGCCGCTGTGGTGCGGCTGCGACGGGCGACGAGGAGGCTCGCGGTCGGTCGGCATCGGGTGCTGGCGGTGGTGGTCGATGGCGGGACTGGGTGACGGAGGCGAGCGCTGCTGGAGGCGGGTGTGCGAGGTGCGACTTGCTGAGAGGGCGAGAGCAGACCTCGAGCGAGCCTCGGAGGACGAGGGGAGCTTGGGCGGCACCGAGGAGCGAGCCGGCGCGGCGCACAGCCCGGCCCTGGGCGGTGCCTTGAATTGCGGCAGAAGAAGCTTCGGCAAGCGACGCCCGCAGCGAGGACGTCGAGGCGAGGCGAAGCGAAGAACGAGGGTGCGCTCGGCCGCAGCGTCGTCAGACAAGCGGGGCGCCGGCCGAGAACGCCAATCCGGACGCCATCGTTCGCAGCTTCCTCGCTTCCCTGCGAGCGGGCGGCCAGCCGCAAGAACAAGCTTGATCGGGCGGTGCGGTCCCGGAGCTGCGGGCCGGCGGAGAGGAAGCTGTCGGTCGAGCGAGGTCGAGCGCCACTGCGCGCGTGATTACAAAGTCAGAGGCGAGGCACATTAGCTTTCCTTACCGGTCGGTCGCACTTAGCAACGCATTACTATTCGACGGCTTGATCGGGAATAGCTTTTTCTCTCCCCCTCGCCCGCTCTCCCCGCTCGTCCGCCTCTGGCCACACCGCCCGCCATGCCTCACGCCGACAGCCTCGCCCTGCCAGATGGCCTCACCGACAAGCGCGCCTTCTACGAGCACGTCTGCACCGTCGCCGAGGCGCTCCTCGCGCCCTCATCTCCTTCCGACCCGGCGGCCAACTGGATCACGGTCCTGAGCAACGCCGCGTCGCTCCTGTTCGGCAGCTTCGAGAACTACGAGGCTGCGTTCGGCCGCGCAAACGGGCGCAGGGTCAACTGGGCAGGTGCGCTCCCCTTTCTCTCGCTCTCGCTCCGACGACGAGGCGGTGCTGACCACGAGCGATTTGCAGGCTTCTACCTCGTCCCCTCGCTCCTGTCCCGCCACGCACCCTCGACCGACCCGACGCAGCTCCTCCTCGGACCCTTCCACGGCCGCCCGGCGTGCAACTCGGTCTCGCTCCAGGGGACCTCGTCGCGACCGGTCGGCGTCTGCGCGGCCGCCTTCTTGTCAGGCGAGACGGTCGTCGTGCCGGATGTCGAGGCGCGGCCGGGCCACATCGCGTGCGACGGCGTGACTAAGAGCGAGGTCGTGGTGCCAGTCGTCGTCCGACGAGCGCGCGAGGACGGGACGGTCGAGGACGTCAAGGTCGGCGTGCTCGACATCGACTGCGAGGGCCTGAACGCGTTCGACGACGAGGTGGACAGGGCGGGGTTGGAGCAGTTTGTCGAGGTCGTCAAGCGGGTCGTGCGGTGGGAGCTGTGAGGGAGGGGGTGCGGGATGCTGGTGCGAGGAGGGTACAGGAGGCTGCCGAGGCGGTCAGTGCGGAACAGGTGCGGTCGCAGAATGAGTAGAGGCACGCACAGAATAGATGAACAACATGGACGCCGCGAGACGAGAGGAATTCAGGACATGTCGACGTCGAGGCCGCCGCTTGCGCCCCAGCTGCCAAGCACGTCGACGAGGTCACTCAGCTCGGCCTCCTGACCCTTGTCGACCTCCTTCATCGTCTGCAGAAGTTCGAGAGAGTCAGCTCTGCCACTGAGGGTAGAAGAGAGAGAGAGAGAGCAGGGCGCACCTTCCACTCGTCGACGAGCTGCTCGACGCCGATTTCCTCGGTCGTAAAGTCGGCGAGCACCTCCCTGCGGACGCTCGAGGGGTCAGCTCGTCTGCAGGGAAGGGGAAAAGGTCGACGAGGACGGACCGGAGCCGGATCATCTCGGCCTGGTACTGGGCAAAGAGGCCGCTGACATGGACGAGGGCCTCCCTCGGGTTGAGGCCGTGCTGGAGCGCGCTCTGCGGCTGGGCGAGGAACAGGTCGGCGTCGAACAGGAGGCTGTTGAGCTGCTCGACGTCGCGCTCCATGCGGCCGAGGTCGTCCCTCACGGCGCCGAGCGTCTCCTCGATCGTCTCCTGCACCTTGACCATGCCGCGCTCGCGGATGCCGCCTTCGGGTCGGGAGCGGGTGACCGGGGTCGCGGGGAGGGCGAGGAGGTTCTGCAGCTGCGAGAAGGCCGACGCGATGACCTGCACCGACTGGAACGACGAGGCGTGGTGGCCGTTGAACGCGCGAGAGAGGGCGTCGGCGCGGTTGAGCAGGGCCGACAGCGTCTGGTTCTGCGAGGGCTGCGCCTGCGACTCGAAGCCGGCGAACGCGGACATGGCGAGCAGTGGTGGAGAGGAGATCGAGGTGGGCGCCCGGGTTGAGCGATGAGGACGAGGAGACGCTCTCTGCTGCGGGCGGTGCAGCGCGCGCTCGCAGACGATGTTGAAGCGCTTCTATTGAGCTTGGCTGGCTCGAAAACAGCGCGCAAGTCGAGGCCACTCTCGAAGAGACGGCCCGGGAGCGGCGACGAGGAGGAACACGAGGGGGATGCACGACGCTCCCTGTCTGCAGCCTGCTACAACAGCTATAGAAGGACAAAGAGTGGACGAGAGGGCAGACCAGCAAAGGCCTCCTCTCACTCAGGATGCGGCACGCACACGGACCCGCCCGGCTCGACATTCCTCCTCCGCGAGACCGCTCCGTCTCGCCGCTCACACGCTGCTCAGGATGCGCAGTCGGTCGCCTTTTAGATGAGGAGACGCTCGATCTGGCCCTGTAGGCGGGAGAGAGGGAAAGGGTCGAGTTAGCAAGGGCGCACAAGGAAGGGGAGGGACACGAGGAGGCGAGGGAGGGGACGCACCTTGATCGTGTCGATCTGGCTGCGGAGCTCACGAGCCTCGTTGGTCGTGATCGACGCGGCGATGACGGGGCGCGAGACGCCGCACGCACGCCCGAGGGCCGTCTTGGACGGGACGAAGACGTAGGGCACGTTCTTGTCCTCGCACAGGAGCGGGAGGTGGAGGAGGATCTCGATCGGCTCGGTGTCTGCAGGCGCGAGAGCAAAAGTGTCAGTGTCGAGCCCGCATCCTCAACCGGCACTGTCCATCGACGCTTGGCGAAAGGAAGCACAGGACGAGAGAAGGCGAGACTCGACGCACCGGCGGTCATGACGATGAACTCGCAGATGCCGCGGTTGAGGGTCTGCAAGAGGAAGGAGAGGGTCAGGAGTGTACTAAGGGCGGATCTGTCGCCTGTGCAAGGGAAGAGGGAGCGCACCTTGGTCGCCTCGTTGGCACCCTTCTTGAGCTGTAATTATCGCGCACCATGGGCCACACAGGTCAGCTCACGCTCACTCGAGCAGTCCAGTGGACAGTCCTGGGCGCACCTGCTTGTAGTGCGAGGCCTGTGGGAGGGACGGGGCGGGTCAGCAAGGCGGGGGAGGGGAGAGGGAAGGGAGAGGTGTGCGCACCTGCTGCACGAGGTCCAGGATCTGGTTCGTGAGGGCGGCGTCGGCGAGCGGGAAAGCCTTGGGGTTCGTCTCAGCCTGCACGAGGGGGAGGGAGGGGAGACGAGGACGGGTCAGGCTCGAGCTCGGGAGATGAGAACGGCGGGAGGCGAGGGGGAGGCTTGCGGCCAGCGGGCCGGCACCGCGGACGCACCATTGTAGTTGTTGAAGGTTTGCGAGCTCACACGGAGATCACGGCTCGGGGAGAGAGATGGGGGAGGAGCGAGAGCGGCGAGCTCCCCTGTCCTCCTCCTCCTCGGGTCGACTGTGAGCCACGTGCGGCCAATTGCGAGACTCTTTCGCTTGCAAAGGACAGAGGAACCGCGCTAGTTACAGGGTATCGCACAGCTAGGACACGGACCGCAAGCACTCGAGGCGACCACCGCTACTCGCGCTTCTCCTCCTCCTCGACCTGCGCGCCGTCGCTCGCTCGTCCCTCCTTCTCGGCCTCGTCCTCGTCGACGATCTCCCTCTCGGCACCCTGCGCCCCGCTCACCGGCGCCGCCTCGCCCTCGCCGTCCTCGGCCGCGACCGCGCCGGTCGTCAGCGGCGGCGGAAAGAAAGCCGGGAGCGCGTCGAGGTAGCTGTCGACGTCGACCTGGCGGAACACGCAAAAGACGACCTTGTCGATCTGTAGAAGGAGGACGCGGACCGCGGTCCAAGGGAAGGGTCAGGCGACGTCTCGTGCGGGTGGAAGGGGCGCGGGGAGGAGGAGGACAGTGCGGCACACCTTGTCGCCGTTGGGCCCATCGAGGAACTTGCGCACCTCGTCGCACGCCGTCTCGGCGGCGGCATCGATCGGGTAGCCGTAGCTGTAGGACAGACGGCGCGTGTCAGTAGGGGCCTGTGCGTCGCGACGACCGAGTGCACCTTTCGCGCCGGCCGCGCGTCGACGGCGAGCCGGGAACGACGTCGCCAACGGAAGAGAGAGTGAGACGTACATGCCCGTGCTGATGCCGGAAAAGGCGACCGTCTTGATGCCGTTCTCGACGCATAGGTCGAGCGTCGAGCGGTAGCAGCTGCGGAGCAGCCTCTCGCACTCGGCTTTGCTGCCGCTGCTGCGGTAGATGGGCCCGACCGTGTGGGCAATGTGCTTGGCGGGAAGGCGGTAGCCGGCGGTGAGCTTGGTCTCGCCCGTGTTGGCGCCGTCGAGGGTGCGGCACTCGTCGAGGAGGTCGGGGCCGGCTGCAGCGTGAATGGCGCCGTCGACTGCGGGGTGGGCAGGAGCCTCAGTCTCGGACTCTCTGACATCGAGCTCGACCACCTGCGCGTCACAGGCGGCCGAAAGAGAGAGAGGGAGAGCGGACGGACCTCCTCCTCCACCGAGCAGGCTCTTGTTGGCCGCGTTGACGATGCAGTCGACCTCGAGCTTCTGTGGAAAGAGGCCGAACGGGTCGACGAGTCAGTCATCCGTGTGTGAAGGACTCGAACGCCGGAACGCACGGTGATGTCGCCGCGCCTGCAGGGAGGAGAGGAAGGTTCAGCGACTCGAGCGGGTCTCTTTGAGCGAAAGAGGAAGACGAGGACGCACCAGAGGATGACCTTGTCGTTGACGTGGGCGTTGCGCGGGTACTCGACCTCGTCCGGGTCGTCGCACGCCTTGAGCGAGCCGTCGTCGAACAGGCGGGCAACCGTGTCGAGGTCGTCGAGGTGGACGCCGGTCGAGCGGGTGCTCGTGGTCGACTGTTGCGAGTCGTCTTTGCTCTGCTTCTTGGTGTCGGAGCTGTTCTGCGGTTCAGCGCGCTGGTAGTCGTCGGTGTCGGTGGGTGCACCGCCTCGGGACGAGGGTGGTTCGTCGGCGCGCTGAGGGGCAGGGTCGTGGTCGAGCCTGGGCTCCTTGACGGGTGCTGCAGCAGTGTCGGCCATGCTGGGAGAGGGCGAGCGCTTGGCCATGGAGCGAGAGGGCGAGCGAGAGGGAGACGAGCGAGCGGGGCAATACTATTCTCGAGAGGTTACGCTCGAGTTTGTAATGGGGACAATACGAACCGACGGCTTGCGACGCCCTCCGCCTCCGGCTCGCTCCCTCACCACCAGCACGCTCACGCCATGGCTGAAGCAGGCAGCTCGACCCAGCAGTACTCGCCAGAGAAGGAGCAGGCCCTCCAGGCCTACCGTCGGGTCCGTCCCGCTCTCCCTCACTCCCCCCCCTCGTCTCATCATCGCTCGCTCGAGCGACCCACCTCGCACCTGCTGACCCGCACCTGCCTTCTACACACCCGCAGAAACTCAAGGAGCACGAGGAGCTCGACACCAACCTCAAGAAGAGTGCGTCCCGCTCTCTCTCTCTCTCCCCCTCCTCCACCGTCTCGAGATGACGCTCACCTCTCGCTCCCCTACTTGCAGGTGCGCCTCCCTCGACCGCTCGCGCACTCGACTGCGCAAAACACGGCATTGACACCCGCATTCCCCTCCTGCAGTCCGCCTCTCGCTCAAGGACCTCGAGCGCGACTTCGACAAGTCCGAGGACGACATCAAGGCCCTTCAGTCGGTCGGCCAGATCGTCGGCGAGGTCCTCAAGCAGCTTGACGAGGAGCGATGTGCGTCCACGCGCCTCTCCCTCGTCCTGCAGGCCGCCAGGCTGACCGCTCCCACCTGCCCCCGCAGTCATCGTCAAGGCGTCGTCCGGCCCGCGCTATGTCGTCGGCTGCAGGAGTGCCGTCCCCAAGGACAAGCTCAAGAACGGCATTCGCGTCTCGCTCGACATGACGACCCTCACCATCATGCGGTCCGTCCCCTCTCCGCCTCTCTGCCGCTCGTCAACTCGGCTCACCCTTTCTCTTTTCCCCGTCCTGCAGCATCCTGCCGACCGAGGTCGACCCGCTCGTGTACAACATGACGATGGAGGACCCGTCTGGCGCGAGCTTTGGCGGCGTCGGTGGTCTCGGTGACCAGATCCGCGAGTTGCGAGAGGTGCGCCCCACGTCCTCCCTCTCGTTTCTCGCGCCCTCTACACGCAGAGCGTCCAACTGACTCTCCTCTGCTTCTGCAGGTGATCGAGCTACCGTTGATGAACCCGGAACTCTTCATGCGCGTCGGCATCAAGCCACCAAAGGGTGCGTCCCGCCGTTCCTCGTCGTCCGGCGCGCCTGCTCGTTGGCGAGACTGACCTCTCTCTCTTGTCCCTCCAGGTGTCCTCCTGTACGGCCCTCCCGGTACGGGCAAGACGCTCCTCGCCAAGGCCGTCGCGGCGACGCTGTCGACCAACTTCCTCAAGGTCGTCTCGTCGGCCATTGTCGACAAGTACATTGGCGAGTCGGCGCGCCTCATCCGCGAGATGTTCAGCTACGCCAAGGAGCACGAGCCGTGCATCATCTTCATGGACGAGATCGACGCCATCGGCGGCCGCAGGTTCAGCGAGGGCACGTCGGCCGACCGCGAGATCCAGCGCACCCTCATGGAGCTCCTCAACCAGCTCGACGGCTTCGACTACCTCGGCAGGACCAAGGTCATCTTTGCCACCAACCGGCCCGACACGCTCGACCCGGCGCTCATGCGCCCGGGCCGCATCGACCGAAAGATCGAGATTCCCCTCCCGAACGAGGTGGCGCGCATGGAGATTCTCAAGATCCACGCCCAGCCGATCCGCAAGTCGGGCGAGATCGACTACGAGGCTGTCGTTAAGCTGTCCGAGGGCTTCAACGGCGCCGACTTGCGCAACCTGTGCACCGAGGCCGGCATGTTTGCCATCCGGTCCGTCCTCTCTCCTCCTCTCCCTTCTCTCCTTCTTCCTGTCGCCTTCTCCTGACCTCGTCTTCTCTCTCTCTCTCTCTCTCTCGCCCTCGTGTGCAGCGACGAGCGGGATTACTGCGTCCAGGACGACTTCCTCAAGGGCGCGCGCAAGCTGCAGGACGCCAAGAAGCATGTGCGCCTCGAACTCTCTCCTCTCCCTCTCGTTCCCCTGCATGACTCTGACCGCCTCTCATTGCGCAGGAGACGATCTTGGAGTACGACGATGTCTGATCTCGAGGACAAGGATGAGGAGGAGGGCCTTGCTCGAGTCTGCAACGACGTGCCCGCTTTCGTGACCCTACCTCGCGCTCGAGAGCTCTCGATTGCGCAACGCGTCCCTCTCTACGTCTTCTCTACGCTTTCACGACGTTCCTCATAGAGAGAGAGAGAGCATAGGCAGGTTGCGCGACGACGTAACGAGGCTGCTGGTGGCTCGAAGAGCAGGGCGATTTTCGGCGCGCAGCTCTCGATGAAGGATGAACGGCAATCCAGTTGCACGAGGAGATACCGACAAAGACAGACGAGAGATCGAGAGAGAGGGCAAAGAGGAGTGGTACAGAAAGAAAGGGGGAGGAACAGGAGAGCTCGAGGGGGCCCGTGCGGCGCTCGCGACCTTCTCAAGCGTTGACGGCCCGCAGAGCCTTCCCGCTGTTGGTCGCCGCCGCGGCCTCCTTCTCGGCAGCGAGCTTGGCGCGCCGCAGCTCGGCCGCCTTGTTGAGCCGCGGCGCGACGACGGGCGCTGCGGCCGACGACGTCCTGCGCGCGGTCGTCGCCGACGACGGCCTCGCTACGGCGCCGCCGCCGACGCTCGAGGGCGCAGTCGTGGTCGTCGACGTCGTCGAGGACGACGCGAGCGACGGTCGACCGCTGCTGCTGCCGCTGCGCGAGGCCGCAGTCGGCGCCGACGCGCCGCCCGCGCGCAAGCTCGCCGCCTTGGTCATGCGCGGCGCGAGCGCCGGCTCGCGCAGCGCCTTGACGCTAGCCGGGGCCGGGCTCGAGCGGCGAGTCGAGAGCGGTGGGGCGACCGGGGCTGGGGCCGAGGAGGCCGAGCGCGCGGGCGCGGACGAAGAAGGGGCAGGCACGCCCTGGCGCAGGAAGGCGGCGCGCGACATGCGGACCTGCGGCGCTGCAGCTGCCGAGGGAGGCGGCGCCGAGTTCGGAGCCGTGCTGCCCCGGCGCGCGAGCCGGTCCATGGCTGCGCGCTCGGCCGTCGAGATGCTCTTGCGGCTCTTGGTCGCCGTCGCGCTCGCCGCCTGGCCGCTCGGCGTCGGCGCACGAGGCGCTTTGCGAGCGGCGGCGGTTGCGGCCGGCTCGGCGGCGGTGCGCAGCGAGGCGGTCTTGGTCATGCGGGGCGTGATGGCGGGTTTGGCGAGCGAACGAGGCGTGGGCACGACCGAGGGGCGACGGGCGCTCGTCGTCGTCGCCGAGGTGGTCGCAGAGCTGCTGGTGACGGATGAGGACGGGGCGGCCGAGCGGCGAGGCGTGCTGGGCGGGAGCGAGACGCCGAGGCGCAGGGCCGCCGCCTTGGTGAGGCGCGGGTGGACGGTCGGCGCGGCCGTTGGTGCTGGACGAGCGCGAAACGAGGAGGTGGACGAGGTGATAGAGGTGCCCGACGCGACCGACGCGGTGCGCAGGAGGGGCGGCGCGGCTGATGAGGTGGACGCGGCGAGAGGCGCGAGCGCAACGTCCCCGTCGGCCTCGTTCTCGACGACCTCGCGCGGCGTCTCGTCCTCCTCCTTGTCGACCGCCTCCTCCTGCTGCTGCTCGTCCTCGTTCTCGAGCTCCTCCTCGCTCGAGTCGGGCGCCCTCGTCGTGAACACGCGCCGCTCGCCCTCGGCCGGCGTCGCCGAGACCGGGTGCTTGACGCCCGGCGGCGACGCGGTCCTCAGCGTCGCCGGCGACGCCGTGCTCCCGCGACTGCTCCGGCTCGCCTTGCGCAGGCGCTCGTGCTCCTCGCGCTGCTCGAGCTCGGCGAGCGCCTTCTCGATCGAGGGCGACAGCTGGCGCGTCGACGGCTTGGTCGGCGTCGCGTCCTGCGCGGCCGAGAAGGCGAGGTTCGACAGCGCGAACGGCTTGGGCTTGTCCTCGACGGTCGGCGACGCGGGGAAGTCGATCGTGGTCGGCGAGGGACGGGCGACGAGCGGAGGAAGCGCAGGGAAGAGGACGTCGATGGCCATGACGGCGGCGGCGGCGGACGGGGCGGCGAACAGGCGCAAAGTAGGGCACTCGTCGGCGATGCTGCGCCATGCAGAAAGGTCAGTGAGACTCGGTGGGGCCGGCAGAGAGGGACGAGGGGACGCACGCTCGAGCCTTGACGTCCTTGAGCACGGCGGCGGCGTTGGTGCGCTCGAGCACCCAAGCCGTGTGCACCAGGCCATCGTTGTCGTGCTGTTGGCCGTCGCCCACGCCCAGGCCGAGGTCGAGACCGGCCTCCTCGAGCTCGTCGCCGGCCGCGTCGGCCTCGGCGATGAGGGTGAACCCGGCGTCGACGAGGATCTGGCGAACGTAGGGGGCCTTGAGGCGGTTCTCGGGGGCAAACAGGACTGCGAGGGTGCGCTCGCGAGGCGCTGGCGATGGCGAAGGCGAAGAGGACATGCCGGCCGGATCTCGGTGTTGTCGAGGGGCGGGTGCGGCGCGAGAGCGCGGCGGTGCGCTCGAGGGTGGCTGTCGAGGGGCTCGTTCGAGCCTGTCAGAGGTCGGCAGGCGTGCAGAGCGGCTGCCGAGAGTGAGGGAGCGGGACCAAGGCGCGAGCTGTGGGGGCGCGAGCAGTTCAACGACCCTCGTCCGCTCGACCACCGCTCCCGGCGAGGGCAAGAGCTCTTCCTGGTGCATTGCAAGCGCTCAAGACGCGTCTCTGCACAGCGAGCGGCTGGTGAAGGGTCGGACCGACCTCCCTTTCTCTCGAGTCCTCGTCGCGACTGATGAGACGACAACGCCTCGGCTATACAGTACATCCGGCCCAGCTGTACACAAGCCCGACAGCTCACTGCTCTTCCTCGGCTGCCCGTCGCCGGCGCCGCTCCTCCCTGCGCTTCCTGCGCTCCTCCCTCTCCCTCAGCATCTCGTCCTCCTCGACCGCGAGGCTCTCGTCCGGCTCCTGCTCCTCCTCCCGCTTGCGCCGCTCCTCCCTCTTCCTCCTGCGGCGCTCCTTGTCCCTCTTGCGCCGCTCGCGCGCCTCCTCGTCCTCGACCTCGGCCTCGAACGGCGCCGGCAGCGCACGCGCCGCGAACCACTCGCGCAGGCCCGTCGCGCCTCGCGACACCGTGTCCGTCAAGCTCTGCACCCGCGGATCGGCAACGATGCTCTCGCCGAGGAGCTTGACGGCCGCGAGCACGCTCGGGCTCGTCGGCGTCGACGGGCTCGGCGCCGCACGCGGGTCGGTCGGCGTCACGAGCGCGGCGCCAGCCTCGGCGCCGCCGGGCGCACCCTTCTTGCCGCTGCTCCGACGAGAGCTCGTCGACGTCGTGTCGAGCGTGAGGGCGGGCGAGGCGGCGGCGCGCAGGGCGTTGCGCTCCGTGTTGTCGCGCAGCTCGATCGCCTGCTTCTCCTCGCGCTGCTTGAGCTCGGCGTCGAGGTCGACGCCCTGCTGGAACGTGTCGCGGCGCACTCGACGACGCAGGCGTGGGTCTGCGCCGTCGTCGTCGCCGAGCGTCGGGACGAGGTCGGTCGCGGTCGGGCCCTCGAGCTGGACGCGTACAGGCCAGAACTTGCGCGCCTTGGCCGCCCATTCCGAGACGGCCGACGCCGAGGCCGGAAGGTTGGTCCAGGTCGTCAGGCTTGCGTCGGCGCCAGTCGCCGAGTCGGGAAAGACCTTGCAGGTCGAGGACGAGGACGGGAGGGAGGTGACGAAGAGGTGGACGTAGGGCGAGTGCGCCTCTGTAACGTCGAGCGTGAGCGCCTGCTCTGTCCATGCTTTCCAGACGACGAGAGAGACGAAAGGGGACGCACCGGCTGGCGGGCCCTGGAACCGAATCATGAACTCGCCGCGCGCTTTGACCTCCTGCGCCTCGAGAAAGGCGTCGAGGTTCTCCTTGAACTGCGCGCGCACGAGCTCGAGTCAAGCTCGCTCCCTTGCTGAGATCAGAGAGCTTCAGGACGCACCTGCTCCTTCTGCAGAGCGTGAGCGAACCGGCCCTTGATCGTCTTGCGGCTCGTGTCAAGGTCTTGCAGGTACCCGGCGAGCCGCAGGCCCTCGCGGAACGTGTCGTCCTCGAGCGGGTTCCTCGCGCCCGGACCCTTGTCGTCGTCGAGGTCGTCGATGGAGAGCGGGATCATGCGCGTCATGCTGCGCTTGGGCGCCGGTCGACCGACGGGAGGAGGCGCGAGACGAGTCGACGGGCGAGGGACGCGCACGAACGGGCGGGTGCGCTCGACCTGCACCTCGACCTCGCACGCTGCGCGTATCGACGCTGAAGCTTCGAGGACGCCATCCCTGAGCGCGAACGAGGTGGCTGTGAGCGGGAAAAGGACGGTCAGCTCTCGCTCGAGTTGGCGACGGGAGGAAGGAGCGGAACGTTGGACGCACAGCGGCTGCGAGGCCTGTCGTCTTGACCGGCAAGAGCGAGCGCATCGAGAGCGTCTGGGCCGCGAAAGTCGGCGGGTGGCTCGAACGCTGGGCGCGAGAGCGAGGCTGCGAAGGTGGACGACGAGGAAGGTCAGGCTCGGCGGCTTCGCGTGCAGTGCGGACTGCGACGACGCACCTGAGCGACGGCGACTCATGCCGGCTGGACGAGCAGAAGCAAGAACGAGAAGCAGGGCCGCAGCCGGCGACGGCAAGCAGCGACGGACGGACAGGAGCCGTCCCCGACCGGCAAGTCCGAAAGAGGGCTCGAGCGGACGAAGCCACGCTCCCCGCGCTCTCCTCTCATCGCGATCGGGACGGACGACGACGGACGGACGGTCGCATTGGCACAACGAGGAGGAGGCGAGCGAGAGAGGGAATCTGGTGCGCGCTCGGCGCGACGGGGAGAGGGAGGGGGAGGGGGAGGAAAGGGAGCGAAGGAGGGGGTATCAAGAGCGTACGAGGGGGGGTGACGGGACCGAAATGAGGACGAGAGAGGGAAGAGGAGGCTCATGCGCCGACGTGCTGCGCCTGCTGCGACTTGGCGGCCGACGACTCTTTGAGGGCGAGGAGCTGCTTCGACCGGAACGCCTCGTAGTGGATCTGAGCCGTCGTCTCGATCAAGTCTTGCAGGTGCGTGCTGCGAACGGCGGGTCGATTCAGTCACTGCCGTCGCGCAACCTGAACTCGGTAAGGGGGCGGGGGCGCACCGAGTCAAAAAGTTGCGCAGGTAGTTGAAGTCGCAGTGCGCCTCGTTCTCGACGTTGACGACGCCCCACCGGTTCTTGCGGCCTCGGACGGGCTTGCCGTCGACGATCACGTTGCGCTCCGAGCCGACGACGGCGAACGGCATCATGTTCTGCGCGACGTCCGGGTCAGTCGCCGTCGAGAAGGTTCGCTCTCGTGCAGGCAGGGGCAAGGGGGAGAGGAGGGACGCACCCGAATGGCGCCGTTGAGCTGCCTCTCCTCGTCGTCGTTCTCCTCCGTGTCGAACGGGTAGACGCGGATCTGGTGGTGCGCCAACTCGGCCCGGATCTGCGCAGCGCGATGCCGAGGAGGCAGAGAGCGTCAGTCACCTGACGAGTGAGGACCCAGATGCAGAGAGCGGCTCGACGCACACGCTGCTTGAACGCCTCGCGCTCCTCGAGCGTCAGGCTGTCGCTCTTGGCGATGACGGGCACGACGTTGACGACCTCCGACAGGCGCTTCATGACGACAATGTCGATCGCCTTGAGCGTGTGGCCCGTCGGCGCGATAAAGTAGAGCGCGGCGTGGATGCGCGTGTCGGGAATGTGCTTGTCGCGCATGGCCGTGAGCTCCTTGCGCAGGTACGCCGAGTGCTGGTCCTTGATGTACTTGACGATCGGGTCCCAGCTGTCGCGACGAAGGAGGTTAGCGTGACTCTGGCACGGGCGACGCAGAGGGAGAGGGGGCGCACCAGTTCTCGTTGTTGACGAGGTCGCCGTACCCTGGCGTGTCGACGATGTTGAGCCGCAGGCGGACGGCGTTCTCCTGGACGACTGCGATTGGTCTCTGAGTGTCAGGGCCGATCTGAAAGAGGCCGCACTTTCTCAAGCTGCGCGCGCAAAGCGAGAGGGCATTGGGGGAGTAGGAGAGAGGGCTTCGACGCACTGTGCGAGACGGCCTGGATCTCGGTCGTCTGGCGGATGGGCTCGTCGGCCTCGAGGCGGCCCTTGGTGTCGATGAGGTGCGAGGCGAAGATCGTGTTGATCAGGGTCGACTTGCCCAGACCGGTCTGGCCTGTGAGGTGGGGAGGAGGAGGAGGGGGCAAGGACGAGGTGAGCGAGGCCGCACTGTTGGGGTGCCCGAGGATACCCACAGTCATGCTGCGCGTCTCGGACAAGCAGGGCTGTTCCTTGCAGCAACTTGGCGTGCGAGGGAGCTCTCATCGCCTCCTCGACGAGGACGGAGGGCTCGAGCCCGCCGACACTCGAGTACCGCAGCCCGCTGCACCCAGAGAGGCCGCGAGAAGAGAGAAAAGATGGGGCAGCTCACCGACGACGATCACATTGAACTGTGTGCGGTGCAGGCGAGGGGAGGGAGGGGCGAACGGCTCGTCAGCTCGTAGTCGGCAACGACGACGAGGCGACGGAGGGACGCACCTGGAAGCCGCGCTTGAGCAACTTGTGCTCGATCTGCTGTGTGATCGAGTCGAAGCCCACGCTGCGAGCGAGGCGAGCCTGTGAGCCTCGTGCGGGTTGCGGATGCGGGGGGTCGAGGAGACGCGAGGCTCGTAGGAGCAGAGAGAGGGAGCTCACTAGCTGTTGAGCCTCGTCGTAGACTCGCTCGGCGGCTGCTGCACTTCAGTCATGGTCGCGGCGGTGCGAGGTGAAGACAAACCGAGACGAGGAGCGCGACGGACCAGGTCGACCGCGGTGGCTCTCGTCAAGCTCTCTCAGGCTCCCGTGCTTCCGTGGACAGTCACTCACACGTGCATGGCCGGCGAGGGAGACATAGTTACAGATGCGAGGAGAGCAAAGGGGGAGCGCACGTCTACACAGCCACAGCAATCTGGCGAGGCTCACTCGCGCACGACGTCCTCGCGCTTGAGCTTCTTCTCGACCTTTTCCTCGTCCTTCTTGACCTCGCCGTCCGACTTGGCGCCCTGCGCAGTGGCGGACGACGACGACGACGGCGGCGGCGGCGACGACACGTCGGCCCGGATCGCCTGCGCGTCCTCCTTGAGCGCGACGGCGGCGTCCTCGATGAGGATGCCGAGGCCCTCGCCCTCGGCGAGCTGGAGGATGTCGTCGAGCGGGATGAAGCCGTCGCCGTCCGGGTCGAGCTTGGTGAGGAGGACCTTGATCTCGTCCTCGGACGGGCGGTGGTTGATGACCTCGAGCGCGCTCCGAAGGTCCTTGGCCGCGATCATGCCCTCCGAGTTGGCCGAGAACATGTTGAGGCGCGAGCCGACGCTCGCGTCGTACTCCTCGAGCTGCTTGTCGATCTTGGTCAGGATCGACTTGAGGCGCTTGTTCAACGGGTTGGGCTTGCCGCCCTCCTCGTGCTCGGCCTTGTCGTTCTCGGCGATGAGGCGACGCAGCTCGGTGCGCTCCTTGACGACAGCCGACTTGGCCGACAGGATCTCGAGCGCAGAGCCGAGCTCCTGGACCTGCTCGGACGTCATGCGGACGTCCTCGGGCGCCGGCGCGGCGGGCTCGGCAGGCTGCTCCTTGGTCGCCTCCTTGACCTGCACGGTACCGCATGAGCGAGTCAGTGACTTGCGCCCGAGGGGAGGGGGCACAGAGAGGCGAGAGGAGGAAGAGGGGACGCACCTCGCTCTCGGGGAGCATCTCCTGGACCTGGTCGGCCTCCTTGGCCGCCTTCTCCTGCTCCTCGGCCTCGCGCTTCTTCTCGGCCTCCTCGCGCTTGGCCTCCTCCTCGGCCTCCTTCTTGACGCGACGCGCCTCGGCCTCCTTGGCCTCCTGCTCCTCCTCGTCCTCGATGAGCTCCTCCTGCTGCTGGAGCACCTCGAGGCGCTGCTTGTACGACGCCGAGTCAGACGACACCTCGAGCTCGGCCTCGTTGACGAGGTTGTCCGGGAGCGACGCGAGCGTGTCCTTGAGGCTCTTGAGGACCTCGTCGCCGCCGGCCTCGCCCTCGGGCGTGACGCCGTACGCACGGTTGAACGCGAACGCCTTGCTCAGGATGAGGAGCGTGCCCGACAGGCCGTAGTGGAGGTGCAGGTCGAGCCACTGCTGGAGCTCGGAGCGCAGGTGCTCGTCGCTGACCTTGAGCGTGCGGATGCCGCGCGACTGGCACGCCGCCTGGAGCTCGGCCGTGCTGAGCGCGTCGAGGCCCTCGGACGCGATGACCTTGTCGTCGTCCTTGAGCTTCTGCATGCGGTTGCGGATCGTGAAGCGCAGGAAGATGTCGGTGCCGAAAGCGTTGATGTTCATGTACCTGCGACGAGGGTACGTTCGGGTCAGTCGCCTTGCCGCCGTCGCCCGTACCACCCTCTGAGCGGCGAGAGAGAGGACGCACCGGCACATCGAGACGAGTTGAGGGCGCGACAGGTTCTCAAGGGTCAAGTCGTCCTCGAACAGGCGAGCGACGCGGACGACCTCCTCGGTCGACGGGTTCTCGCCAGTAGAGCGGACCTGCAGGACGAAGGAGAAACTCGTGGTCAGGATCGTGGACGGTACAAGGAGAGGAGGAGCGGCGGGACGCACCTTGCGGAAGAACTCCTTGAACTCCTCGGACTGCTTGATCTTGTCGCGGTTGTTGAGCCCGCCCTCGCGGATCGTCTCCTGGAGGAACTTGGCCATCTCGAGGCGGACCTTGAGCAGCTTGCGCTTCTTCTCCTCCTGCGGCGGGGCAGACGGACACGAGGACCGGGTCAGTGCAGGGTCCTCGAGGGCCGGCGGGCAAGACGCGAGAGAGGCGGACGCACCTCCTTGAACTTGTCGGCGAAGGTGGACGGGAGCATGTTGGGGAAGAGCTTGAGCGCGACAGGAAGGAGGAGCTCCATGAACGGGATGATGACGAAGACGGAGAACGGGATGAGGCGAAGGAGGTCCTGGGTCGTGCGCTTGAGCTGTTGCGCGACGGCAAGTCGATGGAGGAAGAGTCAGGTCATGCACTCGACGCAGTGAGAGAAGGGCGAGGTCCAAGAGGAGGAAGTGAAAGAGACTGAGGGGGGACGGACCTGGCGGTGCTCGCGGCGGGTGAGCTTCTTGCCGGCGACGAGGCGACTCAAGAGGCGGGCCGAGATGCGGACCTCCTTGCCCAGCAGCTTGGTGCCGTGCCAGTAGTGGAGCGCCTCCTTCTTGATGACGGCCCACACGCGCTGCATGCGGGTGCCCTTGTCCTTGGACGACTCCTTCTTGGCGACGGCCGCCTTCTTGTCGTCCTGGACGGCGACCTCCTTGGACGCATCGGCGACGGCCTTCTCGGCGGCGGCCGAGGGCGGCGGGGTCGAGGGTTGCGCGGCGAGGAAGGGGCGCGAGGTGGTGAGGAGGCGGAGCTGGGCGTGGTGGTACGCGACGAGGGCGGGACCGCGCGCAAGGGCGTCGGTGCGGATGCTCGGAGCGAAGCGCGCGTGCACGAACGGCGACAGGCGCGTCGCTCGCGCTGCGAACGAGGCGGTTGCCCCAGTCGGCCGGCTGAGCATCGTGGCGAGGGGGGACGGCCCGGTGGACGGCGTGGGTGCGTGGCGGGGACGCGAGAGTGCAAGGCTGCGCTCTGGTCTCGTGCTGGCCTGGCTCCTGGGTGCGAGGTGGTGGTTGACGAGGGGAGCTGGCGTGTCGCCTCCTCGAACCGATGCCGAGGGCGACGCGGCTCTCTCGGCGGCTTGCGCTGGCTCGTTCGCTCGCACAGCAGCTCGACGACGCTTCTGCACTCGCATCCGCACGCGCGCGTCCCACCAGAAGCTGCAGCTTGCGTCTCGCTCCTCCCTTCGCTCCCAACCTGGCTCCGAAGCTTCGCCGCGCAAGCGCCTCGGCTTGCGCGCTGCAGCAGACTGCTCTGCAGGCTCCGGTCTTCTCCTCTGCTCGCCCTTGTGCTCGAGCTCGAACGTCCCGAGTCCGAGGTCGTCTGCTACGACGCTCGGACGCCGACGCCGCTCTCCTCGCTCTCGAACGACACGTGCATTGCGCGGACTCAGTACTTTGCCCACAGCTCTCTCCGCCCCATGACACGCGCCGGCAGCAACGCGAGCGCGCCGCCGAGCATCATGCTCCCTGAATCTGCGGCAGGAGGAGGGCGGTCAGCGGCGACCGAGGAGAGGGCGAGGAGGACGGAGCGACGCACAGTAGCCGACGGTCCCGTAGTTGCCCCCAGCAGCGTTCAGAGTCCAACCGGCGACGCTCCCACCCATGAACACGCCCGGCGAGTTGCAGAGAATGCCAAAGCCGACGACTGCGCGAGCGAGAAGGTCAGTTCGCCGTCGACCCTGCGTGCGGAACGAGCGCGACGAAGGCGGTCGACTCACTTGTCGCGAGACCTTTGGTGCCGAACAGTTGAGCGCAGGACGGTGCGAGAAGCGAGACGAACCCTGCGCGCGCGCGAGAAGGACGAGGTCAGTGGGCGGTCCTTGCGAGGATTCGGCGCGTCGCTCAGGCGGGACTCACAGCTGCCGAACCAGCCGTACAGACAGGCGAACGCCATGATGGCGCCGAACGAGTGCATGCGCGGCCACAGTAAGAGCTGCGTCATGGCCTGTTGGTCGCAAAGTCCGGCTCGAGTCGGTGCAGGCCGGCGAGAAGAGGAGGAACGAGAGGACGTACACCGATGAAGAAAGAGAGGAAGAGCGTATTGATCGGCCCGATGCGGTCGGCGACATAGCCGCCAAAGACCTGCGACCGCGAGAGGAAGAGAGTCAGGCCGGGAGGGGGAGAAGGCGACGAGAGGGAGGAGGACGCACTCGTCCGACGCCGCTGACTGCCGTCCCGACGATGAGGGGCACGGCGACGATGAGACTGGTCGGCGCGTACTCGGGGCACTGCTGCTTGGTGAGAGCGGTGATGAAGTAGAAGGGGGTCTGTGCGCAACTTGAGAAGGTCAATCTCGTCGTCTTGACGATCCACAGGAAAGGGCCCGCAGCTCACCAAGTAGCCCCAGACGCCGACGAAGACACTGCCCATGAGCGAGTAGAAGCGCACGTCTCGCCACACGCCCTTGGGCAACCAGTTCTTGGGCACTCGACGCTCGCCGTCCTTCAGGGGCGGGTTCCGCTCCTGGATGAGCGTGAAGCCGACGACGTACGCCACGACGTTGCAGGCTGTATAGATCTGCTCGAGAGGGATTGGGAGAGACAACGTCAGTCGGTTGCGCTACGAAAATGGGTCCGAGAGGGAGGGGGCGCACGAGGAGGGCGTTGCGGTACCCGAGCTTGATCGTGCTGCGCAGAATGAGCGCAGCGATGCCTGCGACACGGGAAAGAGTCAGTCAGGGGCGAGAGTACGGGGTGGGACCGAGCACGCGTGCGAGAGGAGGACGCACTGCCGCCGATTCCCGATCCCGACATGGCGATGCCGGTCGCGAGCCCTCGCCGCTTGAGGAACCACTGGCTCGGGACGGCCATGAAGAGCGACATGCCGAGACCTTGCGAGATGCCGAGGAGGACGCCCTGGGTGACAAAGAGGGCCGGGAGCGACTTGTACGACAGGGCGGCGCCGACGAGGCTCACGACGCTCAGGCAGCAGCCGGCGCCGATGCACGGCTTGAAACCCCAGCGATCTCCGAGTCGGCCTGCGACGAAGCTGAACGCGTTGGCGCCGAGGTTGGCGAGGCCCTGGATGAAGTTGAGCGTCGCCGGCGTCTGGTGGAGACGGGCCTCGAGATTTTCCATAAATATGCCGAACAGGAGGCCATAGCCGAGCCTGCAGTAGAGCGAGATGAGGGTGCAGGTGCGTAGGAAGGAGTAGGGAGGGAGGAGGGACGAAAGAGGAGAAAGAGACGTGAGTCGAGGAGAGGGCGGCACCGGGCGCCGACCACGACGCTCTCGTGCGGACCGATCGACTCACTGGGATGCTGCGAGACACCAGACACCCTGTTGGCGTCGAGGAAGAAGAGTCAGCCACATGCGCGCCGTGCGCGAGCGAGTCGAGGGAGGAGTGAGGAGGAGGAGGGACGCACAAAGACGACGCCCCACGCCCTCCAGCCACCGTCCGGGTACGTCCACTCGTCTCCTGCGCCTGCACCGTCTCCCTCGAGCCCCTCCTTGTCGCAGAGCGAGCCCTTCTCGACCTCGTCCCCGCTCCTCACCCGGTCGACCGGGCCCTCGCCGCCTTCGACCCTCGAGCGCGCGCTCCTCAGTCGTCCGAGCGCGACGTACGCCTCGACGTCGGCTTCTCGTGCGGCGAGGACGCCCTCGGTCGTGCTCAGGCCGACGCAGTGCTCGATAGCGAGAGCTGGCGGCGCGGAAGTTGGGCCGGACGCGTGCGGGGCAGGGTCGCGAGGCGGTCCGGGAGCGAGTGGTCGCTCGTTGTGCAGCGTGTCGCTCGAGGTGCTGTGTCGAGGGTGCGGCATCGTCGCAGCGCAGCGCGTCGAGGAGGAGCTGCACAGAGCGTAGACCGCGTGCTCGAGCGACCCCTGAGAGCTCGAGTCGGCCGGGACGCGAGCCGGTCCGTCGGGCGTGCCGAGAAATCAAGCGCGCTGCCGAGCGAAGAAGTCAAAACGCGCGAGCTGGGAACCGCTCTCTCGAGCACGGCGAGGGATGGGCACTGATTGGTCGTCAAGCGGCGAGGGAAAAGCAGAGGGGACTAGACGAGGTACAAAGGTCAAGCGAGGAGAGAGGAAGAGGAGGGAGGGGAAGAGGGGGGTCTCACGCAACGGCCTCCTTGTCCCTCTTCCACTCGACGAACGCGTCAATCGCCGACGGCCCTGCACAACGCCGAGACGAGGACGTCAGTCTACGAGTCGAGAGAGGAAGGGGGAAAGGGCAGGGACGCACAGGCGTCGTCCTCGCTCCACCCCGTCAGGTCGGGCTCGACCGTCTCGCAAAAGTCGAGCAGCTGCGTCCACAGGTCGGTCGACACGGCCTTGAACTTGTCGCCCCGGTGCTGCGCACACGCACGAGAGGGTGAGACGCCGCACTCGTCGAGAGAGAGAGAGAGAAAGGGAAAGGCGGGGCGACGCACCTCGGCAAAGTCGACGAAACCCTGCGCGAGTGCGTACTTGGGCGCGAGGACGACGGACCACATGGCCTTGGCCGCCTCGGCGGGCAGCGTCTTGGAGCCCTCGGCGCGGAAGAAGGGGAGGAGGAACGTGTAGAACTGCTGGAACGACTGGTTGGCGATCATGTCGGCGTCGGGCCCGCGGTACAGGTCCTCCGAGTCGCTGCTCCCGCCCGGCGCGGCGACTGCCTTGCCCTTGCCGCCGGCACGAGGCTTGAACAGCTCCTGCTCCTGCTTTTCGAGGAACGCCTTGAGCTTGACGGACGAGGCGATCCTGTCAAGGCGAGCCAGGTCAGGAACGGCTCGGCGGACGACGACAAAGAGAGAGACGAGGACGCACTTGTCGTCGCGGAAAGCGCGCTCAAAGTCGCTCAGGTAGAACGCGCCGAACGTGCCCGGCTTGGCGCCGACCTTCCACGCGAGGATGAGCGGGTACGCCTGCGAGTTCGGGTCGAGGGTCAGCTTGGGCAACGAGGAAAGAGGAGGGGAGGGATGCGGACGCACGCCGTCCATCGACAGGCCCATGTCGCGGAAGAGCTTCTCGATGCCGTTGCCGTCCATCTTGGTCTTGTCGCCCTTGTCGGCGAACTGGGCGAACCAGACCGGGAGCGCCTCGTCGAACGGGAACTCCTTGGGCGCCTTCTTGTCCTTCTTCTTCTTGGGCGCCTCGGCGAGCGACTCGGCGGGCGTCGAGGTCGACGCCTCGAACGGGGTGCGCGAGGCGAGGGCGGCCTTGGACTTGGGCTTGCTCGAGGTGGCTTCGGGACGCAAGTGGGGGAGGAAGGAGGGTCAGCTCGGGGGACGGTGGAGGGGCAGGACTTGAGAGGAAGTGCGGGGCGCACCTTTGGCCTTAAACGACGAGGCCGGAGCGGCGGCCCTCTTCTTCTTGGGCTGCTCGACGACGACGTCCGAGTCGGACGAGTGGTCGCTGTCGCTCGAGAGGACCATCTCCTCGGTCTTTTTCTTGAGCTTCTTGGGCTTGGACGCGGGCTTGGCGGAGCTCTTGGACGACGACGAAGCTTTGGCGGCCTTGACCTTGGGCTTTTTGGCGGGCGGGGGCGACGAGTCGTCGTCGGACGAGGTGTCGGCGCGGGTCGTGCGCTTCTTCGAGGCGGGCTTGGGCTTGGACGAGGTGGCGGCCTTGGCCTTGGGAGCCTGTGGAGAGGACGCGAGTCAGCTCGAGGCGTACAGGGTGTCGAGCGAGAGGTGCGGGTGACTGGGAGATGATGAGGCGGAGGGGATGAGGGACGGGGACGCACCATGCTGGAACGGGTGCGGCTGTGGCGGGCGGGTCAGGTACTACTCGTGGTGGCAGCAGTGCTCTCAGTCGCAGTCGAGTGCAGCTGAGTGAAGAGCAGGAGCGAGAGGGACGGCCACGATGTCAACCGAGGGGAGCGGGCTCGTCTCCCTCTCTGTCCCGACCCTCTGCTGCTCAGGCGACCTGCACATCGTTCTATACGCACTGCTGCGACCCGCCACAGCCACTCTCCGCACCGCCCCCTCCTCTCGACACTTGCCCTCTCCCCGCCCTCCTCCTGCGCACCGCGACGCGCCCGCACCCTCGCAACACCTCGCCCATGGCTCCTGGGCGAGCGCGCAAGCGGGCGAAGGGCACCACCACCACCGACACCGAGCTGTCGGCCGCCGCCCACCTCGACTCGGCGTCCGACTACTCGCAGCCGTCCCTCGCCTCGGTCGACTCGACCCTGCGCTGCCCAATCTGCACAGAGCTCTTCGCCGCGCCCGTCATCCTCACGACGTGCTCGCACTCGTTCGACTCGCGGTGCCTGCGCGAGTACCTCGTCGGCCACAAGCGGTGCCCGTCGTGCCTCCGCGAGTGCAGCGAGGACAACATCCGCCTCAACCTCGCGCTCCAAGCCACCGTCGCCGCGTGGAAGGACGCTCGGCGAGTCCCCGATTTCGCAGAGCCTCGAGCCGAAGCCCCTTCTGACGCCAATACCAAACTTGCAGGGCTGCCCTCCTCCACCTCCAGTCGCTCGCCGCGCCTTCCTCCCCTTCTCCTGCCGCCCGTCCTTCTCCGCCGTCAGCAGCTCGCACACCCGGCAGCTTCGTCTCGGGCAAGCGCAAAGCTTCGGCCCTCACCTCCTCGTCGTCGTCGCCCGCCGTCAAGAGCGAGCCGCACGAACCCGCCGCGCTTGTCCTCGTCGACGACGGCAGCTCGGACGTCGAGATCATCGACGAGGGCACGGTGCCCTCGTCGACGGCGCGCAGGGCGCCGTCGAGGAAGAAGGCGAGGGGAGCGGGCGGGCGCGAGGCGAGAGGAGCGAGAGGAGGAGGACCGGGCAAGGGCAAAGGGCGGGCAAAGCTCGAGGAGGCGGACCCGACAGACCGTGCGTCCCCGACCTTTCACCTATCTTGTCCTCCCTCGCGTGAGCTCACCCTCCCCCATCGTGCGCAGCGTCGCTCATCCTCGAGTGCCCTCTCTGCGGCGGGTCGATCAAGAACGCCCTCATGGCCCTGCACGTCGAGCGCTGCAACGGCGTGCCGCCGCCGGCGACTGCGACGACGAGTGCCGCCTGGGGCAAGCTGCTCGGCGCAACTGGACGCAGCACCGGGGCGAGAGACGGCGACAGCGAGTAAGTGCTTCTCCGTCACGACGAGGGTCTCCTGTGTCCGCCGCAGCTCGAGTCCCTTCGACTGACAGTTCCCTCCCGTCACAGCTCGTCGACCTCGAACGTGCGCGAGGGCAGCAAGCTCGACACGACGCGGCCCTTGCCGCTCGCGAGCTACGCCCGCAAGTCGGTCCAGGAGCTCAACGACATGCTCAAGGTGCGCCCTCTTCCCCTCTCGACTCTCTCTCTCCCATCGATGTCAACAGTCACTGACCCGCATATGCTCGTCTCGCAGGCCTACGACCTCCCGACGGCCTTGCCCTCTTCCTCGTCCTCGCGCGACACGTCCACCCTCTCGACCGACGCCAAGCTCGCCCTCCTCGTCCGCCGTCACCGCCACTTCCTCGTCCTGTGGAACGCCAACGCCGACCTCGCCCCCGAGGACCCGGCGCACAAGAGCGCGCAGGGCGTGCGCGACGAGCTGCGCAGGTGGGAGAGGACGCAGGGGGCGGCGACGAGTGGAGCCGGGGCGGGTGGCGGCGGGAGCGCGCAGGGAGGGATGGGCGAGTGGAGCGCCAAGGCTCACCTGGTGCGCCCTGCGCTCTAGCCCTCTCGAAGCGGGCGGGCTCTTGTCCCACGCGCACTGACTCTTTTCCTCCATTGGCCTTGCCTCGCGCAGAAGCAGTACGCCGACGACTTTCGCGAGCTCGTTTCGCAGGCGAGGGCATCGGCGCTTGCGGCACGCCAACCTCGGCAGGAGGACGAGTCGGCACAGGAGCAAGGCGACAAGATGCAGGTGGACGAGGACGAGGGGGCGCGAGCGCAGGCGGCGGCCGAGCCCGCCGCGGCCTCGATCACGACCGGCGCGAGTACGGCGCCAGGAGCTGGCGGCGCAGGAGCGGCTGCACCCCGTCGCACCGTCCGCATCCTCTCTCCTCCACCGCGCTCGTCCCCCTCGCCAGCCGCCTCCCCTTCTCCCCGCCCGCGCACCTCGTCTTCCTCCTCGCCCCCACCGCCCATTCCGCTCTCTCACGACTTTGACTCGCCGACCGCACGACCGTCGACGGCACGCCTGAGCAGGACGGCGTCGCGCTCGCCGTCGCGGTCGTCGTCGCCGTTCGACGCCGAGCGCCCGCCTCGGGCGAGCCAGCGCAACCGCGAGGAGGAGCGCATGTTTGCCGAGATGGATGCGGCGAGGGAGGAGGCCGAGGCGAGGGCTGCGGCGGCGGGAGGAGAGCTCGAAGGAGGGCCCAAGAACGAGGACGAGGGAGAGGGGGCGAGGTCGATGGCCTGAGCGGGAGGAGGCCGAGCTTTTGCGAGCGTGTGCCATGCGATACGGATGCTTATTGTGCACTCTGCTTTGCCGCGAGAGACGAGCTTGCTGAGCCGGGCGGTCGGGTCGAGGCGGGCGGCCGCGGACGAGCGAGAGGAGGCCTCGCTGTTCTCTCCCACCCCCGCCCTCGCACCCACAGTGAGTCCAGCACACTCTCAGGCCACAGTCGAGCTCCTTCAGCCTGCTCACTCGGCCTCGGGCTCGCAGAAATGGCCGACTCGCAGACCAACGTCGACCAGCTCAAGCAGCTCATCTCGCAGCTCCAGGCAAAGGTCGAGCGCCTTGAGCAGCAGGCCCAGTCGTCTGCCACCGACGCCAAGAACAAGGTCGCCGACTCGCTCACCTCGGCAAAGGACGCCGTCAAGGACACGCTCGCCGGCACCACCGCCCAGGCCAAGGACGCCCTCACCCCGGCTCAGCACCTCCGCCTTGTCCTCATGGGCCCGCCCGGTGCCGGTGAGCCCCCTTTACTTGCCTATGCGCGCGCCAGATCCGTCATCGCCTGGCCGCGAGGGATTGCCCGAGGGGAGATGGAAACCGGGGGCGGGGGCGAGCTGTTCACCTTGGCGGGCGGCTTCCGAGGGCGTGCACGGTCGACTGTTGCATCCTTCGACACCTCGAAGAGCGCACGCGGCGGAACCAGCTCTCGCTCGGCCGTGCCGTCGCCGCCACAGCATCCCCCCCTCGTCGAACGGCACTGACCCTTTCCCCCTCTCGCGTCTCGCAGGCAAGGGCACCCAGGCGCCCAAGATCAAGGAGGCGTACAACGTGTGCCACCTCGCGACCGGCGACATGCTGCGCGACGAGGTCAAGCGCGGCACCGACCTCGGCAAGGAGGCCAAGAAGATCATGGACCAGGGCGGCCTCGTGTCGGACGAGATTGTTATTGGCATGATCAAGTCGCAGCTCGAGACCAACCCGGAGTGCTCGCTCGGGTGCGTCGAGCTCTCTCTGCCCCCCTCTCGTGTCCCTCGATGTCGAGCCAGTCGACCTGACCCTGCCCTCTCCTCTCCTCGAACAGCTTCATCCTCGACGGTTTCCCTCGCAACGTCTCGCAGGCCGAGAAGCTCGACGGCATGCTCACCGAGCGCAAGCAGCCCGTCGAGCACGCCGTGCAGCTCCTCGTCGACGACAACCTCCTCGTGTCGCGCATCACGGGCCGCCTCATCCACCCGGCGTCGGGCCGCTCGTACCACAAGGAGTTTGCGCCGCCCAAGAAAGCCATGACCGACGACGTCACGGGCGAGCCCCTCATCCAGCGCTCGGACGACACGGCAGAGACGCTCCACAAGCGCCTCCACACGTACCACGAGCAGACGGGCCCGGTCGCCGAGTACTACAAGAAGAAGGGCGTGCGTCCTCGCTCTCTCTTTCTCTTCTGCCTGCGTGGTCGAGCCTGACCCGTCGAGGTGCCGCACGCAGATCTGGACCGGCGTCGACGCCGCTCAGGCCCCCAAGACCGTCTGGGCCAGCTTGTCCAAGATCTTTGCCGAGCACGGCAAGCAGCAGTAGAGCGCACTCTCTCTCTCTCGCCCCACTCGCAGTGTCGTATTACATGCATCGTCGGGCAAGTGTGCAGTGCAAAGAAAAAAGGTTACATAGCGCTGCTCTCAAAGGCGACGAGGCGAGAGAGCTCCGTCTGAAGGCACGAGAGACGAACGATATTTACAGATCGAGAGACGACAACAAAGAGAAAAACAAGGAGTGCTACAGGAGGGGAACTATGACCGGCGACTCATGCTGCGCCGAGAGAAAGAGAGAGGGCGAGTGAGTAAGTGACCACGACGGCGGACGATGAAGGAGGAACGCGACGCACATCCAGGTGCCCTCGTACCCGCTCAGGTCAACAGGCCTGCGAACAAGACGAGACGAGGTCAGTGAGTGAGTACGGCGAAGAGAGAGAGGGAAAGAGAGAGAGAGAGCTGGACGGACGTGTGCGTGTCCCTCCACCGCCCGACGAGGTTGCCGCCGACGAGCACGCCGCGATAGATCCACCGCCCTCGGCTGTCGGGCGTGTACTCCTTGACGATGCTGAACATGCCGTCCCACGCGCGGACCCGGCCCTTGAGGACAAACTGGCCCCACGCCGAGTGGCCCGTGCCCGTGAGGAGGATCTCGTACTCGCCGTCCGGGTCGCAGTGCGTCCACTCGTCGTCGTCGCCGCCGTCGCCAAAAGGCGCGTACGCGTCGCCCGAGGCGGTCGTCGAGGTCCAGCTACGCGCGCGCTTCGACGCTCGGTCCTCGGACGACGAGCGGTCGAGGTCGACCGAGGTGCGCCGCCGGCCGTGGCCTCCCGCCGCCGCCGACGAGGTCGTTGCGCCGCCCGAGTACGAGGCCGAGCCCGCCGCCGTGCCCGGTGCCGGCCGCGGGAGGACCGGCTGGCCGACCTCGAACCCGGCGTTCAGGGCCGGCCCTCTCCCGCCCGGCTGTTGCCCGCGCTCGAGGCGGACGATGCGCTCCTCGAGCTTCCACACTTGGGGCTGGTCGCCGAACGGGCCCTCGTACAGGCTCCTCATGCGGCCACCGAGCATGTCGCGGTAGCTGTCGAAGTCGAAGAACGAGAACCGGCCCTCCCAGCTCCCCGTCAGGTCGCCGCGCGTGTACAGCTTGGGCATGCCGAGCGACGAGTAGGGGTCGATGCACGACGCGAGCCGGATAAAGTCGCGGTCGTGCAGGCGCGACGAGAGGACCGGGAGCGACGTCTTGGTCGGCCGGCTCGACGCCGTGAGCGACCCTGCGGCCGGCGCCGCCGGGTTGCCGAGCATGTGCTGCGCGGGCGTGCCCTGCCCCTGGAGGAGGAGGTCGCTCTGGACCGCCGGGTCCTGCTCGACGCGGAAGAAGAAGGAGAAGATGGCGGCGTGGGCGAGGTTGGGGGGCGTCATCTCGATGCGGCGGCCCATGTGAAGGATCGACTGGGCCTGGGTGCGAGGGCGCAGGTCGGCGAGGAACGGGCCCTCGGGCGGCGGGCGGACAGGGTACTCGTCGCGCGTGACGGGGAGCGACGGGATGGTCCACGGGGCGAAGAAGGCGTCGAACTGGTGGACGGCGAGGGTCAGGACCACGGACAGGACTAGTGGAGGAGAAGGACCATGCGCGACGGACCTTGTGAGCGGCAAAAACGTAGGGCTTGAGGACGAAGAAGCGCTGCTCAGACTCTTGCGGCGTCTCGAGCGACAGGTCGTCTGTTTCGGAGGTTGCAGTCCGTCAGGTCCTGTCGACGGGGGCGAGGAGAGGAGAGAGGAGAGACGCACCTCCTGCGAGCCACCCGATCCAGAGACCGAGTGCCCTGCCGGCCGTCTGCCTCGGCCAGCCGGGCTTGAGCGCCTCGTTGAGGAGCGAGTGGTCGTAGAAGAGGCGCATGTACTGGCGCAGGTCGGCGTACTCGAGCAGGTGCGGAAGGTTCTTGCCGTCTGTGGGTGCAGCTCAGGGTCAGAGCGAGCCCGGGAGAGGCGAGACGAGGAGGCGAACGAGACGAGGGACGCACCGTTCTCGAGCAACATGAGGTAACAGGTCCACAGGTTCTGCGTGAGCTCGTCCGGCTCGGGCAGGCGCGTCCTACTGCTCTTGGGCGTCAAGGCCTGCAGCCTCGGGCTGCTCGGGCGCGAGCTGCTCGGCGGGATGGCGCGGTTGCGCACGGCGGCGCGCATCTTGGCGAGGACGGCGCACCGGCTCTTGAACTCGCTCGCGTAGTCGCGGTTCGTGAGCGGGCGCCACGGCGACTTGTTGTCCGGGACGAGGTCGGGACTCGACGGGCGCGTGAAGCTCATGCCGGCGTCGAGCTGCAGGTCGGCGTCGGGCTTGACCTCGGGGAGCGTCTCGAGGAGGGCGCGCTTCTCTCGGCGCTCCTCGATGCGCCGCATCTGTGCGTCGGCAGTGGAGTGTGTCAGTTCTCGAATCCAGACGTCCGCCGGCTCATCGCACTTGGGCAACAGAGGAGGAGCTGGAGCGCACCTGGGCCCACCGCCGCTCGAGCGGACCGGCATCGAAGCGCTCCTTGAACAAGTCGGCGTAGAAGCCGGCGTTCCTCGCGCCGAGGACGTCGTGGAACCGGCGGCTGAGGAGGATGAGGGTGCCGAGTTGGGCCGGTGGGCCGACCGGGTCGAGGCGGGCGACGGCCTTGGCGACGGCCTCGATGAGCTCTGACGGGAGGCTCTCGAACGTGGACGGCGAGTGGTGCTCGAGCTCTGGCGCGGGCGACGGGGTGCCAGCGAGCGAGATGCCGCCGAGTTGCGAGACGAGCGGGAGCGAGGGCGAGGTGAGGGGGATGAGCGACGGCGGGCTGTCGGTAGCCATGGGCGGTGCGCTGTGCTGTGCAGGACTGGCACACGTCGTCCTTGCGGCCGTGAGCAGGGTGGAGCAGGCAGGAGACGAGGGAGCGCGACCCTCCCCCACCTCTCAATCCTCCTTGGAATCCTCGTCGACGTCCCTTGGCGCCACCATTGACCGAGCCCAGCTCTGTGTCTCTTGCTTTCTGCTCGACCGGCACAGCCTCGATGCAGTGCAAGTCATGCTAGAGATGCTCTACCCTATGGACCTCGCCAGAACCTGTCTCGCCAACTCTGCCGCGCCCTCGTCGACCGCTCCTTCGAGCCCTGCTGCGGCCGCCTGTGTCTTGAGGCCCGCAACGGAGTACGCGCCGACGAGGAGGAGCTGCCCCGTGACGTCGAGGAGCGAGGTGAGGAGCGGGAGCGCGTACACTGTTGGCGAGCGAGGAACGAGGAGGGTCAGGAACGGGTACAAGCGCCGAGAGGACCAGGCGAAAGGCGACGACGCACCGTCCGGGTCGTAGTCGAGCTTCCACAGCAATAGTGCGCCTTGCTGGGCGAGCAAAAGTGCGAGCGCGACCTGTATCGAGAGAGAGAGAGAGAGAGAGAGAGAGAGAGAGAGAGAGAGAGAGAGAGAGAGAGAGAGAGAGAGAGAGAGAGAGAGAGAGGACCCGCTCGAGCGCGAGTCAGTTCTGTACGGCCTCGGCAAAAGAGGACCGTCACGGGCGCACCTGGATCGCGACGACGACCATAAACCCTCCCGCAAAGAGCGTCGTCACCTCGGCCTGGCCCGTCAACCACAGGAAGACGAGGAAGAGGCCGAGGATCGGGCACGCGAGCGCAAACAGGGTCGCGGCGACGACGAGGTACGGCTCCTTGCGGCCCGAGTGCAGAGCGGTCGAGATGCGCGACACCGAGATGGACCCGGCTGCGCCCGACAGGGCCGTCACGACGGGCGACACGAGGGCGAAGGCGGGGAGCTGGTTGACGTACGTCTCGAGGACGACGCCAGAGCCACTGTGCGGCAGGACGTCAGGATGAGGCCACACGGGCAGGGCAGAGGAAACGCGAGAGGCAGGGGACGCACCTCGAGATGGCCATGGCCGCAAAGAGTGGTCCCCACCCGATCGTGAGCAGCTCGTGGACGTAGGCGTTGCGGAACGTGAGGACGACGTTGACGGCGATGACGCCGAGAAGGACGATGAAGACGAGCGTCGAGACGATTGTGCCTGTAGGGGGAGAGTCGTCGAGGTCAGATACCTAGCTCTGCCGCGACGAGGGAGGAGGCGAGGACGGACCCATGAAGAGGATGAAGAGGCTCGAGAGCCCGCCGAGGATGACGAGCGTCACCATGTCGCCGAGAGCAGACGCGACCGGCGTCGCGATGTTGTCTGCGTGGTGGGGCCAAGCTCGTCAGTACAAGTCGACGAGGAGAGGGTCGGTGCGGGAACGAGGTGAGGGCGCACCTGGGTTGACGTGGATCCGCCGGCAGAGGACGACGAGCGAGCACATGAAGCTGCCGAGGACGCCGCTGCTGATGCCCGCCGCGAGCATGCTGACGCACAGGACGAGGAGCGCCTCGAAGTAGCCGCCCCGGAGCGCGGCCGTCGCGTCGAGCCCGCCCGCCGCCGCGTTGACGGCCGACGCCGGGTCGTGGATCGGGTTCTGGAGCGCGTGGTGTACGCCCTTGCGCGAGGCGAGGCCGAGGACGAAGGCTAGGAGGCCCGACAGGAGCGAGACGATGAGGGCCTGCACTTGAAGGAGCGCGAGGTTGCCCAGGATGAGGGACCGCCGCGTGAGGCGCAGGTCGAGCTCGCCAATGTTGGCCGAGGTCGAGAAGCGCGCGGCGAGGTTCATCTCGAGGTTGCCCTTGAGGTTGAGGAGGATCGGGACGAGGATGAAGAGCTCCTCGATGCGGATGAAGACGCGCCACGTCTGCGGCGAGGGTTCCAAGTCAGTGCCGGCGCGCGAGACGGGTCGAGGCAATGCGAGACGACGCACTTGTAGTTTCTGGAGCAGCTCGCCAGTCAAGACGGCGCCGACGAGCGACAGGAGCAGGACGGGCAGGGTCTGCGCCAGGGCGAGGAGGGGTCAGTGCGCGCTTGGGGCAGGTCCGTGGAGGGAGGATGGGGCGCACCTCTCGCAGCATTTCGCGCCTGAAGACCTTGCGCTGCTGCGCCGTCATGCCGCCAAAGATGCGCGTGCGCCAGTCGGCGACTCGATGCGGTGGTGGATTGTCGGCGGCGGCACTCGACCTCCTCGACGACGGTCGGGGCTGGGCTGCCGAGTCGTCGGTCGTGTGGTCGTGGCGGTTGTCGTCGCTGGACGCGAGCGCGTCCGGGTGGGCTGCGAGGAGGGCATCGACCTCGTCGTCGCTGTCGAGCGGGTCGTCGCTCGAGTCGAGGGCGCGGCCTTTGCCCTTGTCGCGTGTCGAGCGGTCGGGCGAGGCGTGTGCGAGCTCGTAGCCGCTGGCGAGCCCGGCCAAGGACGGACCGGCGGGAGCCATGAGCTGGACGAAGGTTGAACGGGAGGTGGACTGGAGGACGGCTCGTTGTCGTGGCTTGCGACTAGTGGACGAGCGCGGGTTCGGCTGCGAGTTGAGGTGAGCACGTGCAAGCCAGCGCACGGCTGCAGGGACGCTGTCGAGCCGCGACACGAGCGAGTTGACGGCAGCGAGTCGACCTTGGCGGCGGCGGCCGGCGCGAGCCAGCCTCGGCGTCACCACTCCCGCCAGAGCCCTTGCTTGGTCTCGCAGGTCGCTCCCACACACCCTACCGCACCGCGAGCACCACCGAGTACCCGCCAGACCGGCTGCGAGAGGCCAGCTCGTCCTCGTCGCCCACTCGCCTCGTCCTCCCACCCCGGCCTCGTCCGACTCAACTCTCGACCTCGGCTGCGACGTGCATGGGCCCGGCAGCTCACTAAATGTGCGTCAAATATCCCTGCACTCCCGGATCACCCTCGGGCGGTGGGTCTGCCGCGACCCGCCATCAGCAGCCAAACACGCCGGCACGCCCTCGCCGCCCACGTCAAGCGCACGTTCGACACGTCCTGCGACGTGCACCACGTCCTCTTGCACCCTTTGCGGCCATCCTGAGCCGCAGAGACGAGGTTGCGGCCGCGCCCCCACCGACGACGCGACTGCCGATCAGGCCGGCGGCGAGCGGCGGAACACACCGTCCCTGCAGCGGTTCAGAATGTACCCTGACGCCTCGCTTGCCCCCACCCGCGACAGCTACCCCGACCTCGCAGCCACCATGGCGCCCCCGCCCGTGCCGGCCCCTCCTCCACCACCCGCCGCATCTGCCTCGCCCTCGAACGAGCTGCGGCGGTTTAACGTCCCTCCAGCCCCACCGCCCAACGCCCCTCTCACCGTCTGCGCGTCCGGCAGCGGCGCTATCCCCTCGTCCGACCTCGCCAAGCTCCGCGCGAGCCTCACCCTCTCGCGCATCGTCGCCGCCGACCGCTCGGCGTGCGTCGACGGCAACCGCCACGTCCTCGGCGAGCGCACCGCCACCGACCGCCGCGCAGCCGCCGCCGAGGACGCAAAAGTGCGCGACGCCGAGCGCGACCGCAAGCGCAAGCGCGACGAGGACGACCGCCGCGCGACGGCCGAGCGCGACGAGCGCGACGGCGCCGCAAGGCGACACGCGGTCAAGGCGGCGAGCAAGGGCCGGGTCAAGCACGAGGACGACGAGCGGCGAGTGCGCGAGTCCAAGGACAAGCAGCGCGCGCTCGACGTCCTCCAGCTCGTCCAGGACAGCGAGGCGGGGAGGAGAGGCGCCGACGCAGACGGCGACACGGCCATGGGCGACGGCTCGACGTCAACATCGGCGGCGGCAACGCCGACATCCGTCGCGACGCCTGCGCCCGCAATAGTGCCCGCCAAGGGTGCGTCCTGCCCCCCTCCCCCCTCGTCCTCAAAGCGCATCCTGACCCCCTAGCTCCACACAGGCGCACGCACAGCAGCAGCTTCACCCGACCCCGATGACGAGCCGTTGCAGCCAAAACCGCCTCGACAGTGAGCCCTGCCTGTTCGACCTCGGGCCGTCGGTCGTCGTCGTGCTCACCTTTCCTTTCCCGCAGCCTCGACAAGAAGAAGCGCAAGCGGGACCAAGTCGTCGAGTCCGACAATTCGGACACCGATGACGGTGCGCTGTGACCGTTCCCTGCTTCCACAGAGCCCAACTCACGTCCACCTCGTCGCAGATCGCCCGCTCCTCCAGAAGGTCCGCACGCTCGACTCGATCTCGGAATCCTCCCCGTCCACTTCCTTCACCCCTCAGCACCCTTCCCTCGCCTCTACGCACGCGCCGCACCAGAATGGCACCGACACGTTGAGCAACATCGAGCGCAAGCTCAAGGAGGAGCGCTTCACCAAGGTGCGCCGCCACTCGCCCTACCTTGCCCTTCCTCTCGACGCCCGTCACTCACGCTCGTTCGCCCTTCCTGTGCAGCACTCGATCCCGATCAAGCCTCCTGCTCCGGGCGCCGCGAGCGCCTTCTACATCCCGTCCACGCCGCTCGCACCTCCTCGACAGCCTGCCGTTCCGCCAGCCCCGACGCCAAAACGGCAAGCAGACGTGCGCGGCGACTTCTCGAACGCCAAGCCGGGCCAGCAGATCGCACACTCGACCTTCACCAACTGGGTCGACGCGTACCTGCGCCCGTTCGGCGAGGACGATCTCGCCTTCCTCGCGCCCAAGGTGCGTCCCGTTCTCCCTTCTCCCTTCTCCCTCCTCCTTCCTGCTGGGTCAGGACTGACTCGTACGCTCCTCTCACACAGCCCGAGGACATCAACGCGTACCTGATCCCGCCGCTCGGCAAGCACTACCTCGACCGATGGGAGGACGAGGACGGCGCGCATCACTCGCAGCAGCAGCAGCACTGGCACGCGTCGCCGCTCGAGCCACCCGTCCTGCCGCGCCTGCGCCCCGACGCCCTCACCGAGGACGCCCTCGGCGGCGAGAGCATCTTCCTCGGCCCGCTCAGCGAGCGCCTCATGGCGGCGCTCGCCATTGAGCCGGGGCTCGCCGCGACGGGCTCTGGAGGAGCAGGAGCGGTCGACGACACGGACAAGGACGACGGCGAGCCGCAGCCCAAGATGCCGATCGACGCCGTCGACCTCGAGGAGCGCGTCAAGCGCGAGTTGCGGTACCTCGGCGTCCTTCCCGATGAAGATGTGCGTCCCTCTCTCCCTCTCTCTCGTCGTGCGTCTCTCAATAGGCGGGCCCTGACGCTCGGTCATCTCCCGTGCAGGTCGACTGGTCCACGCGCGAGGACGACGAGATCTCGTCGGCGCTGCGGGCGTGCCAGCGCCTGCTGCACCAGCAGACCGAGCTCAACGAGGCGCGCAAGTCGGTCCTCATGTCGCTCGTCAAGGACCGCATGGCGTACCAGGACTACGAGACGGCGCGCGACGCGCAGGAGCGCGTCATCGAGGCCGGCTGGACCAAGCGCACCCGGACCGACGTCAAGAAGAAGAAGAAGGGCAACAAGGACCGCGAGTACCGGCGACCGGGCGCCCCACCGCTCGCGAGCGACGACCCGGCAAAGGCGCCTGTGCCCGCCGAGCTGAGCGAGGCCGTCGAGAAGCGCGACCGCCTCGTGTCGACGTTCAAGCCCTTCTTCGACGGCGCCGCCGACGACGGCGAGGGCCACGACGGCGCGGCGCGGTTCTACGGCCTGCCGACGGCGAGCGTGTACCGAGGGCTCGAGGCGCTCCTCGACGACGAGCTTGGCGAGGGAGGGGGTCAGGGCGGGGCGACGACGACGGCGCCGCCCTGAGCGGCGGCTCCTTTTGCAGCAGCGAGCAGCGTGAATTGCAGTGATCACGTTGCACAAGTCTGGCGCACGCGAGAGCTTAGGTTTCGAGAGCGAGCGAAAGCAAGTCGTCGTCGAGGTCGAGCGGAAAGAAGGCGCGAGGAGGAGAAGGAGGCAGCAACTCGCTCTGTCTGCTCCGAGACTCGGTGGGACTGACAACCGTACAGCTCAGAGTAGATCTGCAGCTTGAACGAGGCCCAAGAGAGGCGAGGGAGAGCGGCGAGTTGAGCTCTGGTCCTTCGAGGGCTCGGGTCGGCAAAAGCTCGCGGCCAGCCTTCTCCTCTCCTCCTCGTCACGCAGCTATCGCCGTACGCTCCATTCTTGCTCTAGAGCAGGCCTAGTGCACCTCCAGAGACGCCGAGCTGACCCTCCTCGCCCCTCCCCTCGCCCTCGTACCGCCAACTCGCACCCTCGGCCCGCCCGTGCTCCTCCTCGCCCACCCTCGACCCCTCGCCTCGACACCGACCCGCCCTCGGCACCTGCCCACCCAGATGTCGCTCCAGTCTGCCGCACCGGTCGTGATCGATGGCAAGGGCCACCTCCTCGGTCGCCTCGCCTCGATCGTGGCGAAGCAGCTCCTCAACGGCCAGAAGGTCGTCGTCGTCCGCTGCGAGCTCATCAACGCGTCGGGCTCGTTCTTCCGTGCCAAGGTCAGCCACTGCACCCTCTCGTCGACGCTCGGGCGCACGCGGCGAGGGTCTCCGGGCCGGCGGGCGGGCGTGAGACGCCGTGGACGAGATTGCTCGCGCGGCAGCAGGAGGCCGTGAGAGGGGCCGACGCTGCGGCAGGGGTGCGCAGGAGGCCGGGACGGTGCAGGAGGTGCAGGAGCGGGCGGGCCGGGCCGCGCAGGTGCCGAGAGCGGGCCGCGACACCGCCCCGGTCAGCGAGCCCGAGTGCTCGAGCAGGTCCACCTCTCGCTCGAACGCGCGTACTGACTGCCGCCCCTCCCTGTCTACAGCTCCGCTACCACGAGTTCCTGAACAAGCGCCACCTCGTCAACCCGAAGAAGTCCGGCCCGTTCCACCACCGTGCGCCGTCGCGCATCTTCCACCGCACCGTCCGCGGCATGGTCCCCCACAAGGTGAGCCCGCACGCCCTTCTCCGCGACCTATGAGCGCTCTACGAGGCACTCGAGGTGCAGCGAACTGACTCTCGCATCCCGTCCAGACCTCGCGCGGCGCCGCTGCCATGGAGCGCCTCAAGGTCTACGAGGGTGTCCCCCCTCCCTTTGACCGCAAGCAGAAGGTTGTCGTCCCGTCGGCGCTCCGCGTCCTCCGCCTCAAGCCGGGCCGCAAGTTCTGCACCATCAAGGTGAGCCCCCTCGCCTCGCCCCCACTTGCGCCCCGACCTTTGCTCCCTCACGAGCTCGACGAGCTGACTCTCTCTCCCCTCCCCCTCTCGCAGCGTCTCTCTCACGAGGTCGGCTGGTCGTACCGCGACGTCGTCGACCGCCTCGAGGAGAAGCGCAAGGTCAAGGCCGCCGCGTTCTACGAGCGCAAGGTCGCCGCGCAGAAGGCCAACACGGCCGCGCTCAAGGCCGCCGCCAACGCCGCCCCGATCCAGGAGAAGCTCGCGGCCCTCGGCTACTAAGCGCATCGCGTCGTTCGGGCAGTGACGGAGCGAGCGGGACCAACTTGAGGAGGGAACCGGAGGGCGTCCGTGACGGAGCGGGACGAGCGGGGGGTGGTTGCCTTCCCGTCGAGGGAGGGCCCCCTGCGCGTTTTGTTGTGTGTGCTGGAGGGCCTGGAATGCCACCCGCGCCCTACCGACCGACTCGTCTGCGTCGTTCTGGCGGCCGTCGTTTCCCTCTTCCTCGTCGACTCTGTGCGCGCGAGAGCGGCTCTCTCTCTCTCTCTCTCGAGAGCTCGCCGGTCTTGGTCTTTCCGTGAGAGTGCACAGCGAGCCTGAGAGTGTCGCTTGCGCTGCACGAGAGCTCTACCAATGAGCGAGCTGCAGCTCTTGGCGTCGGCCCCTCCTCTTCCTCGAACCTCACCACGAGATGCGGCCACGGCTGCGGCCCGCATGGCTTGCCCTTGCGCTCTGTGCAGCGGTCGCACTGGCTGCCAGGCCACGCCCGCACGTGCTCAAGCGGCGCAACCCGACCTACGCCGCCTTGTCCGACTCGTCGCTCGACCACCTCGTCGCCCTGTCCGACCTCGACGACACGCTCGACTGGTCCAGGCCCGACACGCCCCTCGCCAAGCTCCTCGTACCACGCCCCGTCGGCAGCGCCAACTTGACCCGGCTCCAAGCCATGGTCGAGGGCCACTTCCGTGATCTCGGCTGGGTGCGTCCGGGTCGCTCTCTCTCTCTCTCTCCCGAGCACAGCTAACGACTTGCGAGCATGGACAGCACGTCGAAAAGGACTCGTTCGACGACTCGACGCCGTACGGCACCAAGTCGTTCACCAATCTCGTCTTCACGCACGACCCCTCGGCACCTCGTCGCCTCGTCCTCTCGGCCCACCTCGACAGCAAGTTCTTCCCGACCCCACCCGAGGACCAGTTCGTCGGCGCGACCGACTCGGCCGCCCCGTGCGCCATGCTCCTCGACCTCGCAACTGCGCTCACGCCCTGGCTCGACGCCCGCAAGCAGCGCGTCGAGGACGGCGGCGGCGAGGAGGGCCGCGAGGGCCAGGGCGAGTCGCTCCAGATCATCTTCTTCGACGGCGAGGAGGCGTTCAAGGACTGGACCCACGCCGACTCGATCTACGGGGCGCGGCACCTCGCCCACAAGTGGGGCGCGACGACCGACCACTCGCCGCAGCCCGTGCGAGCGACGCCCCGCTCCCCCTTGCGCCGCATCTCGCACCTCGTCCTCCTCGACCTCCTCGGCGCGCCCAACCCGCTCCTGCGCAACTTCTTCGTCCCGACCGGCTGGCTCTTCGACGAGTTTGGCCACGCCGAGGAGCGCCTCGGCCTCGCGGGCTACCTGTGGCAAGGGCTCGACGGCGACGCGTACACGGCCAAGAAGGGCGAGACGGGTGCGCGCGAGAGGAGCTTCTTCGTGCCGCGAGGGAGCGGCGTGAGCGCGTACGCCGGCCAGATCGAGGACGACCACCTGCCGTTCCTGCGCGAGGGCGTCCCTATCGTGCACCTCATCTCGGTCCCGTTCCCGCGAGTGTGGCACACGATCAAGGTGCGCCCCTGTTGTCTTCCCTCTTCCTCTCTCGCGCCGTCCTTGAGCGCCTTCCCACTGACGCTCGGACCTCCTCGCCCGCGACAGGACGACGCCGACGCGCTCGACCTCCCGACGATCAAGGCATGGGCCCTCATCATCCGCCTCGCCGTTGCCGAGTACCTCGGTCTCGACCCGTCGGCGCCGATACCCAACCTCAACTCGCCGACCGAGGTCAAGCGGGATCCGAGCGACTTGGTGCGCCCTCTCTTTCTCTCTCTTTCTCTCCCCTTTCTTGCGCCCTGGCGCTCGCCTCGGCGTCGTTTGGAGCTCGTGCACTGACCCTCCGTGCGGCGGCGTGCGCGATGGAGCAGTAGATGAGCAACGAGCGTGAGTAGATCTCGCCGGCAGAGCTGTACTTCTTTTCCCGCCGAGCGTTTCCGATTGCTCGAGAGCCAGACGGACAGAACGAGAGAGAGAGAGAGAGACGGATACTCGACGTCTGGCACCTGTCCCTGACCTACTTCTCTCGAAACCGAGAAGTTGACCTCGTCGAGCAAGAGAAGGTAGTTGCGAGACGCTCTCACTCCTCGAGAACAGTTTAATCCCGGGTTCCGCCGCTCTCAACGTCGTCATTGGGACGGGTACTCGACGTCTGGCACCTGTCCCTGACCTACTTCTCTCGAAACCGAGAAGTTGACCTCGTCGAGCAAGAGAAGGTAGTTGCGAGACGCTCTCACTCCTCGAGAACAGTTTAATCCCGGGTTCCGCCGCTCTCACCGTCCTTGCTGAGACAGATACTCGACGTCTAGAGCCTGACCCTGACCTACTTCTCTCGAAACCGAGAAGTTGACCTCGTCGAGCAAGAGAAGGTAGTTGCGAGACGCTCTCACTCCTCGAGAACAGTTTAATCCCGGGTTCCGCCGCTCTCACCGTCCTTGCTGAGACAGATACTCGACGTCTAGAGCCTGACCCTGACCTACTTCTCTCGAAACCGAGAAGTTGACCTCGTCGAGCAAGAGAAGGTAGTTGCGAGACGCTCTCACTCCTCGAGAACAGTTTAATCCCGGGTTCCGCCGCTCTCAACGTCGTCATTGGGACGGGTACTCGACGTCTGGCACCTGTCCCTGACCTACTTCTCTCGAAACCGAGAAGTTGACCTCGTCGAGCAAGAGAAGGTAGTTGCGAGACGCTCTCACTCCTCGAGAACAGTTTAATCCCGGGTTCCGCCGCTCTCACCGTCCTTGCTGAGACAGATACTCGACGTCTAGAGCCTGACCCTGACCTACTTCTCTCGAAACCGAGAAGTTGACCTCGTCGAGCAAGAGAAGGTAGTTGCGAGACGCTCTCACTCCTCGAGAACAGTTTAATCCCGGGTTCCGCCGCTCTCAACGTCGTCATTGGGACGGGTACTCGACGTCTGGCACCTGTCCCTGACCTACTTCTCTCGAAACCGAGAAGTTGACCTCGTCGAGCAAGAGAAGGTAGTTGCGAGACGCTCTCACTCCTCGAGAACAGTTTAATCCCGGGTTCCGCCGCTCTCACCGTCCTTGCTGAGACAGATACTCGACGTCTGGCACCTGTCCCTCACCTACTTCTCTCGAAACCGAGAAGTTGACCTCGTCGAGCAAGAGAAGGCAGCTGCGAGACGCTGTAGCTGCTCGAGAGTAGTTTAATCCCGGGTTCTGTCGCTCTCACTTCCTCGTCGAGAGGCATCGTCTGGGTACGAGATCTAGTCGTTGCCGCAAAGCGTCGCTACAACAGGGCACACACGCCGTCGTCCTCGTCGCCCGCCCCTGCCGCTCGTCGCCTCCTCACTCGTCGTCCGAGTCCTGGTCGCCCTCGTCGTCGTCTGCAACGCCGACGATGCCCGCGCCGCTCTTATTGAGGTCCTTGCCGAGGGCGCGCAGGCGGTCGCCAAAGACGGTGCGGATGCCCGGGTTGCTGTGAGAGAGGCCCGTCGTCAGGTCGAGTCCGGCTCGAGGAGAGAGAGAGGAAGAGAAAGAGAAAGAGAAAGAGGGTGACGCACGTTGCCGTGTCCCAGATCTGCAGGTTGGCCTTGGAGCCGGCGACGGCGAGCGTCGTCGGGTCGTCGGGGCAGAACGACGCCGAGAAGACCTTGCCCTGCAGGAGTGGAAGGAGGACGACGAGGGTCAGTCACGTGAACACGAGAGCGCGAGAGAAGCGAGAGGGGACGCACAACGCCGAGGTCGCGAGCGGTGACGAGGCTGATGTGGCGCTTGCCGCCGTCCTGCTCCTGCACGTTCCACACCTTGACCATGTTGTCGGTGCCGCCCGTGACGATGCAGCCCTTGACGAGCGGGTTGATGTCGAGGCTCGACACGCTCGAGTCGTGCGCGGCGAGGGTCCACAGGCTCTTGCCACGCTTGACGCTCGCGGCGTCCTGGGCGACCTCGAGCATGCGGCTGTCGAACGCCTGCACGGTGCCGTTCTCCATCGAGACGAGGAACGACGCAGGCTCCCACGGGTCCCACCGCAGGCACTCGACGTCCGAGTCGACCTTGGTCCCGACGCCCGAGTCGGGCGCGCGCGAGTCGAACACGCGCACGGTGCCGTCCCACGCGCCCGACAGGAGCACGGTGGGCTCCTTGGGGTTCCACTGGACGCTCTGCACCTTGTCGCCGTGGAGCGAGTCGAACGAGCGCAGGGCCGGCGACGACGTCGGGCGCGCGAGGTCCCACAGCTTGATCGTCTTGTCGGCCGACGACGACGCGAGCAGATTGCGGTGCGCGCGGTTCCACGACAGCGACAGGATGGCGTCGACGTGGTACTCGGCGTTGGCGACGACCTTGGGCTTCTTGGCCTTCTTCTTCTTCTTCTTCTTCGAGCCGTCGCCGCCGAGGGTCGCGACCACGTCGGGCACTGGTGGTGCGGGTGCGGGCGCGTTCGGGTCCTTGGGCGCCGGGCCGAGGATCGCGTCCGGGTACAGGCCGTCGACGACGTCGAGCGACCAGATCTCGATCTCGGGGTCCATGGTGCCGACCGCGATAAAGTTGCCCTTGTCGCTCGCGTCGCCGTCGGTCCGGCCGGGGCAGAAGTCGAGCCACTCGAGGCACAAGGGCATGGCGGGCAGGAGCAGGTCGTGGTGGACGTAGAGGTTCTCCTCGCGCTCGTCGTAGACGTACACCTCGAGCTGCGACACGTCGTCCTCGGTCTTGGCCGCGACGATGAGGTTGTCGGTCGGCTGAATCTCGAGCTCTTCCCGCTCGAGCTGCTCGTCCTCCTGCTTCTGTGGACGTGGAGAGGCGCACAGGACGCGAGGGAGTCAGAGAGGCGGCCCGACGGGGAGGAGGGGGTGCGAGCGTCGCGAGGGAGAGGTAGGTGGACGCACCGACTCGAGCGTGATGTACGGGTCCTCGTCGTTGTTGCCGTAGTACGTCAAGCCCTTGATGTTGCTGAACGCGCCCATGGCTGCAGGGATCGAAGACAGGAGGGTCAGTCTCTCGGAACGCAGGAGGGCAGGTCCGACGAGAGAGAAGGCGGTGGACGCACCCGTGCTCCCGCTGACCTCGTCGTCGTACGCGTCCAGGTTGTACTTGGCCATGTCGTCCTCCTCGTCGCCCTCGCCGTCTGCCGCACCCGTCGCGCCGCTGCCGCCCGGTGCCGCACCGCCCTTGGCCGCCGCCTTGATCCGCTTGGCCGCCTGGTTGGCCGCCTGCTGCGCCGCCGCGTCCTCGTCGCCGTCGACCGCCATCGACGCGTCCTCCTCGTCGTCCTCGGCGATGGCGTCGTCCCGCTCTGCCGCCGACTCGTCGTCGCTGCGCACGGGTTCAAGGGCCGTCAGTCCTCGCGTTCCTGGGTCCCGACCGCTCAACAGAGAGAGAGAAATGCTGCGACGCACTCTTCCCAGCCCTCGCCCTCGTCGCCGTCGCGGTCGGCCTCGGCCTCGAGCGCCTGAGCCATCTCGAGCTCGAGCTTGGCCGCGTCGAGCTGGCCCCTCGCGAGCCCTTGGACGCGCGCAAGCTCGTCCTCGTCGACGCGGTACTTGGTCGGGTGCTGCGCGGCCGCGCCGCGCGGGATCCACGACAGGGACGAGATGAGCGAGGTCATTGTCGGGGGAAGGGAGGGAAGGAGGAGCGAGAGGAGGTCGGGGAGGGTGGGAGTGGCGGTGGAGCTGTCGAGTGGGGCTGGTGGCGCTGCGCAGCTAGATCTCGGTGGCTGAGCTGGGTTGCGGCGAGCGCGAGAGGTTGCGCTGGGCGGTGCTGGGCGGGGAGAAGAGGTCCGGCTCGAGGGCGAGGTGCGCGGTCGGGAGAGCGGCCGTGCGGGAGCTTGGTGGTGCTCTGGCGGGTGTGCTGGTCGAGCTGGCCTGGGCGAGCTCGTGGTGTCGAGGCGAGAGCTTCCTTCTCCTCATCTCTCGCTCACCTCGAGATCAAGCTCGAACCGACGGCCAGGTCTCAGCATTCTCGCTCACGTCGCACACTCCGTTCACCGGCTCCAAATGGCATCTCAACGAACTACACACGCACGCCCGACCGCTCCCGACGCACCCGCAGCGCCTCGTCAATCGCCCACATGCCCTTGACGAACGCCTCGCCGTCGAGCGCCGTCTCGCCGCTCGCGACCTCCTCCCTGCGCACGCGAGAGCGACGTCAGGACCGACCGTATAGTGAGAGAACAAGAGCGAGAGAGGGACGCACCAGATCCTGCGCAGCTCGCCCTCGGGCAAGCCGCTCCTCCTCCACACGCCGGCGACCACCTGCCCCTCGACCTCGTCCTCGTCCGCGTCTCGCTCGACGAGCCGGGCAAAGACGTCCTCGTACCGCCGTCGGGCGCGCGCGTCGACCGGGCGCTCGGGCAACGCCGAGAGAGGCGTCGCGGGCTTGTTGGGCACAAGCCACGCCGGGCTCGCCATCCCGGGCGACGACGAGGCTGACGAGGCCGTCGAGACGAGCGACGTGCGCGACGCGGTGGCGGCAGACGACGAGCCGAGGCGCGACGAGGCGGCGTATGGCTTGGCTCGTGCGGCCGGGCCTGCCGCCACCGAGAGCGGGTCGTGCGTCGTCGGTTTGGGCACGAGGGCGGGTCGCGCCGCCGCCGTCGTCGGCCCGCGACTTGGGCCATCACCCGAGAACCCTTGCGGGCGGGGAGGAACGGCGCGCTGCGGCCCTGCGGCGGCGCCGGCGGCCGTCGCCGCTCGAGGTCGAGGTGGGAGCGGCGGGCTCGGCGCGCTCGCTCCCGCCAGGCCGCCTGCGCTCGCCGTCGGCGGGTGGACGCTCAGAGTGGATGCGCGTCGCGGTGGGAGGAGCGGTGCGGGTGCAGGTGAGGCGGATGACGAGGATGAGAGAGTCGACGAGCGAGTCGGCAGAGGGGGAGGGGCAGGTTGTGCGGCGTCGGACACAGGGGTGGTGTGCTTGGCGGCAGCAAAAGCTGGCCTCGGCGGTGGTGGCGGGCGCGGCTTGGGCTGCGGGTCGGCGAGTGACGCCGTGCTGCCAGCGCGCGAGCGAACTGGGGACGCGGCGAGGTGGGCCGAGAGTGCGGCCTCGGCGTCGCGGAGGGGCGGGTCGCTCGGCGCGGGTGCACGCGAGTGGGGCTGGACGAAGGAAGGGCGGGTGCGCTGCTGTTGAGCAGCCGGGGACGAGCGCGAGGTGGTGGGCGAGGTGGGCCGCTCGCCGCGGGCGGTGAGGGCCGAGGTCGAGGTGTGGGCCGGGTCGGCCTTGAACGGGGTGGTGTTGGTCGAGGGCTGGATGTAGCGTGCGAGGACTTGAGGCGAAGGTGCGCGCTGAGGGGGCGAGGGCGCGGTCGACGACGAGGAAGTGGGGCCGAGGGTCGACGACGACGGCGAGGGAGAGGTGAGAGGGGATGCGGCGGCTTGTTGGAGCTGGGCGATGCGGTCCTTGAGCGACAGGGGAGGTACAGACGAGTCGTGCATGGGTCGGAGTGGGGTGAGGTCGAGGTCGAGGTGGTGATGACGACCGAGGGGAGGGGGACGCGGGCGAGAGTCGGTCGAGGTGTGGGCAGGGCAGTGCAGGTGCGAGTGTTGCTGTGGTAGTACTGTGGGCAACCTCGGGAGAGAGTAGAGTGGGGGTTCAGGGCGAGGTTGACTCCCTGGACTCGAGGCGAGCCGGCAGCCCACCGTCGCTTCTTTCCTGCGACCTCTCGCTCTGCACCCAGTCCTCTGTCAGTCTCGCCACCCTCTCACAGGCCACCACAGACACCGACTCATCCGAACCCGCCCGCAGCATGCTGGCCCGCACCGCGCTCCGCTCGTCTTCCATCGTCTCGCGCTCCATGGCTACCTCGGCTCCCGTCTCGGCCGCAACCTGGCTCAAGGACCCCTCCAAGAAGTACCTGTGAGTACTCGCTCGCTCCAGCACCTCTCCTCTCTCCGCCCCCAGCTCCCTCGCCCCTCCGTCCGCCCGCCCGCCCCGGCACTTCGCGGGTTTAGTGCTCGGAGCTGTCCCACACACGGCCCGCCAACCTCGACAGCCGCCTACGGTCCCTGGCGGCGACCCGACTCGCACCACGACCGCGAGCGACAACGGCCCACCCACCGCCCACGCCCTCACCGTCACACTCGTCGCCGCTTCCCTCGTCTTCCTCCCCGATCACCTCGACGCAGCCCCTCCTTCGCAACGGACCCGCACTGACTCTGTTCCTCGCCCGCTACAGGCCCTTTGCCTCGGTCAACCTCCCCGACCGCACATGGCCCGACAAGCGCATCACAAAGGCCCCGCGCTGGGCCTCGTCCGACCTGCGCGACGGCAACCAGGCCCTCGTCAACCCCATGACGCTCGCCCAGAAGAAGCGCGTGTTTGACCTGTGTGTCCCCCTCGTCCTCGTCCTCTGCCTCGCCCGCCGGGTCGCTCACCGACCAACGCGCCCGCAGCCTGCTCAAGTGCGGCTTCAAGGAGATCGAGGCCGGCTTCCCGAGTGCGAGCGAGACCGAGTTCCAGTGGATCCGCTCGCTCATCGAGCAGAACCAGACTCCCGACGACGTGTGGCTCCAGGTGCGTCCCCTCTCTCTCGAGAAGAGCGCGCCCGTCGACGCCGTCGCCTGACCCTCTGTCCCCTCGTCCCCAGGTCTTGACGCCCGCTCGCGGCGAGCTCATCAAGCGCACGTTCGAGGGCGTCCGCGACGCCAAGAACGTCATCCTGCACATGTACAACGCCGCCGCCCCGGTCTTCCGCGACCAGGTCTTTGGCAACACGCAGCAGCAGACGATCGACCTCGCCGTCAAGCACGTCAAGATTGTCCGCGAGCAGGTCGACGCCGCCATCGCCCGCGGCGACCGCACCAACTGGCAGTTCGAGTACTCGCCCGAGGCCTTCTCGCAGACCGAGCCCGACTTTGCCGTCCGCCTGTGCGACGCCGTCCAGGAGGCCTGGTTCGCCGGCCGCGACAAGGCCAACGAGCGGCCCATCATCTTCAACCTGCCCGCCACTGTCGAGGTCGCGACCCCGAACAACTACGCCGACCAGGTGCGTCGTCGTCGTCCCTCCCTCGCTCGTCCTCGCCTCGTCGTTGCCTGACCCTCGGACCCCCTTCTTTTTCCCAGATCGAGTACTTCTGCCGCAACATCAAGGACCGCCAGCACATCGTCGTCTCGCTCCACACGCACAACGACCGCGGCACGGGCGTCGCCGCATCCGAGCTCGGCCTCATGGCCGGCGCCGACCGCGTCGAGGGCTGCCTGTTCGGCAACGGCGAGCGCACTGGCAACGTCGACCTCGTCACGCTCGCGCTCAACATGTACACCCAGGGCGTCAGCCCCGAGCTCGACTTTTCCAACCTCGAGGAGTGCATCGAGGTCATCACGGCGTGCAGCGACATCCCTGTTCACCCGAGGGCGCCCTGGGCTGGCGAGCTCGTCTTTACCGCCTTCTCTGGGTCTCACCAGGTGCGCTCCCTCCCTCTCTCTCTCTCTCTCTTCGTCGGCGCGAGGTACTGACGACGCTCGCCGCCTGCAGGACGCCATCAAGAAGGGCTTCGGTCACCGCCAGAAGGACGCGAGCCAGCCGTGGTCGATCCCGTACCTGCCCATCGACCCGGCCGACATTGGCATGACGTACGAGGCCGTGATCCGCGTCAACTCGCAGTCGGGCAAGGGCGGCGTCGCGTACCTCGTCCAGCGGTCGCTCGGCCTCGACCTGCCGAAAAAGATGCAGCCGGCCTTCTACCAGGTCGTGCAGGCCATCTCGGAGCGCACGGCCAAGGAGATCACGGGCGACGACATCGAGAAGGCGTTCCGCGCGACGTACTACTACGGGCCCGAGCACAACGGCCAGTTCACGCTCGTCGACTACTCGTTCGCGACGGGCGCCGACGGCAAGAAGACGTTCACGGGCACGATCGACGTCAACGGCGAGCACAAGCACATCAAGGGCGACGGCAACGGCCCCGTGTCGGCGCTCCTCGACGCCCTCAACGATGCGTGGCCCGTCGGCGGCTCGAAGCAGCACCACCTCTCGGTCAAGGAGTACTCGGAGCACGCGCTCGGTGCGGGCTCGGACGTGCGCGCCGCGTCGTACGTCCAGCTCGTCGACACGACGACGGGCCGCGCCGTGTGGGGCGTCAGCTCGTCGACCGACGTGACCGAGGCGTCGCTCAAGGCCGTCCTGAGCGCCGCGAGCAACGCCGCCGTCGACGCCGAGCGCCGCTACTCTGAGATTGAGGACGCCGTTATCGGCGGCCGCGTTTGAACGCGCGCATCTCACTCTCGCTCTGTCTATCCTCTCTCTCTCTCTCTCTATCCCGCCTCGTCGAGCAGTTCCTCTCCTCCCCCTCTTTGTCCCTGTTCCCCTCGCCCTCTCTCGCAGTACCCATCCTGTCTCTATCTCTCAAAACATGCAACCCTCGAGTGTCAAAGCGTGAACAATTGACTGCACGACCGCAAGAGAGAGAGAGGGCAAAGATTGAGGAAGGAGAGCTCAGTACGCCTCGCCCGGCCCATCGTCGTCGTCGTCCTCGACTGCGCGGTACCCGCCGTACTCCTTGCGCCAGTCGTCGTCGCCCCCTCCCTCGGGCACGTCGTCGTCGGCGTCGGCGTCGCGCACGATGTCCTCGCCCTCGTCCTGCGCCGCCTGCAGTGCCATCTCGACCTGCCAGCCGCTCGAGCCTCCTCCTCCCTCGTCGTCCACCTCGCGCTCTTCAGCCGTGCCTGCCGCCGCGTCGTCGTCGTCGTCGTTGTCGCTGCCCGTGCCCCTCGCGAGGTACGCCTCGAGCGCGGCCCGGTTCATGATCTTGGTCCGCCGCTTGCGCGGCTCGAACCCGTCGTCGTCGCCGTCGCTCGCGCCGCGCTTGACCCCTCGCCGCGTCCCACCCTGCGCCGCGTCCGCCCCGGGCAGCGGCGCCGCCTCGAGGAAGTTGCCCTGGGCGTCGCGCGGCGCCGAGAAGGCGTACTTGGGCCGGGGCGGCTTTTTCGGCGGCTGCGACGCCGAGCCGTCCTCGCCTCGCTCCTCGCGCTTGAGCACGATCGCCTCGTCTGCGACGAGCATGGCTTGCGTCGCCGGAAGCTGGAGATGGCGTTGCACCTCGTCGCGAGGACGGACGTACGCCTCGAGCTCGCCCTCGGCGAACAGCTCGTCGTCGGTGATGTCGGCGACGGGCTTGGTCCACAGGAGGCGCTCGAGACGCGACGAGGGGCCGGCGGCGGTGCCGCTCGATGATGCGGAGGGCGAGGCGCCGCGAACGACCTGGGCGAGGTCGAGGCCGGCGAGGAGGAGCTGGCGGACCTGGGCGTCGTTGGCGGCGGCGGCGTGGACAGCGAGGGCGTTCGGGTCGGGCGAGGTACGAGGCGTTTGCGACAGCGATCGTCCGGCTCGAGTCGAGCCGGCGACGGCCAACATGAGGGCCGAGGGCAGCGGCTTGACGTCGCGCTCGCGCGAGTACAGCGCCGGACGGCTCGCTTTGGCGGCCCGGCGGTTCGTGTCGGGCGCTGCGACAGGAGAGAAAGCCGCGACGAAGGGCTTGACAGGAGGCGGCGACGAGGTTTGTCGAGCGGCGGAAACGCCCGGGCTCGAGAGGCGCGCCGGGTCCTCGGCGCCGGGCTCGTCGTACCCGATCGCGCCGTAGTACCGGTCTGCGGCGGCCGAGTCGAACAGCGGGTCGTGCATGTACGACAGGTCGTCGTCGTACTCGTCGTACTCGAGGTCGGGCGGGTCGACGCGCTTGGCGTCCTCCTCGCCGGGAAGGAAGAGCGGTGCGACCGGCTCGGCGGCCATGAGCGTCTTGCGCAGGGCGACAATGTCGGCCGTGTGCGCGACGACGTCGAGCTTGACCGACTTCCTCGAGCGAGCCGTTTTCGACCGCTTGCGCTTGACGCCGTACAGCGGGTCGGCGGGCACGGCGAGACCGAGCGCGTCGGCCCAGGGCAACTTGGCGGCAAAGTCCTGCAGGAGCCGGTTGATGTCGCGATACCGCTCGAGGACCGAGTAGTCGCTCGTGCCGAGCATCCACGCGAACTCGTCGGCGAACTCTTGCACGATCGGGGCCGGCTGGCGAGCGACGCCCTCGATGGCGGCGATGACGACGGCCGCTGCGACACCCTCGCCGTGGCGACCGGCAGTGAGCGACAGGTCCGACGTGAGGGCGAGGAGGCCCGTCGCGAGCTCGCGCACGGCCGGCAGCTGCACCGAGCGGACCCAGGCGGCGTTGGCGGCCGAAAATGTCGCCTTGCGCGAGCCGACCGAGCGGTGCAAGACGGGGAGCGGCATCGAGTTGCTCGATGATGCCGACGAGCTCGTGAGGGCAAAGGCCGACTGGAGGTGGACGAGAACGCGCTCGAGGAAGAGGGCTGGGTCGTGGTCGTCGTACTTGACCTTGAGCTCGAACTTGACGACCTTGACGGCGCGCGAGAGGATGATCGGGTCCTCGATCTCGATGAGCGACTGCGAGCGCGAAGAATCGTCAGGGCCTGACAGAGCCTCGGCGCGGAGAGAGGAAAGGAGAAGGGACGCACCGCCAACTCGAGCAGCCACAAGGTCTTGCCCGCCTCCCTCGCCGCGACGTAGACACATGCGGCGCAGAACAGCTCGGCTTTGCGACCCCAACGGAAGCCGAGCCGCTCTCGCGCCCGCTCGAACAGGTACCGCACGCGGTCCCGCAGTGACGAGGCGAGGTCGTAGCGCGTCAAGAGCCGCCGCATGTACTGCTCGGTCTCGGTCTGCGCGCCAGGGGTCCTGTGTCAGTCCGATGTCGCTCGTGTGGATAGACAGATGCGAGGGGCGCACCTTGCGCTGCGCCTGGTAGATGGCCGTCCCTCCCTCGGCTACCCTCGTCCACGTGCCGACCCTCTGCCCGACCCTTTGGGTGCCCATCGCCCCGCCAAATGTCCCACCGCCGCTGCCAACGTACGTCCTGCCGTTCTGGAACGCGTCCTCGGCGTCGACCCGCTGCAAGAGCTCGAACGAGTGCGACGCCGACGAGGTCGAGACGGTGCCGCAGCGGGTGCACGCGAGGGTGCCGATCTCGGCGACGTACTCGAGCGCGCCGTGCGCGCCGCACGCGGGGCAGTCGAGGTCGGACATGGCCTGCGAGTGCGAGGGCGGCGAGTCGAGGCGGTGCAGAGAGGCTGACGGCGGGCAAGAGGTGGAGGTAGGGGGCCCGCGGACAGGGTGCTCGTGCCGTCTGCTAGCCGACCGGATGCACTAGCCCTGCCGCAGGGACCGAGGGACGCGAGGGATTGTGGGTGGAGATGCGGATGGTGATGAGGAGAGGCGGTGGGTGCGAGGTGCTGGGCGGGCGAAGGAGCGCTCTGCCGTGACGAAAGTCACTCGGGGTAGCGCTGTGTGCGAGCTGGCCAGGTCGAGGCTGTGGTCGGTGAACGAGAGGTGGAGCAAGCACGCGCGACTCTCCCGGCCGCCTCGAAGTTGCGAACGGCCAACTGTCGCTCGTGCTCGTTCGATGCTCTATCAGTCAGGCGCACTTGACCAGGCATGCTCGGGAATGCGCTTTCGGAAGCTTGCGAGGCGACCGCCGAGAGCGTGCCCGCCTCGAGCCGCCCGGTCCTCTCGGGCGCTCTCGTCGCAACCTCGCCGTCTCGCAAGGCCAGAGAGAACAGCGTCTTTACAGGTGGACGGAAAGTACAGAGACGTACAAGCACTCGAGCTCCGCTGTCGCTCAGAGCGCCGTTCCTGTGGACGCGGGGACAAGGAAGAGTCAGTGGCGCTCCTGCTGCCGGCGAGGCGGAAGAGGGCGACGCACCTCGCTCGAAGTTCTCGCGCGTCTCGCGCGTGACGTCGTCGTAGTACCGCTGCAGCTTGCGGTTGAACTGGCGGTTCTTCTCGTTGATCCAGGTGATGTCGCCCTCGTCCTCGTCGGCGCGCTTGCGCGACCGCTTCTGCCGCTTGTCGAGACTGTTCGCGACGTGCTCGGGACGGTCAGCGAGGCATCCTCGGCAACAGGAGGGGGACGAGGGGGCAACAGAGAGAGAGAGGGCTGGACGCACTCGCTGTTGAGCTTGCCAATGACGCGGTCAATCTGGTCCTCGGTCGGCTTGTGGTCGGCGTAGACGAAGCTGTTGGCGTCGCGGTACAGCCCGTTGGGGTCGATGACGGGGCCGACCTCGCCGGCGCCGCTCCCGGACGCGGCGAGCGCGCTCGAGGTGGACTGCTCGCCGTCGCGCTGCTTCTTGTACGCGAGCAAGTCGGGCTTGAAGTCGTCCAGGTCCTGGAGGTGACGAGCAGGGTCAGGAGATCGTTCGAGGGAAAGACAGGGAGGAGGACGCGCACCTTCTTGTATTTCCGCCGGGCGAGGTCGTCGTAATCTGTCGGCGGCGCGAGGGGGTCAGGCTCCTCGAGCGCGTTCAGGGACGCAGAGTAGAGGGGACGCACCGGTAAAGCCTTGGTCGGCCCGCCTCGCCTTGCGCGCCTGCTTCTTATCCCACCGCTCGTTGTCCTCGATCGAGTACTCCCAGTTCTTGGACCGCTCGAGGTCCTCGCCCGTCTCGGTCGCGCGCTCCTTCTCGCCCATGGCCTCGGCCTGGGCGCGCTTGCGCTCGAGGCGTGCGAGGGTGCGCGCGCTCGCACGCTGCGTGTTGAGCTCGGCGATGACGTCTTGACGGTTGGCGCGCGCCGACTCGCTCTGCGGGACGAGGGTCGAGGCGAGGGTCAGGACTCGAGCTCGACGGGCGGGCGCGGGAGAGGACGAGGCGAGCTCGGGGACGCACCATGCGTTGCCGCAGCTGCTTCATCTTGGCCATGCGGTCCTCCATCGAGGCGCCAGACGACGGCCCTGCCCGTGTTGGCTCGTCGTCGTCGGCCACACTGGGCGCCGCCTCGTCGCCCTCGGCTGCTGCCGCGTCCTCGTGCGCGATCTGCTCCTGCTGCTCCTGCTCGGCATCGACCTCGTCGACTGCTGCGCCGGCGGCGGTGCCGGTGGTCGAGGGTGCGGTTGCGTCGAGCTCCTCCGGGGCGGGAGGCGGCGGGGCGGCGGCAGCGTCGGGAGCTGCGGCGGCCTTCTTGCCGCGTGCAGACTTGCGTGGCGGCATGGTCGTGCTCGGGCTGGAGTGCACGAAGCGGGTGTGGTCGAGAGAGGGCGAGCCGGACAGCACGGAACCGAGATGAGAAGCTGAGTCGCCGTCTTGTGGCGTTCTCGCCGGGAGGTCGACCGGGTGTACGACAGTGTACCGAGCGCGCCAGAGCACGCTAGACCACCGTCTGAGCGCTGTGGGTCGAGTGCGGTCGCCGTTGGCCTCGGCCGCCTCGGCGCGGCGGGCTCTCGTGTTGCTCGCCTCTCGCCCACGTCCACGCCTCGTCGCGCCTTCCTGTGAGCCCCTGCCCTACTCTTCAGAAGCCCAGGACCGCCCCCCCGTCGACCGAGCGAGCCCCGCCGCGGTGTCGCCCCTCCCTCGTCCGCGGTCCCACTTGTCGCTCGCCCCCTCGTCCCCCCGGTCGGCTGCGCACCCCGAGCACTCTCGCCCTCGCACCAAGGCCGCCCACACTCGACCACGACCCGGTGCAGCACCCTCGCGCGACCTCGTCCACGCCTCAGCCTCGCGCCCTCGCCCTTCAGTCACCTCTCGGCGCGTGCCTCGACACACGCGGACCGCTCGCTCGCTCCCTCCTCGCGAGCCCCTCGAGCGGTCGACCGACTGGCACCGCCCACCTCGTGCGATCTCGCCGGTCTCGCCGTCGCACCAGCAACCGGGTCCCGCAGGCGGTCGACGACAGGATGCTGACCTCGCTCTCTCCCCTCCCCCTCCACTCCCACCTCGGTTCATCCCTCGCCGTCGTCGTCCTGCACCATTCTCGCTGTCGCAGCCTCCTCTTCCACCTCGTCGTCACCTCGTCAGGCCAGCATGCAGACCATCAAATGCGTTGTACGTCTTCGCCCCTCCTCGTCGTGTCCACCCTCCCCCCCGCTTCGGCGGCGGCGGGCTCGGGCTCGCCGCAGTCGCCCTCTTCCTCTCGTCGACCCACACTCACTCTCGTGCGCATCCCTGCAGGTCGTCGGTGACGGTGCCGTCGGAAAGGTTCGTCGCCTCGAACGAGCCGGCCTGGCTTCCGTTCTTCGAGCTCCCCGAGCCGGCACTGACTGTGGCCGACTTGCCTCCCTCCCCTGTCCCACGCCGACCACGCCGACCCGCCAACTCGCCGACGCATCGTCAAACAGACCTGCCTCCTCATCTCGTACACGACCAACAAGTTCCCGAGCGAGTATGTCCCGACCGTCTTCGACAACTACGTGCGTCCAGCTTCCTCTCCCCCTCGCGAGCCTTTTCCCCGCCCAGCGGTCCTGACCCTGTCCTCTCGTACCCGCAACAGGCCGTCACGGTCATGATCGGCGACGACCCGTACACGCTCGGCCTGTTCGACACGGCCGGCCAGGAGGACTACGACCGGCTGCGCCCGCTGTCGTACCCGCAGACCGACGTCTTCCTCGTCTGCTTCAGCGTCACGTCGCCCGCCTCGTTCGAGAACGTCAAGGAGAAGTGGTTCCCCGAGGTGCACCACCACTGCCCGGGCGTCCCGTGCCTCATTGTCGGCACCCAGGTCGACCTGCGCGACGACCCGGCCGTCCTCGAGAAGCTCGGCAGGCAGAAGCAGCGCCCTGTGCCTCCCGAGGCTGGCGAGCGGCTCGCGCGGGAACTCGGCGCCGTCAAGTACGTCGAGTGCTCGGCCCTCACGCAGAAGGGGGTGCGTCCTCTCCTCCCTCCTCTCTCTCCCTCTCCTTTCCCTCCTGCGCCCGGCCGTTCAGTTCCTCACCTCGCCAACTACTCGCCTCACAGCTCAAGAACGTCTTTGACGAGGCCATCGTTGCGGCGCTCGAGCCGCCCGTCACCAAGCGCAAGAGCAAGTGCAGCATCCTCTAGATCGCCACCTGGCCGCCCTCGACAGACTCTTCCTCCTTCCGCGACTCGTCCGTCTTCTTGCCGTCCTCGCCGGGCATATCGCGTGCCCGGCGACCTCCTATCCCGCCCCTTTGTTGCGCCTAGTCCCCCTCCTTGCCCCTCCCCTTCCCCTCGCTCCCCCTCCTCCTTAGCTCGCATCCTCCGGCCCTCTCGTCTACCTCTCGCGCGTGCCCTCTCTCTTCTTTTGTGACTCCGTCCCCGTCCTACACCCCTTCACTCGCGCCCAGCCGAGCCGAGCAGTCGTCGCGCGAGTGCGACTCGCTCTCGCTCCGGCCGCGTCCGCTCGCCCCCCTGTCCTCGTTGCACGTCCTCCTTTTGCCCTGTAATCCTTCGGTACGTCATGCCTGTCGGTTCGCGCGAGCGAGCGAGAGCTAGAGAGATGCGCGCTGGTCTGTGTCGCGGCCGACGTCGCCCTTTTGACTTCCACCACCGCTCGCACTCGTCGCCCCGCCACCACAGGGCCTTGTCGCCCCGCGCACCTGTATCGCCGAGACCTGCTGCTACACGCGATGAGCGGCACGAGCACGCCCGAGCTGCGGCAGCCGCAGAGCCAGCGGGTGAGCGACCGAATCGCCCAGCTGTCACCGGACCAGCCGTTCTACACGTTCGAGGTGCGTCGCTGCTCCTCCCCTGTCCTCGTAGGAGCTTGTCACGAGCTCCTGCGCTGTCCCTGCGCCGCTCAGGGTTGTCGTCGCTCACCTTTCCTCCCCTCCACCTCCGCACCCTCCTCCGCCCCGGCTCCCTCCCTCTCGCAGGTCTTCCCGCCCAAGACCGACATCGGCCTCGCCAACCTCGTCGACCGCATCGACCGCATGTCGTCGCTCAACCCGACCTGGATGCACGTGACGTGGGGCGCAGGCGGCTCGACCCAGGCGAGGTCGCTCGAGCTGGCCGGCGCGAGCCAGGGCATGGGCCTCGAGACGTGCCTGCACCTGACGTGCACCAACCTCGAGGAGGGCGTGCTCGACAAGACGCTCAAGCGGGCAAAGGAGCTCGGCGTCGTCAACTTGCTCGCCCTCCGAGGAGGTGCGTTCCACTCCCTCTCCTCCTCGACCTTGCCCTCGGCCGTTCTCTCGAATTGACCCGGCCTCTCTCTCTCTCTCGACGCAGATCCTCCACGCGGCGAGGAGTACTGGACCGCGTCGAGCGACATGTTCCAGCACGCGACCGACCTCGTGCGCCACATTCGCAAGGAGCATGGCGACGCGTTCTGCATCGGCGTTGCGGGTCCGTCCTGTCTGCTCTCTCCTGCCTCAGCCGACATGGATCTGACCTCGAGCTCCCGCAGGTTACCCCGAGGGCCACGCCGACTCGCCCGACAAGCTGGCCGACATCGAGTACCTGTTCGAGAAGCAGCAGGCCGGCGCAGATTTCGTCGTCACGCAGCTCTTCTACGACGTCGACGTCTTCATGAAGTGGTACAAGGCGTGTCGAGACCGAGGTGCGTCCAGGTCGTGTTCCCCTCGTCTGTGGCCCGAACCTGACGAGCATCGAGTCGTCGCACGCAGGCATCACGATCCCGATCCTCCCGGGCATCATGCCCATCCAGAACTACCTGTCGTTCCGCCGCATGACCAACTTGTGCGGCACGCACATCCCCGACGACATCATGGCCGACCTCGAGCGCATCCAGGTGCGCCCCCCTCTCCCCCTCCTCACCTTCAGCTCGATCGCCCAGCTCACCCTCTCTCTGCGCCGCAGCACGACGACGCCGCCGTCAAAGACTACGGCGTTCGCCTGTCGGTCAAGATGATGCGCGCCCTGTTCGACGAGGGCATTCGCGGCTACCACCTGTGCACGCTCAACCTCGAGAAGAGCGTCACCCGCGTGCTCGAGCTGCTCGAGTGGGTCGAGCCGGACGCGACCCGCCACAAGCCTCGACTGCATCGAGTGCGTCGTGCCACCTCTCTGCCCTCTTGGCTCTGCGCCGCCCCTGACGACCTCGAGTGTGCGCAGACGCTCGCCCCGAACGGCGCGCCGTTGCCCAAGGTCGTCAACTCGCTCCGCCCTCGCCCCGACTCGAGCCAGAGCGTCGCAGGGCCCGACATTGCGCGCAAGGACAGCCCGGCGAGCTGGGACGAGTTCCCGAACGGCCGGTTCGGCGACGCGCGCAGTCCTGCGTATGGCGAGATGGACGGCTATGGCGTCAGCCTCAAGCTCCCTGTGCGTCCCACCTCGTTCCCTCCTCGTCCTCCCCGTGCGCAGCACTGAGTCGTACGCCGTCGTTGCAGCCTGGCGAGGCGATGCGCCTGTGGGGCGAGCCGACTTCCCTCCCCGACATCTCGCGCGTCTTCTCGTCGTACCTGCGCGGCACGCTCCCGTCGAACCCGTGGTCCGAGGAGCCGCTCCGGGCCGAGACGGCGACGATCTCGGCGCACCTGATCGAGATGAACGACGAGCGGCACTGGTGGACGGTCGGCTCGCAGCCCGCCGTCGACGGCGCACCGAGCGCCGACCTCGTTCACGGCTTCGGCCCCAAGGGCGGCTACGTGTACCAGAAGGCGTTCGTCGAGTTCTTCCTCACCGGCCCCGAGCTCGACGAGCTCGAGCGCAAGAGCGCCGAGGACGCGCGCGTGCGCAGGGAGTCGGGCGAGGGCGACGACGCGCTCGTGACGTGGTTCGCCGGCAACGCGCAGGGCGAGCACCGCAGCAACATGGCCAAGGGCGACGTCAACGCCGTCACGTGGGGCGTCTTTGGCGCCAAGGAGATCGTCACGACGACGCTCATCGAGGAGATGAGTTTCCGGGCTTGGTGTGTGCGTCCACCTTTCCCTCTCTCTCTCTCTCCCGTCCTGTCGCCTCAGCACGCCCGCCCTCGTCGTCGTCCACCTGACATTCGTGCCCATGCCCGCAGGAGGAGGCTTTTGCGTTGTGGCGAGAGTGGTCGCTCCTGTACGCCGTCGCGTCGCCGGCTCGCGCCTTCCTCCGCAACGTCACCGAGACGCGCTGGCTCGTCTCGGTCGTCCACCACGACTACAAGGACCGCGACGGGCTGTGGAAGTGGCTCCTCGCGCTCAAGACGCCGCAGCAGGACGAGGCTTGAGCGGCGCTCGAGCGTGCGAGCGTGCGAGCGTACTCGGGCGCCGCGAGCTGGGCGGTCGACGGACGAGGTTGTTGTTGCGCTACGCTGTCTCTCCTTCTCATCTAGACTCTCTTGTCGTAGCAGTCCGACCTGCAACCCGCACCCGCATCAGCCAGAGCGGTACGGGTCCGAGTGCGAGAGTTCGTCGCCAAGCCGAGAGGCGTCGCCGCTTGCATTTTCTGCTCGAGAGCATGCCCGGTTCTATCTGCTTTGGTAGAGCGGCTCGTCGCACTCACGCTTCGCGCGAGGGCAGGAGAGAACGAGCGACTTGTCATCAGTCAGCTCCCGATCTCGCCTTCAAGCCGAAGTCCCTCGCCCTCTCTCCCGTCCCACCACGCCAGTAGCCTTCAACTCGAAGCTACTGCACCCGAGAACCCTCAAGCTGGCTTTCCCGCTCGTCTTGTCCCGCCAAGCTCTCCCGACGCTCCGCACCTCGTCCCACCCCCGCCGCCTCTTCGCCCTCTCGCCTCGCCTGTTCTCCGTCTCGGCGTACAAGATGGCCCCCGTTCCGTTCAAGTCGAGCGCTGCTCAGAAGGGCGAGAACCACTTCGACCTCATCGTCATCGGCGGCGGCTCGGGTGGACTCGGTGCCGCTCGTCGCGCAGCCCAGTACGGTGCCCGCGGTGCGTTCCCTCTCTCTCTCCTGTTGCCTCAGTCGCCTCTCGGTGTCGAGCAGTCGGTACAAGAGGCGCAGCGCTGACTCTCTCGCACCGTCCTCCTTGTACTCGCCGTCACCTTCTTCCTCGCCTTCCTCCTGTTCCTGCAGCTGCCATCGTCGAGGAGACGTGGCGCCTCGGCGGCACCTGCGTCAACGTCGGCTGTGTCCCCAAGAAGGTCTCGTGGCACGCGGCCGACATCGCCGAGAAGCTGCGCCAGGCCGAGGCGTACGGCTTCAAGGTCCCCGAGGGCTCGGACAAGATCGACTGGCCCATGTTCAAGCAGAAGCGCGACAAGTACATCGAGCGCCTCAACGGCATCTACGAGCGCAGTGCGTCCCATCCCTCCCTCAGAAGACGCAGCACGGCATCAGGACTGACATCGTCGGCCCCGCCTCGCGCAGACGTCGAGAAGGACAAGGTCGAGTACATCACGGGCCACGCCAAGTTCGCCGGCAAGGGCAAGATCACGGTCGTCCCGACGTACCCGGAGAGCAAGGCGCACGGCGGCGCCGACGTCGAGCGCACCTACACGGCCGACCGCTTCGTCATCGCCGTCGGCGGCGCGCCGACCCTGCCCAAGGACATCCCGGGCTACGAGTACGGCTTCCACTCGGACGGCTTCTTCTACCTCGAGGAGCTGCCCAAGCGCGCCGTCATCGTCGGCGCCGGCTACATCGCCGTCGAGCTCGCCGGCGTCCTGCACACGCTCGGCGTCGAGACGCACCTCGTCATCCGCCACGAGAAGATCCTCAAGGCGTTCGACCCGATGCTCCAGGACGTGCTCCAGGACCATATCGTCAAGACGGGCATCCACGTCCACACCAACTCGAACGTCGAGAAGGTGACGACCGACGTCGAGAACCCGGACCTCCACAAGCCGTTCCCCAAGACGGTCTACACCAAAGAGGGCGAGAAGATCGAGACCGACGTCCTCCTGTGGGCCATCGGTCGCCACTCGCTCACCGACAACATCGGCGCCGAGACGATCGGCCTCGAGCTCGAGAAGAACGGCGACATCCACGTCGACGAGTACCAGGCCACCAAGGTCGAGAACGTGTTCGCCATCGGCGACGTCGCCGGCAAGGCCCTCCTTACGCCCGTCGCCATCGCTGCCGGCCGCCGCCTCGCCAACCGCATCTACGGCGGCGTCGAGGGCGACAAGCTGTCGTACGAGAACATCCCGACGGTGGTCTTTTCGTGCGTCGACCCTCTCCCTCTTTCCCTTTGCGACGGTATCTCGACAACGGCGAGTCGTCGGGTGACCGTGAGAGGAGAGACGAGCCATTGGCGTCGTCCAGACGAGTTCCCGAACTGACTCTCCTTCGTTCCATCCTCCTCGTCGCCCGCCTACAATCCCTCCTTCGACCTTCTTCTCGACTCTTTCCGCCCTGCTGCTTCTTCAGTCACCCGACCATCGGGACCGTCGGCCTCGTACGTCGTCGCTCGCCCTGATCTTTCCCTCGTCCCCGAGACTGACCCGCTCGGACCCTCTTGCAGACGGAGCCCGAAGCGCGCGAGAAGTACGGCGACGACCAGATCAAGATCTACAAGTCGACGTTCACGGCCCTGTACTACTCGATGATGGACCCGGACCACAAGGAGCCGACCGCGATGAAGATGATCTGTGCCGGCCCGGAGGAGAAGGTCGTCGGCCTGCACCTCATCGGCCTCGGCAGCGACGAGATGCTTCAGGGCTTCGCCGTCGCGATCAAGATGGGCGGTGCGTCCTCGAACATGTTCCCTCGTCATTCCTGCGGTCCTCTGACCTCATCTCGAGCCCTCCCATGTCCCGTCCCTTCCTCCCTCCCTCCCTTACCGACATCCTTCCCTCGTCTGCCCGTCTCACTTCGTCCCTCGCCGACTTCTTGGGTCGTACCGTCCTCTCTCGACGCCTCGCAGCCACCAAGCAGCAGTTCGACGACACGGTCGCCATCCACCCGACGTCGGCCGAGGGTGCGTCCTCCTCCTCCCTCCTCTCGACTGTCGCGGCCCGGCGAGCTCACTCGCCTTGCCTCCTGCAGAGGTCGTCACCATGCGGTAGATGCTCAAGAGGGGAGGAGGAAGGAGGACGCGGGCGAGGGCGGTTTGGGAAGGTCGCCGACTTCTCGTCGTTCCCTCAAGTCCGACGATGGGCCCTTGCAGACTTCCCTGTGCTGCAATGGAAAGTTGTACCGACTTGCAGATGAGCGCTCGAAGTTATGAGAGCGAGAGCTAGCTACTGGTCGCCGCACACCGCTCGGCGAGGCGAACGAGCGCATCACTGGTGAGCACCCAAGGGCGTAGCGGGGGACTGAGTGCGCAAGCGTCGAGTATCCGTCCCAATGACGACGTTGAGAGCGGCGGAACCCGGGATTAAACTGTTCTCGAGGAGTGAGAGCGTCTCGCAACTACCTTCTCTTGCTCGACGAGGTCAACTTCTCGATTCTCGTCTCTTGCATCGCGTGCTGCAGACGCGCAAAGACGGGGCACTGCTGGCACTGCATTCTTCAACCTTCGAGAAATCGCTACACAGATCGAGAGGGAGACGGAAGAGAGAGAAACCCGGGGACGCTCAGCACTTGAGAACGATACGGCCGGCGACGCCGCCCTTCTCCATGCGCTCGTAGACCGAGTTGATGTCGTCGAGGTCGAGGATCTCGAGCTGCGGCTTGACCTTCCCGCGCACGGCAAAGTCCAGGGCCTCGATCGCGTCTTGGCGATTTCCGACGTACGAGCCGACCTGTGAGAGCGAGACGGGGCAAGGTCAGTCGCGCAGGGCACTGAGGGAGGGCAGAGGAGGGGGCGCACAATGCGAAGAGCCTTGAAGCTGCATATAGAGAGAAAGAGAGTCGGCGCCGAGAACGAGGATACGAGGGAAGGCGAGAGGGACGCACACTGTGAAGAAGACGTCGGCGTTGATGGTCGCGTTCGGCGGGAGGCCGACGGCGACGAGGGTGCCGTGCGGGCGCAGGTACTCGAGCGCCTCGTTGTAGGCGGCAGCACCGGCCGACGTGATGACGGCGGCGTGCGGGCCCTCGCCGCCGCAGACGCGCTTGACCTCGTCGATGAGCTTGCCCTTGCCCGAGTGCTCCTTGAAGTCGATGAACGTGTCGGCGCCGTACGACGCGAGGAGCTTGCGCTTGTCGTCGCCCGTGTCGATGCCGACGACGCGCAGGCCCATGGCGGTCGCGTACTGCACAGCGAGGTGGCCGAGTCCGCCGCCGGCGCCCGAGATGACGACAAAGTCGCCCGGGCGCGTGTTGCTCTGCTTGATCGCCTTCCAGACCGTGACGCCGGCGCACAGGATCGGGGCGGCGACCTCCATGTCGACGCCGTCGGGGATGGGCGTCAGGTGCTTGAGGTAGGACACGGCGTATCTGCGAGCGCACGAGCGAGCGTCGTCAGGAACCGTCTCGGCTCCTGCAGAACGAAGAGAAAGGAGCGAAAGGGACGCACTGCTGGAACGAGCCGTCGACGGTGTAGCCCGAGAGCTTGGCGTTCGAGCACGTCGCCTCCTGGCCGCCGAGGCAGGCCTCGCAGTTGAGGCAGCTGTGGTCGAGGGGTTTAGAGAGGGTCAGTCAACGTCGTGAAGCGCGCTCAAGGAGGAAAGACGGCGAGCGAGAGAGGGTCCTCGAGGCGAGCGAGAGAGAGTCCTCGAGGTACGAGCGTGGAGGGACGGTGGGGGAAACGGCCGAGGGCCAGGAGGGGCGATGGAGAGAGAGAGAGCGAGAGCGCACCTGTCCGCGAGCCACTTGATGCCGACCTTGGAGCCGACCTTGAACTGGGTGTCGGAGCCCTCGCCGATAGCGACAATGCGGCCTGCGCCTTCGTGGCCGCCAACGAGCGGGCACTTGGGCGGGATCGGCCAGTCGCCCTTCCTGCAGGCGAGTCGACGAGCAGTCAGAGACGGTCTCGAGGTCGACGAGGGGCGCGCGAGGACGCAGGAGCAGGCGACGAGGAGGCGAATGCGTCGGGACGAGGGAGCCGAGAGACGCACCAGGCGTGGAGGTCCGTGTCTGCGGGCGCAGGGAGAGAAGAGTCAACGCTGTACGTGCTAGAGGAGCTGCAGACAGAGTCGCCAGGGGTGCGGGCCGATGGCGTCGACGAGGCTCGACCGCGCCGACGACCGCCGCCAACGTCCACCTCGTCTGGGGTGGGGCGAGCGAAAGATTGGACGCACGGCAGACACCGGTGAACTCGACCTTGACGAGGGCCTCGCCGGCCTTGAGCTCGCTCGGCTGGGCGACCTTGTGGTCCTTGTCGACCCTGATGGCGCCGTTGCACTCGTCAAAGACGACGGCCCTGGCGGTCTTGGGGATCTGCTCGTTCGACATGGTGGTGCGTGGAGCGGTGCGAGTAGTTGTGCGGGTGGTGGTAATGCGGGGAAGCTGTGGGAGGCGGGCAAAGGGTCAGTCGGCCGAGGTCGACAAGCGAGGACGAGGACGAGGAGGGAGTGGGACGGCAGGGGCGCACCTTGCGGGTGGTGGCTCGGGTCGGGCGCCGAGCACTGAGTGTAGAGAGAGGGAGGGAAGGAAGGAGATCTGGAACGAGGTTGTCGTCGACGCGAGAGAGCGGTTGCGCGAAGGGCCAAGGTGGGGAACGGGTCGGAGGTGGAGAAACTCGCTGATCTCTCGCCCGGCCGCTGCGCCGCTGCGCCCGCGTCCCCTCCCGACCATGCACCTCGAGACAGGCGTCCACAGCCTCGTCCCCGCCCTTCCCGCGAACGAAGCGCGGCCTCGTCCTCCCGTGCGCGCGTGCGGGGACACGGCCGCGAGGGCTAGCCTCTTGCGCGCGCAGTGGAAAGCATGCGCAGCGTGACCTTGATTGCCGCTGCACTGCGAGTGTCGAAGGGAGAGAGAGCCTGAGAGAGCTCGCCGCTCGCCGCCAGCTGCCAAGTCCCAGCTCTGCTGGACCACCACACTCGCACACCGCTCTGCGACTCGACAACACAGCTTCACGCGCTCTCAGCACCGCCAGCACCAGTCCAGCACCAACCGCCAAGCTCGCACTGCCGACATGTCTGGTCGAGGCGGCCGAGGAGGCGGACGAGGAGGTCGAGGCGGGTCGGGCAAGCCCCAGGCGCCGATAGGGCACCTCCAGTACGCCGACATCATCGCCACGAGCAAGGAGGGCACCGATGTGCTGTACCCTGTGCGTCCCTCTCCCCCCATCTCTCTCTCACCCACAACAGGAGCTCGTCCAGCACGCCGCCCACTAGCCTGTCTTCCAGGACTCTTCAGACGAGTACACCAACGTGCCCCTCTCGACCCTCTACCATCCGGCCGTCCCTCGTTCGCCCGACAACTCGCTCCTGTCCCTCCTCGACGCCAACAAGCCCCACGACGCCCGCCGCCTCCTCCACGAGACGCGCGCGTCGGTCCAGCTCATCCCGCACCGCTACGCCTTCTTCACCCACGCGCGCGCCCTCGCTCTCGGCCCAGCACGCGCTCCCGACCACCCGGCGCCGCTCGCGCCGCCCGTCGACCCTCCTCGCCCGTAACGAGCACGGTGAACGCGACTGGCTTCGAGTGGGCGGAAGCTTGCGCCCGCCATCCCGGAATTGGGTCCACGACGAGGGTCGTCGACGCTGCGCGACGTCCACAAGGCCATGGCCCACGCCCGCAAAGGTCCCCTTCCCCCAGTTGCGCACCGTCCCCGGTCCTCGAGGGTGCAGGCGGCACGGCCATGGC
>NW_017264932.1:882230-991810 GCF_001329695.1 Rhodotorula graminis WP1 | reverse complement strand
TCCACCCCCCCGCCCAGCCCCCCCCCCCCCCCCCCCCTCTCATCCTCGACCTCGCCTCGTTCGAGCTGATGAAGCTGACCTCGTCTTGCCTCGCGTCCTGGGCCATGTTGCGCAACAGCCGATGGATATGCCCGATACAGAGTACCCGTCCGAGCGCGAGGCGCGCATCGCAAAGCGCTACAACACCATGGTCAGCGAGATGAAGTTCACCCCGTTCTGGATCGACGCCCCGGCACGAGCGAGCACCGGTGCGCCCCGTCTCTCTCGTCCGCCCACACCTCCTTCGAAACTGACTCGGGCGATAACCGGCGGCGCGCGCAGACATCGAGCGCTTCTCGGACAAGTACAAGCCGCAGACGGCGAGCTCCGACAAGGCGACCACCGCGCTGCGCACGGTGCACAGCGCGAGGCTGTACGACCGCGACCTGTTGCCGCCTTCTGTCTTCGAGGCCGTCCTCGAGAGAAAGCTCAGGGCCAAGGGCAGCTCGCGAGGTGCGTCCGCCTGTTCCTCCCCTCTGGCAACAAGCCCTTTCCTCGAGCTCGGCTGTCGCGCGTTCATGAGCTCTTCTTGCCCGTGTACTGACACCTTGCCCCATGTCCCTGCAGCTGTTCGCAAGACGACCGACGGCAACATCCTCGCGGGCGACGATGTGAGTTCCCGCTCCCTCTTGCTCCCTCGTCTGCGTGCTTCGCCTGCCTCGCCTGCCTCGCCGAGACGAAGCGCTCACACACCGCTCGTGTCACCTCTTGCGCAGGACCAAGCCGTCGAGGAGGACGAGGACCAGTCGGAGCAAGAGGAAGAGCTGCTCGAGGAGGACGACGAGGAGGACGAGGACAACGACTACGAGGCCGAGTACTTCGACAACGGCGAGAACGACGACTTTGACGACCTTGGCGGCGGTGGCGGAGGAGGAGACGACGGTGCGTCCAACTTTCGCCGAGCCCTTGCCCGTCGACTCTGGTCGAGAAGCTCGCAACTGACCTCTCGAACTTGTCGTCGCGCGCACGCTCGCAGAAGGTGGCATCATGGACTAGACCGTGCTCCTTGTCTAGTGTCGACATCGCAGCTGCACTGCATCCCTCTTTGTGCGACGAGCGAGACGAGAGTCACGTGACCTCTTGTTTGCGCCGAGTGCGACGAGAGTGGGAGAGGGGAGCGGCTCGTCCCCCAGAGAAACACCACCATCCGCGCCCTGCACTGGGTCTTGCCCGCACTTGGTCGCTCTACACGCTCTACTCGGCCCGCCTAGCATGGCCGCCGTCCCCTCCACGCCCGTCGTCGCCTTGCCGGACGCCTCGCTCAACCACTTCATCATCGACTCGCCGACACACGCCGACACCGACTCGCCGCACGGCCCAGCAGAGCCCGAGTCGCCGAGCAAGGCGGCCAGGAGACTGCGCAAGTCGTCGGCGAGGGCATCGCTCGCCGCGCGCGACTCCAACGAGCGCGAGGGCTTGTTGGTCGACTTTGGCCAGGACGAGTCCAGCCGATCGCGTGAGTCGACAGCCTCCCAGGTCCTCGTCCTGTACGACAGAGCAACCAACTGACTCGCCTGTCGTTCCATAGCAGCCCCGTCGAGCCTGCACCCTCGCACCCCGTCCGCCTTCGCCCGCTCCCTGCTCGACAAGTCGCCCTCGCTTCTCAAGGCGCACCTGTCGACGCCCCTCATCCCGCTCGGCACCCCTGTCACATCCCGCAAAGCGCGGTCGACGAGTCCCGACAAGGAGAACGCGACGCCGTCGGCCCGCCGTCGCGCCAAGCACCACTCGCCCGACTCGCCGTCCCCGGCCGCCGAGTCGCCGCACCTCACCAGTCGCGCAGACGCGCCGACATCGACTCGCACGGTGCGGTTCTCGCCGAGCCCTCGCCGTACGCGCTCCTCGCCTCGCAAGGTGGCCGCATCCTCGTCTGCGCTCGCCGGCACCCCGTCGACCGTCGCGTTCCACCAGCCCACCTCCTCATCCACCTCGTCTCGCCCCATCCATTCCCTCCACCATATCGGCCTCGCCACCCCGAGCGCCACGTCTCGGACGCACCTCTTCGCCTCGCCGTTCCCGGCCTTCTCCCCCTCGACGCCCGCCATCCGCAGCCACACCTCGTACGACACCGACGAGCTCACCGACGCCGATGCGGACGGCTCGATCTGGGAGGACGAGCCGTCCTTGTCGTACCCGGCGCCGGCGCAGGCAGACGCCCAGGTCGACGAGGTGGCGCTCGCCGTCGGCGGCCTCTCCCTCGGCGAGTCGCCGGCCGTGGACCCGGCGCCGATGCGGGACGAGCAGGATGGGGAGAACGAGTGGGAGGAAGGCGAGGTCTCGGGCGAGGACGAGCTCACCGAGACGGAGACGGCGATGAGCAAGGACGACGAGGAGGAGCTCGCGGGCAGTGCAGAGGAGCTTGCGCCGGCGTCGCTTGCGGTCTGCGAGGCCGCTGCGCAGCCGCCGACGCAGCTCGACGAGCCGGCGCTTGATGCCGCCGACCACGTCGAGCTCGCCCTTGACGAGCGCGTCCTCGAGCAGCACGCACCTGTCCTTCCCGTCGTCGAGGACGACGCCGTCACTGCGGTCGAGGCGTCTGCGGCGTCCGCGCCCTCGATCTACCCCGACACGTTCGCTCCAGCGTTTAACGGCGCCGAGCTACCTCGGGCAGACCAGTGCCCCAACGCGCCCGTCGCGTTTGGTCCTGGGCCCTCGTCGTCGTCGCGGCCCGAGCCGGTCCAGCAGGGCGTCGAGCTGCCGTCTGAGCCTGTATCGTCTGATCTCGACGTCGCAGCGCCTCTCGAGATCGAGGAGCACGGCCTCGTCGACGCCGTCGTTACCGAGGCCCTGAGCGACTCGGCGGCCGAGGGACCCGTCGTCGCCGGCCTCGTGGCGCCCGATGCACCCTCGGCCCGCCGCGGTCTCGACAAGCACTCGGAAGGCGTCGCCGCCGCCGCGTTGCCTCAAGCCGACATCGGTCGACGAGCGACACCCCCACCCTCCCCTTTCCTCGCCGCGTCCGCCGCCTCTCAGCCGGCTCCGCCGCTCGCAACCCCTTCTTTCCGCCTCAACACACCCTCCCCTACCCGCATCAGCGCCTCGGCCGCAACGCCGGTGCCGTCGGCGACGCCGTCGGCGCCGCAGCCGGCGCAGCCCTCGGTCTCGGCCGCACCGACCTCCCGTCGCCAGCTCACCAAGCTCACCTCGGCCGCCACTTCCCGTACCGCACTCGCGACGGCGACCAAGTCGTCGTTGACGACGCTCGTCCCCGGCTCAGCAGCCGCGTCGACGAGGCGCCTCGCCGCGCCTTCGCGCCTCGCCGTGCCGACAAAGCGCTCGACCGCCACCTCGTCGATCGCCGAGGCGCCTGCCGTGCCCGCTCCGTCCGCCAATGCGAGCGATGCGCCCAGGGTGGGCGAGCTCAAGTGCCCCGCCTCGGCCTTGTCGGCGTCGAGCGCGTCCACAGCTTCGACCGGCTCCAGCGCGCCGTCGAGCTCGTTGGGCCGTCCTCGCGCAGCTGTACGAACAGGCTTCAGGCCTACGGCGACGACGAGCGCGGCGAGCGGGCTCGCGAGGTCTACCTTGGCGTCGTCGGGCCGCTCGGCCGCAGCGGCTCTCGCCCACGCGCCGACGGCGAGGCCGACCGCAGCCACGACCTCTCGCCTCTCGCGCCCTCTCACGGTGCCCCGCCCAGCACCGGGCGCGAGCGCTGCATCGTCGTCGCGCCTCGCACGCTCGGAGACGAGCGCGACCGCGGCGTCGTCGCGTCCACTTGTTGCGAGCCGCGCCGGACCTGCACTCGGCGCGACATCGTCGGCGCCGAGCCTCGGGCCGAGCAGGGCTCCGACACGAGCCCTCGGCGCGTCGTCGACCGCGAGGGCCGCGCCGCGAGCTGCACTCGCTGTCCGCCAGGCTGCAGCAGGCGTCACGGCGGCGGCGGCGACGCAGCCGACAATGACGTCGCCGAGCAAGGCTCGCGCCGTGCGGGTCTTTGACGGCGTCGTGGTAGCCTCCAAGGCAGCTGTGCGTCCCCTCTTTCCCCTGCACCGCCGTCGAGCGCGCACTAACTTGACCTTGCCGCAGCCTTCCTCATCGTCCGTCCTTCCTCCTCCTCGGGCCGCCTCGCCGCCTCCTCTTCCCCGAGTCGAGCTCCATGCCCGCGACGACGACCGTCCGACCCTCGCTGCACCCCTCCTCGCGCAATCGGTGGGCCCGTCGACCCGTTCGCCCTTCCTCGGCAACCCGCACTCGCCTCCCCCTTCTACCGCCGCGAGGGCTCCTGCCTCTCCTTTGCGCAGCCCTCATCGGGTCCCGGTCAACTCGCAAGGTGCCGGGCCGGCTCCTTCCCTGCGCGTCGCCCCGTCCCTGTCGCTCGCCCCGACCGCGCTCGTCGCGCCCGCCGACAAGCTCGCCCCGACGGCGGCCGCCACCCTGTTCGAGCCAGCCGTCCGCTCGACCGCGCCTCCTGTCGTCCGCTCGGCTGCACCTCGTGCCGTGCGAGCCCGTCGCACTCGGGCGACCGAGGCAGAGCTGCTGGCTGCGGCCGCGCCTGCCGTCCTCGCCGCCCCGGCCGCCGGCCCTCATGCGCCTGGGCCCGTCGCCGCGACGCGCACGACCCGTCGTGCAGCGACCACAGCGGTCGCGCCACCGAAGCTCGCGCCTGCGCCCGTCGCGCCCATCGTCCGCTCGGCGCGCCGACCTGCGCGACGCGAGCCCTCGGCCGAGGAGGCCGTTGCCGCACCGGCGGTCCCGATCGAGGACGACGCGTCGAGTGCCCCGACGTCGAGCTCGAGCGAGCAGGACGCCGCCGAGAGCGTGCGACCTCGCCCGGCGCCGCAGTTCCACCCGGCGCCGGCCGTCACGCAAGACGAGCTCAACCGCCTGACGCAGCGCAACACGAAACGCAACGAGCAGCACCTCAACAAGCTCAAGCTCGTCACCGTCTACATGGACACGGACCGCCCGCCCTCGCCGACGAGCAAGCTCCGCCGCTCGTTCGGGTCCGAGGCGCCCGAGGTCGTCCGCGCGTCGACCAAGGCCGGGCGCGAAGCGCGCGCCGCCAAGCGCCGCAACGCCTTGCGTGCGAGCGTCGACGGGACCGAGCTGGCGCAGCTGGCGGCCGACCTGCTCGCCGAGGGCGAGGCTGCGGCCGGGGCGACCGAGGCGACGGCGGGGGAGCAAGAGGACGAGCGCCCTAGGCTGCACTTCCGCGCCGCAGGAGACGACGAGCAGTACTCGACGCCGACGAGGGCGCCGCCGATCAAGAGCAAGACCGGCACCAAGAAGCGCTCGAGCGCTGCCGAGGACGACGGCGAGGCCGACGCTCGGCGCGACCACAAAGCCGTGCGGTGGGACCGTGCGCTCGTCTACGAGGGCCCGAGGGAGGGCGAGGGCCCCGTCCCTGACGCGAGCATTCTCAAGGTGCGCACCCTCTCTTGAACCCATTCTCGGCGCCCCTGACTGACATTCTCTCGATCTCTCCCTCGCCCGTGCAGCTCGCCGACCTCGACGACTGGGGCAACTCGACGACGGCGACGACCAACCTCGGCAAGGCCGTGCCCGTCACGATCCACATGCGCGTGTTCAAGGACGAGCAGTGAGAGGACGGACGACCCTTTCTCTCTCTAGATCCGCCCGCTCCCAGATTTGCTGTACTCTCCCCTCTCTGGCTCGTATCGCTGCACTGCACATGATTTATTCACCAGTTCTACACAGAGAGAGAGAGAGAGAGAGACGGAAAGAGCTCGAGGAGGCTAGTACCGCATCGTCTCGACGATGCCGTCGAGCTGTCGCAGCAGGCAGGCGTCAGGGCTCGCGCTCGTCCTCGACGATACGAGGGGAAGACACGCACGATGCGGATGTGGTCGGGCAGATAGAACTTCTCGTAGGCGAGCTGGAGGAGGAGGACCGAGCGGCTTGTCAGCCTCATCTTCTTCCCGCTCGAGACGAGGAAGGGCGAAGAGAGAGAGAGAGAGAGAGGACGCACCCCGAACGGCGTATCCCACCCGGTGAGACGCTTGACGGGCGCCTCGAGGCGGAGGAAGCACCGCTGCTGGATCTCGGCGGAGAGCTCGCTCGCGACGCTGCCCGACTGCGGCGCCTCGTGGACGACGATGCACCGGCCCGTCTTGTTGACGCTCTTGACGACCGTCTCGATCTGTGCGGGCACGCGCAGGTCAGTAAGGGCTCGCGAATGGGGACAAAGAGTGACGGCGACGCACGTCGTAAGGGACGATGGTGCGAAGGTCGATGAGCTCGACGCTCAGGTTGCGCAAGCTCTCCGGGATGAGGGGAGCGAGCTCCTCGCTCGGGTGCTTGAGGTGGTGCAGCGCCGTCTCGATCGTGTACAGTGGCGGGCCGTACGACACGATCGTCAAGTCGGCGCCCTCGCGCAAGATCTCGGCCGACGACAGCGGCAGCTCGTAGTCGCCTGTCGGGACCTGCTCGACGGCCGAGCGGTACAGGATCTTGGGCTCGAGGAAGAGGACGGGATTCGGGTCGCGGATCGCGGCTGCGGAGGAGCGGGAGTGAGCGAACGTCGGGTTTGAGAAGGTCGCTTGAGAGAGGACGCACCGAGCAGCAAGCCCTTGGCCTGGATCGGGCTCCTCGGCACGACGACCTTGACGCCTGACGCCTGCAAGAAGTACGCCTCGGGGCTCTGGCTGTGGTAGAGGCCGCCGTGCCCGACGGCGGAACAGGCTGCGCGCAATCGAGCTTGAGCCTCGAACGGACGGCCGAGAAGAGGACAGGCTCGACGCACGGCTGCGGAAAGTGAGAGAGCCACAGTTGAACATGCCGCCTGATCGGAAGCGGTACTTTGCGCTGTGGAACGAGAAGGTCGGTCGACGCTCGGGACCGAAAAGGAGGTCAAGGCGCACGCTCTGCGGAACGAGAGGGTCAGTGCGCGTTCCTCGCGAGAGGAGGAGTGGGCGCACGCACTCGTTCACGATCTGGTCAAACGCCGGGAACTGCGGGAGGATCCTTGAGTCAGTCGGTGGCCGACGAAGGCGGGCGAGACGGGACGGACGATGTAGTCGGCGAACCTGCGAGGGCGGCATCGTCAGTCGCGCTCGTCTCAGACCCAGATGAGGCGAGAGAAGACGCACTGTAGCTCTGCAACCGCCGTGTGGCCCATGGTCGCCAAGCCGATGCCAAAGCCCGCGATGCCCTGCTCCGTCCTGCTCGAGAGAAGCTGGTGAGCCTCCTCGACGCGCCAGAACGAACGCGAGGGACGCACAAAGGGGTGTTGAAGACGCGCTCCTCGCCGAAGCTGTCTGCGAGACCCATCGTGCAGCGAAAGACGCCGCCGAACGAGACCTGCGCGCGCGAGAGAGGGTCAGGACGCGGTCGTGTGCGGTCGTCGAGCAGGAGCTCTGACTCACGTCCTCGCCAAACACCATCGCCAACGGGTCCTTCTCGAGGGTCGTACTGCGCAGGGCGAGTCGGAAGGCCGCCAGGTGCAGGAAAGAGAAGAGGGGACGCACTGCAGGGCGGAGCGGATGGCCTGGTACATGCTGCGGGCAAGCGGACGGAGGGTCAGGTCCTGCGTCGTGCGCGCCAAGGCAAGCATGTGGACGCACTTCATCTTCTCAGTCACTCGGCCGCCCTCGTCTTCTGCCCGCAGGTCGCTCTCCTTGAGCTCTGTCGCCGACTGCGCTCCAGCGAACCCGACGCCGACCTGCTCCTCGTCGCGCCACCTCAGGCCGGGTGTCCACAGGGCCTCGTCGCGGCCGGTGAGGAGGAGGCTCGAGTTGGCGACGGTGGGAGGCACGGCGACGGCGGTGTGCGAGTTGGCGGGGGAGGAGCGAGGGAGGGACGACGAGAGGGAGCGGGTCGCGGCCGAGCGGGCGAGCTGCTGCATGGCTCGGTGGGTGAGCATGGCTGCTGGTCGTGGTGCTGGGTGGGAGGTGGACAGAGCTGTGTTGCGCAGCGAGTGCACAGCGAGCGCGAGCGCGCGGTCGAGAGGGATGCCGTCTCGACGGAACCCGACCGGCGCCCCACTTTTGGGCCGATCGCTCGTCCTGCTCGCCGAGGTTCCCCTCAAGCGCGGCTGGCCAGCGGCGCCCCTTGGCCTGCTCCCCTCGCTCCTCGCTCCCTCCTCGACCTCGCCAAGCAGCCTCTGTGCACCAGCGCCTCGCGCCACCCAGCCCATCCCGTCGCCGCTTCGACCCCGCCCACGCGCCCCTCCACGGCATCCCCGCACTCTCCGACGTCCGGCTCCGCTCGTCATGCCGTTCGACCAGCACACCGGCATCTATACGCGCGACCTGCCCAAGGTCGCCCTGCCTCAGAAGGCCCTCACCATCTACGACTTCCTGTTCGACCCCGAGCCCGCCGCGTTCGAAGGCTCGTCCGGCGCCCGACTCGAGCGACCCGACCCGACCGGCCGCACCTGGCTCATTGACGCCTCGAGCCCCCGACAGTACACGTTCGAGCAGACGCGCAAGCGCACCGACGACATTGCGCGCGCCTTTTGCGCCAAAGGCCTTGAGGCCGGCGACACGATCCTCGTCTTCTCGCCCAACGACCTCGATTACGGCCCCGTCCTGTGGGCGGGCTTTCGTGCCGGCGCAGCTTCGTCATGCGCAAACCCGAGCTACACGCACGCCGAGCTAGCCCTGCAGATGGACACGGGTGCGTCCTCTCGTTGCCGTGGCAGTCCTTTCCTTCGAGTCGACGCTCACCTCTGCTTGCTCGCGCGCAGTCAACAAGCACTACCCTGTTCGCTTCCTCGTCGTGCACCCGGACGCCATCGAGACGGCCGTCAAGGCGTGCGAGACGTCGGGCCTGTCGACCAAGATGATCGTCCTCATCCGCTCGCCCTGTGCGTCCCTTTTTCTCTTCGCCCCTCCTGCGTCTTGCCCCGAGACTGACGTCGCGAGAGCGCAGCCGACTCTCCCGCCAACATCAAATCGCTCGCGAGCGGGTTCCCGACGCTCGACGACCTCGTCTCGTCGACGAGCAACGAGCCGCTGCCGCCCAAGTTCTCGCTCAAGCAGGACGAGGCCAAGACGCGGCTCGCCTTCCTGTCGTTCTCGTCCGGCACCACGGGCGTCCCCAAGGCCGTCATGATCCCGCATTTTGCCGTCATCAGCAACGTGTGCGTCCTCGCGCCCTCGGATTGCGTTTGAGAAGGCCGACTAACCTCGCCGTCGCCCTCTCGCAGCCTGCAGGATGCGCTTCACTGGAGCAAGTCGAACAACTTTGTGCCGTACGACGCCAAGACCAAGAAGGGCGACGTCGTCATGGGCTGCCTGCCGTTGTGCGTCCCCCGATTCGCCTTCTCGTTTTCTCGCTCGAGGCTCACTTTTTCGCGCTCGGCAGCTACCACATCTACGGCCTCGTCGTCATCCTCCACCACTCGATCTGGCAGAACACGCCCGTCGTCATCCACTCCAAGTTCGACCCTCGGCTGTTCCTCGAGTCGATCACGGCCCACCGCATCTCGACGCTCTATCTCGTCCCGCCGCAGGTCATCTTCATGGTCAAGCAGGACGACCTCGTCAAGCAGTTTGATCTGTCGAGCGTCAGGATGGTCATGGCCGGCGCTGCGCCGTTGACCGACGAGGTGCGCCCGTCGGTTCCTCTCGCTCTTCGAGTCGGACCTCGAGAGGCTCACTTGCCTTGATCCTGCAGACTATCTCGGCCTTCCGCACGCGCTTCCCGCACATCGCCATCGGCCAGGGCTACGGCATGACCGAGAGCAGCACCATCATCTCGACCATGGACGCCTCGCACGACTTTCCTGGCGCGTCGGCGGGCTACCTCTTACCAAACGTCGAGTGCGTCTTCCTCTTCTCTCGCCGCCCACGCCTCGTCAACAAGGGGACCTGACTGACAGACCCTCTGCCCCTTCCTCGCCGGCAGGGCCAAGATCGTCTCGCCCGAGGGCAAGGCGCTGCCGCCAAAGCAGGTCGGCGAGCTCCTGGCTCGCATGCCGTCGATCGCCCTCGGCTGTAAGTTCCTCCCTCTCAGACTCTGTCGTGCGCCGAGAGCCGTACCTGACGTCGAGCTGTCCTGCGCACAGACCTCAACAACGACAAGGCGACCAAGGAGACGTTCGACGACGAGGGCTTCCTGCACACGGGCGACGAGGGCTTCATCGACGAGCACAGCCGCCTCTTCATCACGGACCGCATCAAGGAGCTCATCAAGTGCTCGGGCTTCCAGGTCGCCCCAGCCGAGCTCGAGGGCCACCTCCTCGCGCACGAGGACGTGCAGGACGTCTGCGTCATCGGCGTGCCGGACGAGAGGAAGGGCGAGGTGCCTAAGGGTGCGTCCACTTTCTCTACCTCTCTTTCTCGAGCACCGCTCGTGCAGCCGAGCGCTTTCCCCTGCCCCCGCCCTCTCTTCGCCCGGACCTCCTCCCTGACCCCCCCTCTCTCTCTCTCCCTCCTTCGCGCCGACAGCGTATGTCGTCGTCTCGCCCGGCGCAGCATCGCGCGTCAAGTCGGGCGGCTCGAGCGCCGAGAACGCACTCGTCGACAGCATCAAGAAGTTCGTCAGCGACCACAAGATCAAGTACAAGTGGCTCGCCGAGGTCGAGTTCATCGACGCGATTCCCAAGACGCCGAGCGGCAAGCTGCTCCGTCGTGACCGTGCGTCCCCTCGCTCTCCTTGTCGCCGCCGTCGTCGAGGCCCGCCGTCGAGCCGAGCGTCCACTGACTCGTCGTCCTCGTCCGCGTCGTTCTCGCGCCACAGTCCGCACCCTGCACGCCCAGAAGGTCAAGGCGCAGAAAGAGAAGCTCTGAGTACACGAAAAGAAGCCTGCAGTATCACCGAGTGCCCGACTCTTGCAGCGAGAGCAAGTTTCGACCGAGAGCTCGAAGCGAGCGGGAGGAGCAGGGGCCGCTTCTCGGCAGGGTGGTCGACGGGGGACTGAGAGAGCTTGACAGTACCGAGAGCAGCACTGGGCGACTCTCTCGCGCCCAGCAAACGCCTACCTCTGGTGCGACGAGTCGGCTGAGGGAGCGACGTTCTCGCGCTTCGACGCGCTCTCTCTCGCCCGACACTCGCCATGGACACTGCTGTACCTGTCGAGGGCGTTCCCTCGCCGACCAAAAAGGCCTACAAGCCGGCCGCCGACGCGCCCGCCGTCCCCGAGGGCCCCTCCGACCTCCGAGGCTCGCTCCGCCCCCGGACCAACTGGGACGAGCTCCTGCGCGTCAAGCCTGCACAGAGCCGCATGGGTGCGCCCACTCTCGCTCGGTCTAGTCCTGCGGGCCCGCGACTGACCCTGCGCCTGGTCCCGCAGCCGTCGCGCGCGGCCACACCACCACCGCCTCGTCCTCGCACCGCCGCCCTCTCGGACCCGCCGCGACCGAGCCCATCCTCTCGTTCGCCCAGCCCTCGGTCCCGTCCTACGCCGGCTACTTCAAGTCGTCCAAGGACGCCCTCGACGAGGCGTACGCCGCCGTGCACGGCGCGCCCGTCCCGAGCGCGACGGGCAAGCGCGCAGACGAGCTGCGGCCCATGTGGGAGACGGGCAGTGCGAGCGACGCCGCCTCGACCCGTGCAGCGAGCCTCAGGGCGGGCGACAGCGGGTTCTGGGGCGCGGCGGGCGCGGCGGCGGGACCGGTGCACGTGCAGGCGCACGCGCAGGCCGACGACGACGGCGACGGCTTCGACCTCGACGAGGCGCTCGGGCCGGCCACGGGCGGCCTCATGAGCTTTGCCGGGTTCAGCAGCGGCGTGGCGCAGGCGCCCACCGTCAACGTCGACTCGCAGGGCTCGGGCTCGACCGCGCACGCCGTCACGCAGCGGTTCAAGCGCGCGTTCGACGGCGACGCGCCGCCGTCGGCGGCCGCGCAGGGCGAGGTCGACGACGAGGAGATGGCGGCGACCGACGTCGAGGACGAGGGCGGCGACGAGCCGGCGCCGATGGGCGGGTTTGGTCAGGCGAGGCGCGTCGCCGGCCTGAGGAAGGGCTGGGGCAAGACGCAGAGCCTGCCGCCGAGCGCTTTCGCCTCGATGGACTTCTGAGCGGCGAGTCCCGCCTCGCCACCGTCCCCTCCATGTCTCCTCCGTAGCTTCCCCTCTCGAGCAGTGCTCCTTTCGTCGCCCCGTCCCTCTTGCAGCCCTTGTCACGCTTTCCTCGTCTGTTTCCGTCCTCTCGCTCTCGGTCTCTCGTGAGCGACAGTCGAGAGAGTGTCCGCACAAGACTGCGAGTTGCAGGACGCGCGAGATAAAGAGGCTGCCGCTCGAGCGAGCTCTACGGCAAAGAGACGCTCACAGCGGCAATCTCGGCGCGCAGCTCGTCGAGGCTGGCCTGGAGCGCCGCAGCGTCCTCAAACTGTCGGCGCGAGTTGGCGTCGTCGACGTAGGACTGGACGAGCGATTCTTGCCTGCGAACGAGAGGGCGAGAAGGGGCGCGCAAGGGGTCAGAGCGCTCTTCGGCTGCGTGCGAGAGGGAGATAGAGAGACGAGGACGCACTCGCGCAGCACGTTGAGCTTTGCCGCCGCCTCGAGCTCGGGTCCGACTCGCTCCGTGACGCGGTCGACGTCGTCCTTGTCGAGCAAGCTCGCGAGCGTCTTGACCGTGTACTCGCCGTCCTTGACGCCGCCCGCCGCCTTCTTGCCCTTGGCCGCCGCGCTCGAGCCGCTCAGCTCCTCGACGTTGCCGAGGCTGCGCAAGAGCCCGAGCTTGTCGCTCAGGTACAGCTGCGCTCGAGCGGAGAGCGCGCGCTGAAGCCGGTCCTGCGAGCCGCCCGACGGCGCACCCTCAGGCAGGGGCAGGTCGCGTATGCGCTTCGAGACGGTGTCGTACGAGGCGAGGTCGGTCAAGAGGCGCTTGCGGAGCGTCTTGGCGTGCTTGGCCGAGGGAGGGGTCGCCGACTCGGCGGCGGCGGCGGGATTGCTGTACAGGGACGAGGGGCAGGGTCAGTCTCGGGCCCGAAGGAGGCCAAGGGGAACAGGGCGCACGAGAGGACGACGGCGAGCTCTTGGAACTCGGGCAACGTCTCGTCGATGTCCTTCTCAAGCTGGACGAGGACGTCATACAGCTTGAGCCACGTCGGGGTGCGGACCGGAAGCGTCTTGAGCTGTTGGCGCCTGCGTTCGACAAGGAACGTCAGACCCTGCACGAGCGAGAGGGAGAGAGAGAGAGAGAGAACGCGAGACGCACAGGACGGTCCCGAGGCAGTCTCGGCAGACGCGCACCTTCTTGCGCTCGTCCTTGTCCTTCTTGACCTGCGCTTGCGGACCGAGTACCGCGTCGATCGACAGGTCTTGCTCGACAGGGGCCACCTCGACGACGACACCCATGCGCGTCTTCTCCTCGCCGAACGCCTGCGTCTCGTAGGTGAAGAAGGTCGAGCATCGCTCGCGGCGGTTGGGCTTTGGTGCGGGTGCGGATGGCGGGTCGTCGGCTGAAGGAGGCGTGACGGCGAGCGGCTCGAGGTACTGCGCCACAGGGGTCGGCGGGAGGAAGCAGACGACGCGGCCGCAGAGGCGGCAATGATGACGACGGACGCGGACGCCGAAAGCGGCGCTGCGGGCAGGTCCTCGTGGTCAGTATGGCGCAGGGCGACGAGACAAAAAGAGAACGAGAGGCGCACGTGCAGATCGGGCAATGCGTGGCGTCCTTGTCGTCCTGCCACTTGACGATGGCCTGCTCGGCTGCGAGAAAGGGAAAGCGTGAGCGACCGCCACGTCCGTCCTCGGGGAAGTTGAGCGACGCACCCCGTTCGACGTCGACATCGACGTTGCCGACCGCCGTGCGCCACAGCTCTTTGGCCGTGCGTCCTCGCAGCGAGTCGCCGAGCGACGACAGCGAGGCGAGCGTCGAGGTCTTGGTTGGCGCGCTCGCCTTGGCCTTCTCGTTCTCGGGAGGAAAGTGGAGCGCGACGAGCTGTGTGCGTATGCTCGAGTCAGTTTCGTGCGCGAGAGAGTGCTGGAGGGAAGAGGGCAAGGAGGAGGACGCACCTTGTCGAGCCTCCTCGCGAGCCTGCCCTCGTCGAGCTTCCTGGCCTCACTGCACTTCTGCCGCTGCTCGAGGAACACATCGCTCCGGTCCCTCCTGACCCCCTGCGGCTGAAAGCCCGCCTGGTACGGCATCCTGCGCGCCGCCGCCGCACCCGATCCGCCTGGTCCTCCTCCTCCTGCCGCGGCGCCGTGCTGCTGCGCGTGGTACGGGGCGGGCACCTTGTCGGGCGAGCGCACGCGGTCGGGCCTCGGGCTCGCCGAGGGGAAGGGCGAGTGGCCTGGGGGCACACTGGCGAAGGGGAAGGCGGAGGGAGGGGGCGTGGGTCCGCCCGTGCGGGCGGGCGAGGCGGCCGAGGCGCGAGGGGGAGGGGGCGAGCGCGCGCCGGTCGTGGTCGTCGTCGATGAGGTGTGGGACCGTGGTGCGGGGGACGCGGCGCTCGCTGGACCGGCTGCGGTCGAGGTGGACGAGATGGCGGACGAGCCCGAGAGGCCGCTCCACTGGGCCGGGAGCGCTGGCCGCGAGGGCTGCGGTGCGCGCAGGAACGAGCCCGTGTCGGACGAGTGGTTCTGGGGCCGGGCAAAGGTGCCCAGGGTGCGGGTCGCCGACGGGGACGAGGTGCCGAGCGGCGAGGGATGATGAGGCGGGGTGGACCCGAGTTGCTGCAGCGACGAGATGGACGACGCGCTCGAGTGGTGCCGCTTGGGCGTGTAGGTGGCGTACGCCGGCGAGGCCATCCCTGGCGAGTCGGGCCCGCGGGAAGATGGAGAGCGAGAGGATGAGAGGCTCGCGCGGCGGAGGAGGTGGGGGACAGCCAGCCTCGTCTCGTTGACGGCGCACCAGCTCGTGCACAGTGAAACTTCTCTCGTCGGGTACACATTCACAGTCTCGAGAGAATCGTCGAAAAGCCGGGCTCGTTGCGTTACAGCTTGGCCGCGCGTCGCGACAACGCCTCCTCGACCAGCTCGACCGCCGCCTCTGCGCTCCCCCAGCTCGACTGGAAACCGTACCCGCCGTGCCCATAGTTGTGCACGACTGCGACTCGCCGCCCGTCGCCCTCGAGCGCGCCGAGCTCGAGCCGGATCCCGCCCTCGCGCGTCGGCCGCAGCCCGACCGCGTCCTCGACGACGTCCAAGTCGTCGCTCGTGCCGTTGCCGCGCTTGTCGGGCGGGAGGAGCTCGGGGCACAGGGCGAGGCAGCGCTCCTTGATCTGGCGAGCCATGTCGGAGCGAGGCCTTGGATCCCTGCGGGCGGGCCGTGCGTCAGGGCGACGGTCGGACTCGCACGGCAAGTCGTTGAGAGGGAACGGCTGGGACGCACCAGTTGTTCTTCTCGGCGCATCCTCCGAGCACGACGTGGCCCGTCTTGGGGCGCGGGATCGTGTACGTGTAGACGCCGTCGCCGAGTCGGGTCCGGCCCTCCTTGACCCACGGCGCTTTGACGATGACGAGCTGCCCTCGGGTCGGGAACACCTTGTCGTCCGGTACGAGCGTACGAGCGCCGAGGCCCGAGCAGTTGACGACGAGGTCGGCGTGAGCGAAGGACGGGTGGACCGAGAGGACCGAGTCGAGGCTCGACAGCGAGTTGCTCCGGTGCAGGCTGCCGCCGAGCTCTTTGAGCCGGGCGACAAGCGACGACAGGTAGGTCGGCGTGTCGATGAGGATCGCCTTGAAGGTGGCGCCGTGGGCGATGCCGGCCGGCAACTCGTGCTCGTCGAGCCAGCGGAACTGCGGGAGGGAGCGAGTCAGGCCCTGTCGACGAGTCGATGCGGCGTACACGCACATCTGGATGGTAGCGCGACACCAAGCTGAGCTGCGAGAGCTTGCCTGCATCGCCCGTTGGTCGTGACTGCGGGAGAGCAAAGGGTCAGAGAGAAGAAAGAGGTTCGAGGGAAGGGCGAGCGGATGGGACGCACCTGCTCGCGAAACTCGGTCTGGGTGCAGAAGAACAAAGATCCGTGACCTTGCTCGATCATCGTCGACATGACCTCGAAGGTGTGCTTGTCGAACTCTGCGCCCGTAACAGGAGGGGAGGTCAGGCCAGAGTCGTCGGGGCGCAAGAGCGAATGGGAGACGGACCGTGCATGCGCATATCCGAGCCCGTCGCGACGCTGACATGATGAGCTCCCTGTGGTTGGTGGAAGGGATCAGCTTTGTGGGAGGGGAAAGCAGGAGAGGGGAGAGGACGACTTGCCGCCCAGGGCGAGGTGAAGGCGATCGACTTGGGGTCGTCGGGGAGGTCGCGCGCGACGACGTCGACCTTGTAGCCATGCTCGAGGAGCCTGATGGCGGTCGAGAGGCCGACCACACCTGGAGGAGAGCGAGCATGAGCCAAGTTGAGATGACACTCTGAGGAGGACGAGAGGACGAGGGCTCACCGGCTCCGAGAACGACGACGTGCCTGGCGGGCATGCTGGACCGAGGCAGGACAAGCTAGCGAGCAACCGTGGCAGCCTGGGCGACAGCGAGTGAGACGGCGAGAGCTGGCCCTCGTCGTCGTCCGAGATCTAGTGGGGACGCTCTTGCTCTTGCTCCTCGACTGCGCGGCATGGCGTCCCTCCTGGCCGTCATGATCGTCGCAAAGTCGAGCCTCGGCTCGCAGCTCGTCTACGCCTACCCGCCCGACCCTCGCGCCGTCCCCCGCACCCACAAACCCGTCTACTCGGCGAGCCGGCGACAGCGCGCCCTGTACCAGGCCTACACCTCGAGCAGCGACTCGGACTCGGGCACCGACACCTCGGACGACCAGGACGACCACACCCCCGACTCGAAGCACTTTCTCGGCTTCCCCGACAACGTCCTCGCCTCGCTCCTCTCGCCCTCGCGCGAGCTGTGCGACCAGCCGTTCGAGCTCGTCGTCGACCACCTCTCGTTCGTCGGCCACCCGGTGTGGCTCGGCGACGACGACCCGCCGCGAGACCGACCCGACGAGGCGGCCGCGAAACCCGACACCGGCGCGAGCGAGCGAGGACAAGACGGCGACGAGGACGACGACGACGACGACGACGACGACTCGAGCGCGGTACGGGGCAGGAGTCGACGGCCTCGGTACAAGGACCTCGTCACCGAGGACGACCTCGACCTGTCGGCCGCCGAGCGCGACCGCACTGTCGGCCCTCCCGCCAGTCGCAACGCCTCGGCACCTCCTCGCCCCCTCCTCATCGCCGACAGCGGCTCGCCTTCCCCGACTCGACCCGGCACTCTCGCCCGCAGCCAGTCGTCGACGTCGACCCTCCACCCGGGCTCGTCGCTCGCGTCGTCGCAGCACTCGCACAACTCGCTCGCGGGCTCGAGCCGGCTCGTCTCCTTCAACTTCCTGTGCGTCATTGACACGCCGCCCGACAGCCACCTGAGCAGCCACCTCGAGGGCTTCTACAAGGACGTCATCATCCCCATCACGGCCAACATCAAGGCGCTCGAGAAGAAGGACCTGTGGCTCGGCAAGCAGGCGGCCAAGTTGCGGCGCGCCAAGGAGACCGCCATCGAGAAGGGTACGTCGGCGTGCTCCCTCGTGCCCGTGCCCGATGTGCGACCCGTCCTGACCTCGCCTCGCTTCGCAGACGACCCGTACGACGCGTTCCTGCGCTCGCTCCCCGCCCGATCCGCCCTCGCCGGCGCTCTCAGCCAGCTGTACACGTCGCTCAAGGCAGACGAGCTCGCCGAGATCCATCTCGGCCCGCTCCCCGTCCAGGTCATCCTGCGCGGCGAGCTTCCGGCCGAGGACGACCTCGAGCTGCGCGAGCGCGACGCCCTCCTCCTGTCGGACCAAGCCGACGACGACCTGAGCCCGGCCGGCCGGCGCGACCGCAGCCTGTCGCCGGGCGGTCACGCGTACGGCAAGTCGCGTCCACCGCCGCTCTTCTCGAGGATGCGGCGGCGGCCCCCGGTGCACTTTCACCCGTGGGAGACGCTCCTCCTCCTCGAGGACGCGCGTGTCCTGCAGCGCGACGTGCTCGAGGACTCGCTCCTGTGGCGGTTCCTCGAGATCTGCCGCCCGACCTTGAGCTTTGCCGAGTACGAGACGCTGCTCGACCTCGACTCGGAGGACCAGCTCCTCGAGGACGTCGTCGACCACCTCGTCCACTGGAAAAAGGCGCGCGTCATCGACCTCATCTCGCTCAAGGGCTCGTACAGCATCGCTGCAGGGTTCAAGCCGACTCGGTGCGTCCCTCTCTCGAGCCTCTGTGCGGCCCAGCCGACGTCGACTAACCCTTCGTTCCCGCACAGACTTCCCTTCCTCGCCTCGTCCTTCGCCACCGCCTTCCCTTCCCTTCCTCCACTGCCCACCCTCCTCTCGCGACTGTCGCCCACCGACCCGTACCTGGCCGTCATCCCGTCGTCCTCCCAACGGAGCCTGTACCTCACCGCCCTCATCTGGCTCCTGCGCAACGACGTCGTCGACAAGCCGCGCACCTTCGTGCGCGTCGTCGCGTCCGAGGCCATCAAGCGCGCGACGACGCAGCACTGGGGCGGCCTCCAGAGCGGCGTCTCGGGCGCGACGACGTCGGGCACGGGCATCTCGGGCAGGGACGACTCGGCAAGCCAGCTGAGCACGAGCGCGAGCGGGGCGAGCGATCACTCGTTCGGGAGCGCGTACCGTCGCTCGAGGCTCGCAGTGGGCGGCAGTGCGCCCGGCGAGGACGGCGAGGGCGCGCGCGACGGTCGAGCAGGAGGAGCAGGGGCAGGAGCAGGAGGGGCCGACTCGCCGCGCGACTCGCAGCTGTCGACGAGCGCGAGGAGTGCGACGATGAGCGCACGCCCACCTCGGTCGCGCAGGGCAGCGGCGGCACCGGCGCAACGAGCCAAAGGGCTCAGCACGGCGACCTACTCGAGCCACTCGGAGCGGCTCGACGAGGGCAACTTGGCGCCGAGCGTCATCGTCGAGCCGGGCCGGCCGTCGATGCTCGAGAGCAGGTGGATCAGCGAGATCTGCCGCGACAAGGACAAGGCCGTCGTCGACAAGTTTGAGCGGTACGTTCCCTCTCTCTCGCTCGAACCTCTTTTCTCTCGAGGCGCACACAGACTGACCCTGCCTCGTCGTCGACGCAGCATCATCCGCATGCTCAACGGGCGGCACCACCTCGACGAGATCCGCTTCCGAGCGCAGCTCTCGCGCAAGCACCTCTCGCTCGTCCTCGCCGCGTTCGACGAGCACCTCGTCCTGTTCACCCACCCTTGATCCCTCTCCCTCGTCGACTACGCCTCGCTCTCACTCGCCCTTCCACCTCACCCTCATGACCGTCCTCCCGACGCCACTGCTCTTGCCCCTGCCCTCGCCCGCACCCCACACGGCCTCGACCTCTGCGCCTCGCTCCTCGACCCGGCGCCGGAACTCGAGCTCGCCGCCACCGACGCCAAAGTAGATGCGCTTGCACGCGACGAGGCACAGCGCGTCGTCGTCGGTGCCGCGCGCCGTCGCCGCCTCGAGGAGGTCGAGCAGGGCCGGGAGCGACTCGACGGCGTACACCGTCTCGCTCGTCAACACGACGTCGTACCGCTCGTCGTCGTCGGCGCGCAGGGCGGTCGCCATGCCCGCCCAGTCGCCCTCGGAGAAGCGCAACTCGACGTTCTCGCGCTCGAGGAGCGCCTCGAACGACGCGAGGAACTCGGGCGTGACGTCGAGCTCGCCCGGCTGCGGGTCGGCGGGCGGCTCCTCGTCGGCCTCGGGCGCACGAGCGGGCGTCGCGAGGTGCTGGGCGTACGTGAGGAGGAGGTTGGGCAGGGTGATGAGGGAGAGGACTGTGCGGGGCGAGGCTGGGTGAGCGAGAACTCGGCGGGGCGGCCGCTCTGGGGACGGAGTGAGAAAGGCGGGCGCACCCTGCTTGTTGTAGTCCTGCAGGTGTAACCGAGTCTTGCGCGGCTTGTCGGCGCCCTCCTCGGTCGGCGACAGGCGGATCTCGTTCAGGAGGCGCGCAAAGAGGGAGCATGACGGGACGGCGGTGCCGCAACCGACCTGTGTGGGCTCGCTCAAGGTCAGTTGGCGCTCGCAGTGGGAGACACAGAGAGAGAGAGAGCGCGCACCTCGAGGATGCTCTTGCCGCGCACGCGCTCGGTGTCGAGGTTGGCGTCGGGCGAGAAGGCTCGCTGGTCGAGCAGGTCGACGAGGTCGAGGCTGCACTCCCACGTCTTGAGACCGCCCTCGTACACGCCCTTGACGAGGTCGGTGTGCTCGTCGACGAACGTGTCGTCCTTGGTCTTGCCCTTGGGGTCGTGCGGCTCGTCGGGGGCGCACTCGTCCTGGTTGAGGATCTGGAAGCGGGCGTCGAACAGGTCGCGGCGGAGGAGGGTCGCATGGCGCGGGGTCTTGGTCGGCGGCAGAGGGCTGAGCGGGACGGTGACGGGCGTGTACGACAAGAGTGGAGGGAGGGTTGCGAGCTGCGGTGCCAAAAGTGCAGAACGAGGTCAGCTCGCCTCGCTCGCGGCGGCACCCAGGTGGGGGAGGGGGCTCACGAGGTCATCAAGAGGCACTTGGTGGTGCGGTATGGCGCTGGTCGAGGCTGCAGGGTGCTTGTCGTCGGCGAGCTGGAGGTGGTCGAGCGAGGCGGTGGAGATGGCGAGCTCGTCGTCGAGTTGTGCGGCGTCGATGTCCTGCGGTGCGGTGCGGGTGAGCTGGGTGTGTGCTGGTAGAGAGTCTGCTCACGTACAAACGCGAACGAGAACGACATGACGAGCGACGGCTTGTCAACCTGGACCTCCACTTCGGCTCGCACTCGGAGCAACAACGACGACGACAGCTCTCGCTCTTTCCCCCCTTGCACTGCTGCACAGCCGCACCCTGCTGTGCGCACCCCGCTTGCCTCTGCGTCCCCCCTTCCCCCTTTTTCCATGAGCGCCAACCTCGAGGAGCGCATCACCGACTACCCTCGCCTCGGCAAGTCGAGCCTGCGCGTGTCCAAGGTGCGCCCCCAGCTCTCCCACCTCGACTACGAGAACCCGAACCTGACCCTCGCACCGGCCCACAGGTCATCCTCGGCTGGTAAGCCCGCACTCGGTCCTCCTCGCGCACGCCGCCCGCGGCTCACTCTCCCTCTCGCCCTGCAGCATGTCGTACGGCAACAAGGTCCGCACTCCCTCCTTTCTGGACCTTGTCGACAAAGCTGACAAGTCGCACGATCGCAGGGCTGGGCCAACTGGGTCCTCGAGGGCGACGAGGCCCTCCAACACTTCAAGACCGCGTACGATGTGCGCCCACCGCTCTCCCTCTCTTCGTCCGTATTCGGCACTGATTCCTCCCTCGACGACAGCTCGGCATCACGACTTGGGACACGGCCGACACGTACAGCGGTGGCGACTCGGAGCGTCTCGTCGGCCAGGCCATCACCAAGTTCAACATCCCGCGCGAGAACCTCGTCATCCTCACCAAACTCGCCATGGTCGTCCCCGACGACCCGACCATCCACCCTTCGACGATCCAGAACCCGAACCAGAGCGGCTACGTCAACCGCTGGGGCGTCAGCCGCAAGCACATCTTTGCCGCCATCGACGCGTCGCTCAAGCGCCTCGGCCTCGACTACGTCGACGTCCTCCAGGTCCACCGCTTCCCGCGCGCCGACTTTGACGAGCACTCGATGCAGGAGATGATGATCGCCCTCCACGACGTCGTCAAGAGCGGCAAGGCCCTCCACATCGGCATGAGCAGCTGCGACGCCTGGCAGTTTCACGCCATGCAGGCGTTCGCCAAGGAGAACAAGGTGCGCTCCCTCTCTCTCACTCGAGTCTCGACGTCTCGACGAGGAGTTCGAGAACGTCGCCGGACTTGTTCGGCAATCTCGCTCACTCTCTTCCCTCTCTCCCCTCCCTCTGCCCTCGCCCGTCCGCCCTTCCCCTTCCTGCAGCTCACGCCGTTCATCTCGATGCAAGACGTGAAACCTTAAAAGCTTTAAAAGCCTTATATATTCTTTTTTTTCTTATAAAACTTAAAACCTTAGAGGCTCTGGTCGCCGCTCGCCCGGGGCTACCTCACGCGCCCGCACCGCGACCAGAACAACACCGAGCGCGCCAAGAGCGACCCCAACTTTGCCAAGTTCGTCGGCCTCGGCAACAAGGTCGAGGAGGAGGCGCTCCAGCAGATCAACGAGGCGTACGTCCGCTCGGTCCTCTCGCCTCGCCCGAGCGCCGTCAGCGGCCATTCTTACTGACATTCCTCCTTCCCGTCATCAGCGTCGAGAAGATTGCCAAGGCCCGCGGCGTCCCGATGGCGCAGGTCGCGCTCGCCTGGAGTTGCGGAAACCCGCTCGTCACGGCCCCGATCGTCGGCGTGAGTCCTGCCCTTCCCCTCTCCTCCCTCCTCTCTCCCTCTCTCGCACTGTTATTGACATCTCGGATGATCCGTCCTGGCAGTCGACCCGCATCGAGGCGCTGCGCGAGGCGGCCGCCGCGACGCACCTCAAGCTCACCGAGGACGAGATCAAGGCCATCAATGAGCCGTACCGTCCGCGCAACATCCTCGGGCACTAGTTGTAGATGCAGAGAGTGTATATGGCACGTGTATAGCTGTGTATGGGCGAGAGCGTCCGCGAGAGCTCGACCTTCTCGACTTTACGTCCGACGAGAGGCGACTCGAGGACAGCTTTGCGCGTCTCTGCCTTCCCGAGCTCTCCGTCTGCCTGTGCTCGAGATACAGTGAGCGAGAGCAAGTACCCCGGCGGTTGTGGCCGGCTCAGAGCGCGAGCGAGTCCATCGCCTGCGGGCTGGCTCTCTCCCTCGTCCTCCTCCCGCGGCCGCCCACACTTGCTGTGCCTTGCCGGCGCGTGTCCAGCTCTTCTGCATCGCATCATCTATCTATGGGGCCTGCTCCCGCGCCACCGCGAGCGGCCGCCGAGGGCGCAGGGCGCGTCACATCTTCATCAGTAACTCGCGTCGTCCGACCTCTCTCGACTGGTGGCAACGCTTCATGGGCCTGTGGGCATTGTCGTCGAGGACTATGGCAGCATCAAGGACACTACTGGGCAAGACGGTCGCGCTGTGTGGGCTGTGGGCGACTCGTGCGTCCACCTCCTCCCCGCCTCCCCGTGTTTGGCCCCCTTCTCCCTCTCCCCTCGCCCCCTCTACTACCTCGCGACGCGGCTCAGAGGTCTTGATGGACTGACCTGGTCACCTTACAGGCGGGACGGCTGTGCATGGCGAGCAGGGCGGTCTTCTGGGCGGCGCGAGGCGGGCTCTCGACGTCGAGGCGGCTCATGTTGTCCTTTGTACGTCTCGCACATCGCACACTCTCTTTCTTTCCTCCAGAACCCTCACGTGGGCTTGTACTCCTCGTCGAGCCCCGCACTGACCCTCTTACGTCGCGCCGCAGGTTAGTCGCGCCCTCGATGGCACCTCCCCCTTCTCGGCCCCGAAAGCTTCCCCTCGCGCCCTTGCTGCGCCGCGCGACAGCGCCCTCCCTTCTCCGAAAGCTCTCCTCGTCTCTGTCGAGCGTTCCCGGACCGCAGAGAGTTCTTGTTCGTCGTCGCACTCGTCCCGACGGCTCAGCGAGTCGAGCCGTCGCGGACGGGTCTTTACGAGGCCGCGCCCGCCCTCACGTGCCCCTGAGGGCAGCGGGCGCACTGTGGTGAGCCGCTCGCACGGCGCGCACCCCTGCGGAGCGCCCGTGCGCCCGGCCACCTACAAAAGACAGGGGGATCCTGCGCACCCTTGCTCAAACGCTAGCTCTTGATCTAGCGGGGTTACAGTATTCTGCTTGCGCGGGATCGGACGAGGAGGTGTCTGCGATGCAATCGAGCGCTTCTCCCGAGCCAATTCATCTTGTAGAGCGCGAGTTGTGAGCCTCGCCTCCCTTCTCAAGTCAGTCGAGGAGCGGTCCGAGAGCGGCTCTTCCTCCTCGCTCTTTCTCTCGCGAGGTGTCTCTTCATGCTTGCTCGAGTGCTGTCGGTGCGCAGGAAGGCGTGTGAGCCGATGCGGGCAGAGCAACCTCGTCGTCCTCGTCACGTTGCTCCTCGAGCTGGCTCGGGCTTCTGCTCGCCGGATCCCGCTCACACGGTCACGCCAAGGCTCGAGAGCGACCCGGAAGCCACCACGTCCAGCTTGACGAGGTCGGGCTTAAGCCTCTGGGGCCGTGAGGCCAGAGAAAGCGCTCGAGAGTCTCGAATCCGTCTCTCGCTTCTCTCGCTCTCGCGTCGAACGGCGAAGACTCGGAGCAACGAGGTCGTGCAGTGCAGTCGAGCGAGCCAGGTGTCTGTCTTGTTCAAGGCGAAGGGCAGGGAGCGAGTCAAGAGGGAGAGAGGGGGGCACTAGAGACGAGAGGAGGGAGAGGCAAGACCGGCGGCTCGAGAGGGGAGTAAGGTGGGCCGCCGGGAGAAGGGTATCGTGAGACCGAGGCTGGGGAGGACGGTGGGTGGCGAGGATGAGGGAGGCAGGAGAGGAGGCAAGGGTGGGCGGAATAGTGTAACACGAGGGCGCGAGGCGCGTGAGGAAGGGAGGAGGAATAAGGGAAGGAGTCGAGGGGGAAATTACACGGGGAGAAGGGGACGACGAGGTTGCACGGATGGCGGGTATCGAGGGACGAGGGCGAGAGACGTGAAGGTTGGTCGTGCGCTTTTGTCGAGGAGGGCGAGGTCGAGACGAGGAAGGAGGCGATCGTCGGGCGGCGACGAGAAGGGAGCGTCGAGCGCCGACGACGACGACGGGCGCGACGGGCGCGCTCAGCCGCACCGGCACGTGAGGAACTTTATGAGGCTGAAGCCGCCGCGGTGGGCGCCCTCGTCGTCGTGCGCGCCCTGGCCGTACGGGTCGTTGCCGTGCCCGCCCGCGCTCATGCCCTGCACGCCCGGCGCGGCCGCTCCTCCTCGGCTGTACCCGCCCTGCGCCTGCGCCTGGAGCTGCTGCTGCTGCGCCGCGCTGCCCGCCGCGTAGTCCGAGTCGCCGCGCTCGTAGCCGCCGGGGCCCGCCGCCGCGCCGGCGCCGGCGCCGCTCGCGTACGGGTGCCCCGAGCTCGTGCGGTTGGCCTTGGCGCCCGACGTCGCGGCCGGCGTCGGCGGCGTGACGCCCTTGACGGCCATGGCGCTCGCGCCCGGCTGGGGCGTCGCGCTCGCGCTCGGCTGCCGGCCGACCTTGGCCTCGCGCGTCGCAGCCGTCGGCGTCGCGGCGCCGCTGCTCCCGCCATTTCCTCCTGCAACGGCGCCGCTACCGCCTTGTGCTGCGGCCGCTGCTGCTGCGGCGGCGGCGGCGCGCTGGGCGTGGCGCTCGGCCCGCTCCCGCTCGCGGTCGCGGTCGCGCTCGCCCCGTGCGCGGTGGTGGCGCGAGTCGTACCCGGCCGACGACGAGAGCATGTTGCTCGACTGCGAGCGAGAGCGAGGGAAGGGGGTCAGGGCTCGCCCAGGCCCCGCACGATCGAGGAATGAGAGGGACGAGAGAAGGGGGAGGGAGGGAATGAGGGACGCACGCCTGCCTCCCAGCCCTTGCCGTTGTTGAGCAGCATCCAGTCGTAGACGCCGTCCTCGGCCTCGCCCGAGTTCTTGAGCACCTTGGAGAAGAGCTCGCGCAAGAAGTCGTAGTCGGGCGTCTCCTCGAACCCGAGCTTGCGGACGTAGTTGAGGTAGATGGCGAATTCCTCTGCGGGGCGTGCGACACCGAGAGTCAGGTCGACGATCTCGGGGGCGACCACGAAAAGAGAGAGACGAGGACGCACCGGCAAAGCCCTCGGAGAGCTCCTTGATCGGCGTCGACTGCTTCTTCTCGCCGATCTTCTCGTACTTCTGCTTGTTGGTGGCCGCCCCCAGGCCCTGCCACGGAAGGCCGCCGCGGAGGAAGTACATGAAGACGTGGCCGAGCGCCTCGAGGTCGTCTCGCCGCGACTGCTCGCGGCCGAGGTGCGTGTTGATCGACATGTAGCGCGCCGTGCCCGACAGGCTCTTGCGCTCGCGGTACGGGATGTGCTGCTTGGTCTTGGGGTCGCGGTACTGCTTGGCCATGCCAAAGTCGACGACGTGGACCGTGTTGGCGTGCTTGGTGCCCGGGCGGCCGATCAGGAAGTTGTCGGGCTTGATGTCGCGGTAGATCAGGTTCTTCTCGTGGATCGTCTGCACTCGCGTGAGCTGCGCGCCGAGAGAGGAAAGAGGGGCGAGTCAGTCACGGCGGGCCGACCGAGGGCGAACGCAAGGGAGAGAGTCGACGACGCACCATCTGCTTGGCCGTCATGCACACCGTCTTGGTCGAGAACTTGCGGCCGCACATGTCAAACAGGTCCTCGAGGCTCGGGCCGAGCAGGTCGATGACGAGGACGTTGTGCAGGCCCTCCTGGCCAAAGTAGTAGACCTGCGGGACGCCGGCTGTGTGGGAGAGCGCGCCACGGGCGTGCGTCAATTCTGCTCACGGTGGAAGAGAGACGGTGCGAGAGAGAAAGAGTCGACGCACGCGAACCTGCGAGGATCTTGTAGGTGCGGTACTCGTCGCGCAGCTGCGGCGCATCGCTCTTGCGCGGCTCCTGCGAGGCGTGCGGCGTCGTGCGTCAGTGGCTGTTCGTCGCACCGCTTAGACGTGTCGTTATCCCTACCGGACGCCTGAATGGAGCCGCGGCAGGGAGAAGCCGTTCTCGAGGAGCGAGCGCTTGGGGAGAGGCAGAAGAGGACGAGCCGACGCACAAACTTGATGGCGACCGTCTGCGAGTTGAGGAGATTGGTGCCTGTAGGCGATTCGAGCGTGAGTACGGCGGTCCAGGGCGCGACTGGGAGGCAGAGAGCGGGGAGGAACGGACCTTCGAAGATGACGCCGAACGAGCCCTCTCCGATCTTGCGGCCGACGCGGAAGTGGACGCCGATGACGTTGCTGCTGCTCGACGAGTGCGAGCTCGACGCGTGGTGGGCCTGGGACGACATGGTCGCGACGAGGAAGAGCCGAGGGCCGATGCGAGGGGTGCGGGAGGGAGGGGGAGGAGGGGAACCGCGGTCGGTGAGGCTGGCGGGCGAGCGGGCTAGGCGGTGCGCGTGGTGGAGGTGCTCAGGCTGCACTAAGGCGCGGCTGCGTGCTGCACTGGCGGCGAGGTCGAGGCGAGGGGGGAGTCGAGGTGATGGAGGTGCGTGGTCGAGGCGAGGACCCGAGGTGGACGGCGAACGGGAGGCGCTGGGGGCACGGGGCGAGCGGTGTGGTGCGAGTGGTGCCGGGGTGTGCAAGCTGGCAGCTGCCCTAGGCCTGACCTGAGCGTGAGCGGTGTCGAGCGAGCAGCGGGAGCTGGGCGGGCGAGCGACGGGGTCCCTCGTCTTCTCGCGCGCCTCGCCTCTCTCGACAATCGCAAACGGCCGCGCTCAACTCTGGTTTACACGCACACGGACAGAGCACACGAGGGTCTGTAGAGTCAAAGAAGAGAGAGGCGCAAAAAGGGGAAAGACAGGGTCCGTGGCTCGTCGTCGTCGCTCCTCTCCTCCTCACTCGAACCCGGCCGCCGGACGCGCCAGCGTCGTCCCGATCCGGTACCGCCGCCCCGCCGCCTGGAGCTGCCCGACGAGCTCCTCGGCACCGCGCGCGTTGAGCTTGGCGAGCGCGTGCCGCGTCGCGAGGTGCACCGCCGCAGGATCGAGCGTCGCCTCGTCGTCGTCGAGGGCGAGCACGCTGTCCCGGCGACGGCGGCTGCTGCCGCCACCGAGGAGCGACGACAAGGACCCGCCGAGGAAGCCGCTGATGTCCGACTCGGACAGCGGGCAGTCGAACGAGGTGCTCGACGAGAAGCTGCTCGGGAGGGGCATGGTCAGTTCCTGCCCGCCGAGTCGCGCCAGGACAAAGTGAAAGGGGGACGCACGAGGGAGCGATCGAGATGGCGATGATCTTGACGTGCACCTTGACCTTGTAGTTGACGGTGAGCTGGCGCTTGTTCGACCCGAGGAAGCCGCACCGCGTCGCGATGTCGGTCAGGACCGACAGGTCCGAGTCGTACGACGTCGTGTAGTTGATCGCAAAGGGGAAGTGGAGCGTATTGCTGTCGGGGCACGTCCGTCGTCAGTCGACGGGGCGCGAGGAAGGAAAAGGCAGGGGAGCGGGCGCACTTGGAGTACTTCTTGATCGAGACGTCGTTCATCTCGCCGCCGCCGACCTTGTCGCTGGGCTTGGTCGGGTAAAAGGCTGACGCCTCGATCTTGCTAAAGTCGGCGCCAAAGACTGCGGGCCGAAAAGGTCAGGGAGAGGGCTCGACGGCGGGCGGGGCGACGCGAGGGACGTACAGTTGGGGTTGACGACGTTGATCTGGACAAGCAAGAGAGTCAGTCCGGCCCCGCGAGAGACGAGGAGGACGCAGAGAGCGCACCTTGAGGCGGACGTTGAGGTCGAACCCGTCGGTCGCGACCGTCACCTCGCTGCCCGTTTCCGGGCCCTCGATGCCGTCGAACCCGACATCAGGCGGCTTGACCCACACTGCGCAGATGACCCGAGTGTCAGTCGACGGTCGATTCGGGGCGAGAGAGAGAGAGGGGGCGCACAGAAGAAGGCGGCGACGATGCCGACAAGGATGAGTATGGCGAGGATCAGGGTGCAGCAGAAGACGCGGCCGCAGCACCGTGCGCGTCCTCCTCGGGTGAGGGCGCCGGCGTGCTCGTCTTTGCGGAACATGCGCAGGCCCTCCTTCTTGGGGATCGAGCCCTCGGCGGCGAGCTGCGGGCGGACGAAGCGCGAGTCAGTGAGGGCGGCTCGCGTCGAGAGGGCAAGGCGAGGTGGACGGACCTGGGCTGCGATGCTGCCTCGAGTGACGGGCACGGGCTTCTCCCACGTCGACGAGGCGGCCTCGTGCTCGTAGGCGCCGGCGGCGTACTTGTCGGCGAGCGAGACGTCGCTGGCCTGCGGAGGCGGGTAGGTCGACTGGTGGAGGTTCCTGCCGCCGGGGATGCCGTCGCCGTCTCGGTCTGGCGAGACAAAGTCGGACTGCGAGTAGTCGCCGTGGGCGTCGCCCTGGTACGGGTAGGCCGAGGGCGGCTGGTGCGCGTAGGTCTGGGCGTACGGGTCGTTTGCGTACGGGTCGTGGACGGGCGGGTACTGATCCGGGTAGTCGTGGTGTTGGTGGTGCTGCGGGTAGGCGTAGCTCATGGCGCGACGAGAGGCGGGCGAGGGTGGAGGTCGCGTCGGGGGTTGTGTGAGGAGGCGAGGGGGGCGAGGACGGCGGGGTCGAGTGCGAGTGCGGCGCGTCGCGGTGGGGGGGTGGGCTGGCTCAGGGGAGCAGCAGTGCTCAGCTGGTCACAGCTGGTGGAGTGGGAGGACGAGGGAGGGAGGCGGCGGTGCAGCAGCCTCGCTCGTCGCCTCGTCCTCCTCCTCACGCAGCAACACCCGATCCTCCTCATCGCCTCACAGGACCCACACTCGCTTGGGCCACACCTGCTCACACACTCTCGACAACCCACTCCGACCCACCGACCGAGCCCCACGGCACCTCGGCAGATGCGGCCCTCGTCCTCATCTTTGTTCACCGCCTCGGCTCGCTCCCTCGCACGCCGACCCCAAGCCTCGTTCTCTGGCGCCCGCGACCCGCTCGACATTGCCAACACGGTCGGACCATCCGCACCCCAGTTCGACTTTCCCCTCACCCGCCCGACCCTCCTCAAGCTCGACAAGCAGCGCCAGATCCTCCACTACCTCCGCCTCGAGCACCTCCAGTTCCCCGAACTCGGTCCGTCTAACCCGTCTCGACTACCGACCCCGACCCAACCACTGACGAGCACCCGCCCGCAGTCGCCTTCCGCCAGCCCTTCACCCCTCCCTCGTCCAAAGCCGTCGTCCGCGTGCGCCACCAGCACTACCAGGGCGAGCCCCACCCGGCTTCGCGCAAGGTCACCATCTCGGCCCCGGTCGCGTCCCTCCCGCTCGACTCGCCCGCCGCGCGCCACAAGTTCAAGCTGCTCGCCGGCCCGAGGTGGACGCCCGCCCTCCCCGGTGCGGCAGCACGGCAGCAGCAGGCGCAGGACGAGGGCGAGGTCAAGCTCGCGTGCGAGATGTTCCCCTCGGAGCGCATGAACGAAAAGTGGTGCTCGGACACGCTCGACAAGCTCGTCAACGAGGCCAACGTGCGTCCCTCGTTCTCTCTTTCTCTCTCTCTTCCGGAGCACGAGCCAGACAGTCCTGACTTTTCCACTCTCTCCTCGTCCCCCTACGCTTCCTCCTCGCCACCCTCATCCTCGCCCTCTCTGCCACCCGACCCTCGCGCCACCTTCAGTCGGGAGACTCGTTCGCCGACGTCCCGCTCGACCCGCGCCCGGCACGCGCCCGCCTCGTCAAGAGCCGCAAGCTTAAGCGCAACGTCTCGCTGCGCGACTTCCCCAAGGAGTGGCTCCCGGCGGCGGCGGCAGCGGCGAGCAAGTGAGCGCGACGAGGGAGGGACCGGGCGGCAGGGGCACGTAGATGACGACGCGCAGTAACCAGGGCTTTCATGTCACAGCGTCTTGCGCGCAGGAGAGAGAGAGTAACGCGGCAGAAGAAGGCTCTCTTCCGCTAGCTCGTCTCGCTCGGGCCTCGCAGGACGACAAAGCGCTCATTCCTCGATCGGGCGCGCAAGATGGTACAGCTCTATCTACATCTGCAAGCGTGAGAAACCCTCTTCTGCGCTGTCCGCCTCGGGCGCACCGTCCACTCCAGCTCTGGAAAACGCCGCCGGCTCCCTCGACCCGCCTCGACTGGTCGCTCACTTGGTCTGCTCGGCCTGCTTCGGCTCGTCCGCCCTGCGCGCACATACGCCGTCCCATCCAAGGACGTCAGTCTCTCGAACCTGTCGATTGAAAGGATGCATTCGCTCCTGCACGAGGGAGGAGGAAAGGAGAGAGAAAAGAGGGACGCACGCGAGGAGGGCCTTGACGCTGCCGACCTTGTTGGCGAGCGAACCCTGCTTGTCGACGCGCGTGCCGATGCGGATGTCTGCGTCGTTGCGAACGAGGTGCGCGAGGAGAGCGAGGGGAGCGAGAGGGGAAGGAAAGGGGAGGGGAGGGGCAAGAGGAGGACGGAAGGGAGGAAGTGTCAGTCGGGCGCACTTTGGCTCGTTCAAGCCGAGACTGGGACGCACCGGTCGCGATACGGGGCTGCAGTAGAGGGGAGGAGGAACGAGTCAGCCCTGATCCGTCGGAGAGAGGGAGAAGAAGGGGAGACGGACGCAGCCCATGGCGTGGATGGCCTCGTGGCACTGCTCGATGACCTTCATGACCTCGCCGTACTCGCCCTCGAGACCGGTGCCGTCTGCAGGGACGCAAAGGAGCAGTCAGGGAGGCTGTCGCCCGATCTAGAGAGAGAGGGAGGCCGAGGACGCACAGCCGTGAAGCTCGTACTTGAGGCCCGACTGTTCGAGGACGCGCTGGCACTCGGCGATGTACTTGGAGACGGAGACCTCTACGCCCATGGGGACGAGGCAGAAGTCGGCGACGGCGTGCATGGCGAGTCGAGAGCAGATGAGCGAGTGGGGGCGAGGGAGGCGAGGTGAGACGAGGACGGCGAGGGTCGCGCTTGCGGTGGTGGCGGCCTGCGAGCTGGTGCTTGGCTTCTGGCGCTTCTCTGATGCAGCAGAGAGGTGTCGAGATGAGCGAGGCGACGAGACGGCGAGCCGCCGCCGTGCGTTCGGCTCCCGACCTCTGACCACCGCCGCAGCTCGAGCTAGAGCCCCCAGTGCAGCTGCTCGCCACCAGCCAGCCCAGTGCACCGCTCGGCCACACGCGCAGGCGCACCCACAAGGCCGCTCGTCGTCGTCGCCGTCCCCCCGACTTCTGCCTCATCTCGCGCGGGCTCCCCTTCGTCGTCACGTCGACTTGGCCTGGTCGGTTCTGCACACCGACAAGCACCTCGAACGAGCACATACACCGCGCCCATCTCGACACGCCCGCGTCCCCGTCCTCGAGTCGCACCCGGCCCGACGGCACCCCACCTCGCTCGTCCACCATGAGCTACCCGCCAGCCTCGAGCTCGACAGAGCCCTCGCCAGCAGCTTTCAACCCTCCTGTCGCCCACCAGCCCCCGCCTCGTCCGCCCGTCCCTGGCTCTGGCCCCACACCTGCCGACAACCCCTTGTCCTCGTCCGGCCCGTTCACCTCGGCGCCGCTCATCACCTCGGGCGTCAACCTTGGGCCCCGCCGCCCCGACTACAAGGGCAAGCGCAAGGCGAGCGAACTCACCGGCGGCGACGGCGCCTCGAACGACGGCTCGCCCGTCGAGGACGACGACGACCAGGACGTGCCCGTCGAGCCGCAGGTCGAGAACGAGCTCGAGGCCGCTGCCGCCGTGCTCGGCGGCGCCGCACAGGCCGAGGCCGGCGCCAAGAAGAGACGCGAGTCGGACAAGGAGAAGAAGAAGGTCAAGGTGGGCGCGAGGGCGAGCATCGCGTGCAAGACGTGCAGGTCCGTTTCCTCCCTCTCTCTCTCTCTCTCTCTCACCTCGTCCTCCAACCCGTTTCCTGACGCCTCTCGCACCTCTGCAGGAAGCGCAAGGTGCGCTGCTCGGCCGAGTGGCCAGTGTGCCAGTTCTGCCACGCGCGCAACCTCGAGTGCGTGTACGAGGGCCACCCGGCCGAGAACGGCGGCACCATGTGCGTCCTCGCCTCCCTCCTTGTCGTGACACCCGCACTCGCGCGCAGACTGACACCTCGTTTGCCTGCAGGTACGCTGGACCGCCGGGCGTCACACCGGGCGGGAACGGCGCGCCGCTCGAGGTCGACCTGCCCTCGAGCGACATGATCCTCGAAGCGCTCGACGCCTTCATCACCAACCAGTGCGTCCCTCTTCTCTCTCCCCACACTCGCACGAAGTCGACTGACGTCCCCCCTGCAGCTTCGACACGTTCCCGTTCGTCCACAAGCCGAGCCTGACGCAGGAGGTCAACGAGGGCCGTGCGCCAAAGGAGGTCGTCTGCTGCATCCTCGCGCTCGCCGCAAGGTGCGCCCGCTCTCTCTCTCTCTCTCTCTTTCCTCGTAGTCAGAGACCAGACCTGACCCTCGCACGTGCGCGCAGGTTCTCGCCATCTCTGCGCAACCTGCACCCGTCCTCGCCGACCGCCGCCTCGGAGCACTACGCCGCCCTCGCCTCTCAGCTCCTCCTCCTCCCCGAAACTTCGCATGGCCAGTCGTCCAACATGCCGTCGGCCGACACGCCCATCTCGCTCATGCGCTGCCAGTGCCACCTCATGCTCGGCTTCTACGAGCTCACGGCCGGCCGCGACAACTCGGGCTGGCTCAAGATCGGCACCGCCATCCGCATGGCCCAGACGCTCCGCCTCGGGTTTGACGACGAGATCCCCGTCTACGAGACGGCGCGCAACCCGACCTCGGCGGCGTCGACCTCGGCGGCCATCTCGAGCGAGCCGCGCGACATTGTGCGCGCCGAGATGCGCCGCCGCACGTTCTGGGCCCTTTTCTCGCTCGACCGCACCGTCAGCGACGGCAACGAGCGCCCGTGCGGCCTCAAGGTGCCGCGCATCGCGAGCCTGCGCATGCCCGGGCCCGACGCCGACTTTGCCGCCGGCCGCAAGAGCGTCGGCGCCAAGTTCGACCCGGACCCGCCGGCGTGGAGCGTCTCGGTGCGCACGACGGCGTCCACGTCGTCGACGGCGGCACGAGCTGGGCTCGACGAGGGCGCGTCACCTCGTCCGGCGCTCGCGGCGGCGGCGGCGGCGGCGGCTATGGCGGTCGACCCGGCCGACGAGCCCGACGCCGACCTGTACGGCTACACGTTGCGCATCGCCGAGATCTGGAGCAAGGTGGCGAGCTACATCGGCTCGGGCGGCCGCAACGTGGACCGCCGCGCGCCGTGGCTCGCCGAGTCGACGTTCGCCCAGCTCGCCGGCGAGCTCGCCGACTTCGAGGCCAAGCTCCCCGACGTCCTCAAGTACTCGCAACAGACGCTCATCGCCCACTGCATGGTGCCCGAGGAGGCCAAGCTGTTCGCGCTACTCCACCTCACCAACGCCATGGCTCGACATGTCGTACGTCTCTCTCTCTCTCTCTCTCCCTTTCCTCCGCTCGAAGCTCTCGAGACGTAGTCACTGACTCTCTACCTCGACAGCTGCACCGCGACTACCTGCCGTTCCTGCCGCCCAACGACTTCAACGCCGCGCACGGACCCATCGACGGCGAGCCGCTCTTTGGCTCGGTCGACGAGCCGTCCGGGTGGTGGCAGGCGTCGTTCGACATGGCGGCCAAGAGCGCCAACACGATCTCGGACGTCTGCTCGCACCTCGCGTCGCACGGCATCGTCCTCACGCACCCGTTCGCCGGCTTTGCCGCCGTCGCCGCCGGCACGGTCCACAGCCACATCCGCTACTGGCCCCAGTCGAGCTCGGTGCACATCGACGCCGCGCACTACCTCGCTCAAGACGCCGAGATCCTCAACGGCCTGCGTCAAATCTGTGCGTCGCCCCTTTCCCTCGCCCTTTCTCTCGATCGCCCTCTCACTGACCTCTCTCTCTCTCTCCCTCCTTCTCTCGCGACAGACCCGATCGCCGCTCGCTGGTACGAGTCGCTCGCCGGCCTGCAGCTCCTCTACTTCAACCTCGCGCGCGGCGTCCTCGACTCGGACCCGTTCAAGGTCCGTGCGCGCGTCCTCCAGCTCCTCCGCAGCGCCAAGGACGACGCCGACATTGGCTCGCCGGTCCGTGGCGGCGGCGACGGCGCTGCGGCAGGCGCGCACGGCGCGGCGGCGGCGGGTGGGAGGAAAGGAGCGAACGGCGTGTCGGCGGCGGCGGGCAAGGGCGGCGCGAGGAGCGCGACCAAGGCGTCCAAGGGCGAGCGCGGTCGACCGGGCAACAAGCGGGCCGACTCGTCGTCGTCGTCGAGCGTCTACCCGTCGGTGCTCCACCCGAGCGAGCCCTCGCCCGGGCACCAGCACGGCCTGCCGCACTCGCTCAGCGGCCTCGTTTCGCCGCTCGACACGCCGCTCGGCGCCGGCGCCGCCTCGACCTCGACCTCAACGAGCGACGCCGGGCCCTTTGCGCCGCTGTACGCCGGCGCGCCGACGCCGACCTCGGCCATGTTCCCGCCGGGCCACCCGCTCACGTCGCTCGACTCGGCGCACAGTGGCCCGACGGCGCACCAGCACCACGCGCACGCCGATTCGGGCCCGTCGCCTGCCGACCTCGGCCTCTTGCCCGTCCCGGGCGACTTCTCGTTCGACTTGTCGGGCGCAGGCGGCCTCGGCGGACTCGGCGGGCTCGGCGCCTTGAGCACGCTCGACGAGTGGGGCGCCGGCTACTACTTTGGCGGGAGCAACTGGGGACTGGGAGGGTTCGGCGGCCTCGGCGTCGCGCCGGGTGCGTACGGCGGGCCCGGACCGCTCCATGGCGCGCCGTACGCAGGAGCCGACCTCGGGTGGGGCGGACTGTAGAGGACGAGGAGCCTCTCGCTTGCCGAGCTTGACGATGCAGTGGCAGATGAACGTGGTATTGCAGTGCGAGAGATGCGCGTTGTACGTGAGGCAAGAGAGAGAGAGAGACAAGACACTGCGCCCGACCCACAGACAGAGAGAGACATCTAAACGGACCCAAGACCCCCTCGCCCCAGCCTCGTCTAGCTCGCCGGACAGCTCCCGACCTCTGGGTACCCCAACGGCAACCGCATCGCCATCGACACGAGCGCGAAGAAGAGCGGACCCTGGCGGTCCCACTCCTGGCCGTCGGCAAAGAGGAACGCGTCTCGGACCTTGACGAGGTGCGCCTGGAGCTCGACGAGCTGCGTGTCCGAGTACGAGCCGAGGACCTCGTCGACGCGGTGCGCGTCGGCCTCGGGGATTGTGACCGAGAACTTGGAGTAGTCGAGGATGTCCTGGAACGGGAACATGTTGCGGTCGACGATGAACGCCGGGATGCAGCCCGAGTAGATGGCCTCGAACGTGCGCGTCGTCCTGCGGCGAGAGACGAGTGTTAGTCAAGTGCTCATGGCGAGCGAGGAGAGAAAAGGAGAGCGAGACGCACCAGGCAGGGATGCCTCGAGGGAGGAGGCAGAACTTGCTCGCGCTCAGGGTTCCGAGGTAACGTAGGCCGGGCGAGAACTGCTGGTACAGGATGTCGGCGCTCTCGGCGTCTTGGCCGGTGCGGCCGCACCCGATCTTGGTCCTCGGGAGAGCGCCAAAGCCGCGCACGCCGCCGGCGAAGAAGGCGAGGTGCTTACGGTCGAGGACGGGCTTGACGTCCTTGGCCGTCTTGAACGTCTCGAACAGCGACTTGGTGTGCTTGGTGACGGCCGGGACGACGACGTCGCGGTCGGCCTTGACGCAGCGCGTGTTGTAGTCGCCGTTGACCTGCCACGCGACGGCCTGGTCCATCGGCGACGGCGGCGAGTGGCCGAGGACGTCCTCGAGCTTGGGCCACCAGCCCGTGCACGAGCCAAAGTCGTGCGTGAAGGGCACGACGATGCGCTCGCCCGTGATGTGGTCGGCCGCCGACACGCTCTTCTCGGCGTGGCCGATCGTCTCGGCGAGCTTCTTGAACGTGTTCTCCTGGAGGTAGTTGTAGTAGCAGCCCTGCACGACGTGGAAGATGCTCGAGAGTGTCAGTTGTCGGCTCGACAGAGCGGAGAGGAGAAGAGAAAGAGGGAGAGAGAGAGGACGGACCTGGTAGTACGGGACCATGACGAAAGCCGCGTCGTCGAGGCCGACCGAGCGGTTGCGCAGCGCCTCGACAAAGTAGTGGTCGCCCATGAACGGCAAAGGGCTGCGGTCGAGGTCGTAGCACGCCGGCGACTTGAGGTGGTTGTCGACCTAACGTACTAAGCTCTCATGGCTAACGTACTAAGCTCTCATGTTTCACGTACTAAGCTCTCATGTTTGAACAATAAAATTAAGGCGTCCCAGGGGAGGGAGGCGACGCGCTCGGCGAGCGATTGCGCCGGCGGCGTCGACGAGGCCGGGAACGACTTGGCGTCGGTGTAGGCGACGGCCGGGAACGGACCTGCGCCGCGCGCATCGCCGCAGCGGTCGCGCGTGCACTTGCAGTGCTCCGAGGCGACGCAGGGGAGCGGCGCGCTGCAGTCGATCGAGCACGTCGGCTCGTCCTTGGCGGTCCACGTGCCGGCCGCGCCGTACTTAGGGACGCACATGTCGCCGCTCGACGACGACGACGACGACGCCTGGACGGCGCCCGACGCCGCCTTGGCCGCGCTGTGCTTGAAGCGGAGCTGGATCTTGGCGATGCGGTCGTGCTCGGCGCGCAGGTCGTGGCACTTGCGGATGGCGAGCGTCGACTCGGCGAGGGTCGTGCGGCCGTCCTCGGACGGGTACGAGACCTGCGACGTGAGGAGCGGGTCCTCGTGGAAGAAGTCCCACACGTCCTTGCGGCGCTCGGACGCGGCGCAGCAGATCGGGTTGAACTTCCACAGGAGGGCCCGTGCGCCGTCGTCGCCGGTCGGCTGGAACAGGAGCGACTTGCGGTTGGCGTTGGGCTCGCGGAACGTGAGGCGGCGCTTGGGCTCCTCGCCGTCGGGCACGCCCTCGGTCGGCGGCAGCGTCAAGGTGAAGCTGCGCGCGTCGCGTTGGGCGAACTCGACCGTGAACCACTCGGCGATCTCGTGGGCGCCCTCGCGGCTCAGCTCGGCGAACTCGCCGCCGGTCGGCGTGTCGGCCCACATGACGACCTCGCTCTCGCCCGACACGAGCTTGCCGTCCTTGCCGACGACCGGGCACCGCATCTGGATGTCGACCTTGCCCTCGAGCCCGCGCTCGGCCGTGATCTCGACGCCGCGGACGCCCTCCTTGTACGGGACGGCCGACACGAGCGACACGGGCTCGTCGTGGTCGCCCTCGAGGCCTTGCGAGCACCCGAGCGTGTAGTAGGCGCCCTCGACGAGCGTGAGGAGCTGGACGTTGCAGCCGTTCATGGCGAGGAGGCCCTCCTCGAGGACCGAGATCGACGGCGGCGACGAGCACGCGACGTTGATGCGCGACGAGAGGTAGGTCGTCTGGAGGCGCAGGAGGGCCGAGATATAGGTCCGGAGCGCCGCCTCGACCGAGATGGCCGGCGTGAAGCCGAGCGCCTTGCTCGCCGTCTTGCGGTGGGCCGTCTCGCTCACGTGGAACTTGCCGTCGGACGGCGACGCGACGGGCGCACGAGGCTGCTCGAGGGCGGCGAACGGCGACTGCGACTGGATGAGCGCGATCGCGGTCTGCGCGAGCTCGGCGAGCGGCGACGACGACGACGACGCCCTGCTGCTGCGGCTCGCCGACGGCGGGCCGACGACCTCGACCTCGCCGACGAAGCCGAGGAGGCGCAGGTAGTCCTTGCTCGACGCGACGTCGAGCATGCGCGCGCCCTGGACGACGGCGCGCGACGCGTCGTCGAGGGCGAGGAACGGCTCGGTCTGCGTCGCCGACGACGTGACCGCGACGGGGAGGTTACCGAGGGCCGACTGGACGATGTGCGGGACCGGGTCGAAGCGAGGGGCGAAAGGGTCGCCGACGATGGAGAAGGCCGAGGGGAGCTGGAGGAGGAGGGCGTGCAGAGGATGGTCGTGGGTGAACGTCTTGAGGGCGGCTTCGGAAGCCTGCATCGAGAGCGCCGACGCGTTGCCATTGTGCGCGAGCGAGGCCTGCGATGAGTCGAGGGAGAGGAAGAAGTCAGTCGGGCGGTCCTGCTAAAGCAGAATGCGAGAGAGGGAGGGAAGAGGACGGGAGACGCACCTCGTCCCACCGATCCGCACGACGAGCAACGACGACCCACGGGCGGTCGGCGGCGACGGCCTTGTCGCCCTCGAGCGCCGCCTCCTCGTCGACCCCCTCGCGCTCGATCCCGGCGAGGAGCGCCTTCATGCCGGCCGCCTCGACGTCCTTGCAGTCGCCCGGGTTCTGGCGACAGTGCGACGGGCTGTAGGCGGCGAGGTGGATGATGCCCGTGACGGGCGGGATGAACGAGGTGGTGGTGCCGTGGCCCTTCTGCTTCTGCGCGCCGACCGGGACGTCGCCGAGGGCCGCCGCCTGGAGGTGCCCGGGGAGGTGCGTGACGTACGAGCCCTTTGGGTCGAGGAGCTGGCCGACGAGGGCCGAGTCGCGTACGTCGCCGACGACGACGCGCAGCTTGCCCTGCTTGCGGAAGCTGTCGACCGAGCGCTCGGACGCCTGGAACGCCTTGGCGCGAGGGTCGGTGCCCTTGGCCTTGCCGCTCGCGCCGGGCTTGTCGAGCGGCGCCGACTGGAGGAGGAAGTTGAGCTCCGAGGTGCGGTCGTTGGCGTCGAGGATGGTGACGAGGACGTCGGCCTCCCACGCCTGCTCGTCTGCGGGTGCGCCCGCCGCCGCCGCCCACTCTGCTGCGGACTTGGCCGACGACCCGCCGCCGGTGAGGAGCAGGTCGCGCACGACGGCCTTGCCGAGCGAGCCGAACCCGCCCGTGACGAGGATGTGCCGCCGTTGGCGGTCGGCGAACGCGGCGTCGTCGACGTCCTCGGCGCCGTCGGACGAGCCCGAGGACGACCCGCCGCCGTGACCGAGCACGCGGGTCGACGTGAGCTTGAGGCGGTCCATCGAGGTGCGCGCGTCAAAGTAGGCCGGCCCGGGCGACGGGTTCGACGTGGCGACGAGCTGCAGGGTCGCGCCTTGTCAGTTGTCGCCCCGAGTCCAACCCGTCGGAGGAAGGAGAGGAGAGGAGGAGGCGACGCACCTCGTACAAGCTGCCGAGCTTGGGACCTTTGGCGCCGAGGCCCGTGATGCTCCCGACGCCGTCCTTGATGCGGCCGAGTCCTGCGCCGACCTTGCCGCGCACGTCCTCCTCCCAGCTCGCGTAGTGGTCGAGGCCGAGGCGCTCGCCCCAGCCGATGCCGTCGTCGAGGTCGGCGCCGTACTGGTTGGCGTCGTAGTAAGGCGACGGGTCGGGCGCCGACGAGAAGAACGACGCGAGGAAGTGGAGGAAGAAGATGGCGACAAAGGCGACGGCGGCCAGTCGCACGACGGACGACAGGCGGAGCATGGTGCGCTGAGCCTGCCGAGAGCGGAGGGGGAGGTGGGTGGGGACGAGAGCTCGAGGTGGTGTCGGGTCGTCGGCGAGCTGCTGGCGGCTAGGGCGGTGCAAGGCGGGACCGCAGTCGAGTTCTGGCAGGGCGTGCGCGGCTTGAACGAGTGGCAGGGGCGGGCGGTGGCCGCGAGAGGCGAGAGAGGTCGGCGGCGGGAGGCGCGTCGGGAGGAGAGCGCGGTCGGTGGGCGCGAGCTGCGTGCACGCGTGCGGGGCCGTCGAGAGAGAGAGAGACTCGCGCTGGTGCACTCTGGCCTGGACGGCGGCGATGCAGGGCGAAGCGGGACGCGTGAAGAGCGAGACGAGCGCGTCCTCTTGGAACTCTCATCCGGGGCGACTCAGCATTTCCCGTGACCTCTCTCTCTGCTCTCGTCCAGGATTGCGACATGCACGACAAGCACTGATCCGATTCCAAACGGGCGCGATCAACGGTCCGCCCGATGTTCAAGCTTCGACGCCTCGTCCGCCGAGAGCTGCTCAGAGCGCCTCGCCCTTCTTGCCGCAGCTCGAGCACTTGCAGCTCTCGCCGCACGAGCAGTTGGCCGACGACGAGCACGAGCACTTGTCCTTGCTGCGGGCGGGGCGGGCACATAGGGTCAGTGCGAGGTCCTCGGCTGAGAACGAAGGCAACGAGGGGACGCACCCAGAGGCGTCCTTGGACGAGCAGCCGCAGCCCTGGGCGTTCTTGTCCTTGCCGCCGTGGCACGAGGCGCACGAGCACTGGCCGGGAGTGCACTGCTGGTCGTGGGAGGGACGAGGAGGAGGGAGAGGCAAGGGTGCGGTCAGTGCGTGTCCGAGTCAGGCGGACTGGCCCATAGCTGGCGAAGGCGCACGTTGCAGTTGCCGACAGACGAGCACGAGCTGCGGGCCAGGGGGAAACGAGGTCAGGACAGTTCGGTGATGAGGCTGACCCGCTCCCTCCAACACGGCGGCGACGGCCGCAGAGAGGGGGCGCGGAGCGCAGGACGCACCAGGTGGTCATGATTGATGGGCTGTAGTGGGTCTGGTGGCGCTCGAGAGCAGTGGGAGAGGCGGGGAGGGCGAGGTGGGGGCGGGCGACGAGGCGGGAGGAGGGGAGGGCGGAAGAGAGAGGTCAGCCGGGCGTTGCGCGGTGCTGTGGCGTGCGCGGGCAGGGAGAGAGTGTGGCTCACGATGTGTGTGTGAGAGCGAGGGTAGGCGAGGTGGTGGAGAGAGGGAGAAGAGGAGCACGCCGCACCGCTCGTCCTCGACGACGCAGCTTCCTCTCGAAACCGCGCACCCCGCCCGAAAGCGCGCACGCACGTGAAGCAGCTTGGCCCTTCCGCAAGCGGCAAGTACCGCGATTACAGCTCACTCTGCACACGCGAAAGCGCTCACCGGCCTCGTTCTCGTTCGACTCGCTCGTACTGCGCCGTTCTGGACGAGGCCAAGTGAAGCTCAGACGCAAGCAGCGAGCGTGAGCGAGAGACGGTGCCGAAAGGTCGACAAGCCCCCGGCCCCACCGCCGTCGCCGTCCGGCGAACGTCTCCCTGTCGCCGTCCCTCGCCCTCGGCACGCACTGCGCCCACGGTCGAGCAGCTCCACGCATCCGCCAGCGCTCGCACCAGCCCTCTGCATGAGTGCCCCGACACCGCAAGAACCGCCAGCACCGCCCGCCGGCCCTCCCCAAGCGTCGTCCGCCTCGGCAGCTCCCCTCCCGCCCGCCGAGAGCTCTGCGCACGGCCTGGCGCTCGAGTTTGACCAGCACGCAGCCACCGAGCCTGCCACGGCGCCGCTGGGTGGGCCCGACGTACTAAGCTCTCATGGCTAACGTACTAAGCTCTCATGTTTCACGTACTAAGCTCTCATGTTTGAACAATAAAATTAATATCGCAAAGGAGGCGCGCTTCAGCGAGGGCCCGCCCGAAACTCGCACCATCAGCCCTGCGCCAACCCCGTCGTCGCCCCGCCGCTCGTCGTCGTCATCCGCCTCGCCCCGTCCCTCCACCTCTCGCCGCCCTTCGTACGCCGAGCCGCCGTCGCTCACCGAGACGCACAAGGACCTGCGCACTCTCCTCAAGTCGTTCCTCCTCCTCGTCCCACGGTCCATTCGCCAGCTCCGCTTCCTCATCCCGTCACCGGCCCGCGTCTTCGCTCGCTTCATCGTCCGCCAAGTCTCGATGTTCCTCCATGTGCGTCCACTCGCCTTCGTTCCTCTCGATCTCTTGTCCCCTTGCACCGTCGCGTTCGACTCGTCGGCGTCCCTACCTCGGCAGCCGCTGACTCGTCGCCCCCCTCCCCCTTCCCCTCTCCCCTTCTCCTGCTTCCCTCCCTGAACAGGCTCGAGGCGCGCTTGGCAGCAACATCGTGTACGACGTCGTCGCGTCGATGTGGCGCATCGTCATCACGCTCTTCTTCCGCGAGATCCGCTCGCGCGGCGCGTGGAAGATCCCGCGCGCCGCCGAGGGGCCCGTCATCTTTGTCGTCGGTCCTCACCACAACCAGGTGAGCCCCATTGTCCATAAGCTCCCTCTCTCGCGAGGATCACGAACTCATGCTGTCCCTCCCTCCCGCACAGTTCCTCGACCCGCTGCTCCTCATGAGCGAGGTCAAGCGCGAGAGCGGTCGGCGCATCAGCTTTCTCACGGCGGCCAAGAGCATGGACAGGGCGTTCGTCGGGCTCGCCTCGAGGCTCATGCAGAGCAGTGCGTCCTCCTCTCCCTATACGCGCCCTGCCTCGAGCACGACCTGACCTGGCCGCACCGCACCTCGTCCTCCTTCTCCTCGCAGTCCCTGTCGCGCGCGCCCAGGACTCGGCATTTGCCGGCAAGGGCACGATCAAGCTCTCCGACTCGGACCCGTGCATCATCATCGGCGAGGGCACGTCGTTCACCAAGGACTTTGAGAAGCCGCGCTCCCAGGTCCTCCTGCCGCGCAACCTCGGCAGCTCGACGGCCGAGGTCGTCGAGGTCATCAGCGACACCGAGCTGCGCCTCAAGAAGGAGTTCAACCGCAAGGCGACCGAGGGCCTCAAGGAGAAGAGCGAGGGCTCGTCTTTCAAGGTGCGCCCTCGCCCCTTCTGTTCTCCCCCACCCGCGCGAGCCGGCCTTGACGAACGCTCGATCTGCAGGTTCTTCCGCATGTCGACCAGACGAGCATGTACTCGGCCGTGTACCAGCGCCTGACCGAGGGCGGGTGCATCGGCATCTTCCCCGAGGGCGGCTCCCACGACCGCACCGACCTCCTGCCGCTCAAGGCCGGCGTCTCGATCATGGCGCTCGGCGCCATCTCGGCGCACCCGGACCTGCACCTCCAGATCGTCCCCGTCGGCCTCAGCTACTTTCACCCGCACAAGTTCCGCTCGCGCGCCGTCGTCGAGTTCGGCAGCCCGATCGAGATCCCGACCGAGCTCGTGCGCGACTTTGAGCAGGGCGGCGACAGCAAGAAGAAGGCGATCAGCACCGTCATGGATTACGTCGTCAACGGGCTCAAGAGCGTCACGATCCGTGCGCCTGACTACGACACGCTGATGGTGAGCCGTCGTCCCTCTCTCCCTCTCGCCCTCTGGTCGCGAGACCGGTCACTGACTCTGTCTTCCCTGCCCCGCGCCTCTCTCCCGCACAGCTCGTCCAAGCCGCACGTCGCCTGTACCGCCCGCCCGGGCAGAACCTGACGCTCGGCCAGGTCGTCGAGCTCAACAAGCGGTTCATCGTCGGGTACGACGCGTACAAGGAGGACCCGCGCATCAAGAACCTCGAGCACCGCGTGCGCGAGTACAACACGCTCCTGCGCTACATGGGCCTCAAGGACCACCAGGTCGACCGCATCGGCCGGCCCCGCTGGCGCTCGTTCGCCCTCCTGTGCTACCGCCTCGGCCTCCTCGGCGTGTGGGGCGTCCTCGCGCTCCCCGGCGTCGTCCTCAACTCGCCCATCTTCCTCGCCGCCAAGATCATCTCGCACAAGAAGGCCAAGGGTGCGTCCCCCACCCTCTCGAACCCGTCCTCCCCCGCCGTCGCCTCGACCTGACCCCTCTCGATGCTCGCAGACGCCCTCGCCGCCTCGTCGGTCAAGATCGCCGGTCGCGACGTCCTCGCGACCTGGAAGGTCCTCGTCGCGCTCGGCGGCGCGCCGGCCCTGTACTCGGTCTACGCCGTCAACGCCGTCGTCCTCGCGCACAAGCTCGCCCTGCCGGCCAGCTACCGGTTCTGGGCGCCGTTCGCCACGTTCGCGGGCCTGCCGCTCATCGGTGTCGCCGCGCTCAAGTTTGGCGAGGTCGGCATGGACGTCTACAAGTGCGTCGAGCTCTCGCTTCCTCTTCCTCTCGAGGAATGCGTCCTGACCGAGCTCGCTCTCCCGCAGGTCGCTCCGCCCTCTCGTCCTGTCGCTCGTCCCCGGCAAGGAGCCGCAGCTCATGCGTGTGCAGCGCATGCGCGAGGAGCTCGCCTCGGAGCTCAACCTCCTCGTCGACGAGCTCGCGCCCGCCCTGTTCGACGACTTTTCGGCGTCGCGCATCATCCCGTCGACCACGCCCGTCCCTCAGCGTCGCGACTCGGCGCAGGGCAAGTTCTTCCAGCACCCGCTCAGCTGGGTCGACGAGCTCTTCTTCGGCCCGGCGTGGAGCTCGAGCATGGCGTACCCGCAGGACCGCCACGTGCGCCCGAACCAGGGCGAGTCGCTCCACGCGCCCTCGACGGGCAACGGCGCCGAGAGCGACCTCGACGGCGCGTTCACCGACGGCCAGGGCACCGGCAGCGGCTACGTCTCGGGCTACACGACCGAGGAGGCGCCCGACTACGACGAGGTCATCCACATCCTCAACCGCGAGCAGGGCCACCCGGACTCGCCCGCCGTCGGTGCGCGCCCGACCATCTCGCGCCGTGCGTCGCGGCAGCGCTCGCGTTCGGGCCTCAACCTCGCCGCCATGAGCCCCGTCTCGCCGGCGACGCCGCTCTCGAGCGCGACGGCCTCGGGCGCTCAGGCCGGGTCGAGCGGCGCCGAGGCGAGGCGCAGGGGTGCGGCGCCGCAGCAGGACGAGTGAGGCGGCGGTCGGTCGCCGTCGATAGAGGTGTGGGAGACCTTGGAGGAGACAGAGAGGGTGCGAGAGAGAAGACGATGTCTCGGTGCTTACTGGTCCCTGCCGTAATTCCCCTCCCCTCTGCTTAGCTTTCTGAGTTGTCAGTCGTCCTGTCTGTCGAGCGTCCTGGGCTGTAATTGAGGTTCCCAGTCGTCGAACGGTCCGAGACCCCCACTTCGCTTTGACGTCGAGGTGGCCGAGCGGAGGACGAGAGGAGCTCTCCCTCCCTCGCCCGCACGCTGCACTGCTGCTTCGAGACAGCTCTCGACTGCTCCTACAACTGCGCACCCTACAGCGAGCCCTCTCGCCCGCATCCACCCACTCCCTCGCCCCCACCTCGTCCCGCCGGCTTCGACCTCGTTCTCGCCCAACCACACTCGCCCGCACCGCAACGACCATGGCGACCGACAGCGCCAAGTACACGCTCATCTACCACGCCGGCATCCCCGGTCGCGGCGAGTTCCCGCGGCTCTTTCTCGAGGCGACGGCGACGCCGTACGAGGACACGGCGCTCACGGTGGGCCAGGACGCGGTCAAGCCCTTCCTCGACGGCAGCTTCGATGGATCAGGTGCGTCATGCGACAGGGTCCTGCACGTCTCGGACGGTCCTCGCGGCGGGTGAGCCCTGGCTCGAGCCCCGCCCGCCGAGGTCGGGGCGACGCGAGGTCGGGGCGACGCGAGGTCGGGGCGACGCGAGGTCGAGACGGCGCAACAGTGTCCTGACCTTGCCTCTCGCTCACACAGACGCGAACCCTCTTCCCTTTGCGCCCCCCGTCCTCAAGCACGGCTCGGTCGTCATCTCGCAGACGAGCAACATCCTCCTGTACCTCGCAACGCACGTCTCGTCGCCCATCGACCTCGACGCCGGCGGCGCCGAGGGTGAGCCGGCGAGCAAGAAGGTCAAGGCGTCGGCACTCTCGGTCGACGACCCGGCGCTCTTCCACGCGCAGGAACTCGCCCTGACGGTGCTCGACCTCAACAACGAGGTGAGCCGGTCGAGCTTCTCTTCGTCCGAGCCTTCCTTTGCTCACGAGGCCTCTCGACCCCATGCAGATCCACGACACGCATCACCCGATTGCCGTCTCGGCCTACTACGAGGAGTTCAAGGACGAGGCGATCAAGCGCGCTGGCGACTTCCGCAAGAACCGCCTTCCCAAGTTCTTCAAGCACTTCGAGGACAGTGCGTCCCTTGGTCCTCGCCCCTCGTCTGTGTGCCGAGGAGCAAAACCCACATGACTAACCCGTGCTTCTCTCGTCGCAGACCTGCAGCGCTCCTCGTCCGACTACCTCCTCTCCTCCGGACCCTCGCACGCCGACCTGTGCCTCTTCCAGGTCTACGACGGCCTGCTGTTCGCGTTCCCGCGACTCATGGCCAAGACGCTCCCCGAATACCCCAAGGTCCGCAACCTGTACGAGCGCGTCAAGGCGGCGCCGAGGATCAAGGCGTACCTCGAGAGCGACAGGCGGCAGAAGTACTCGATGGGCATCTTCCGTCACTACCCTGAGCTCGACGAGCCCGAGGAGAAGTGAGCGAGGGCGTGTCGTAGAGTCTCTGTGCAACGCTCTCTCGACGTCGTTCTCTCGACCGGCGGTTCTCGAGGAGCAGGAGAGGGTCCAAGCGCCGACTCGAGAGCTCTTTTGCCTTTCCTCGGCTCGCAAGACGTCGACGAGGCGGGACCGGTGCGCGAGACAACGTAATGCAAGCGAGAAAAGCTACAGATCGGGCTCGACGCGCTGCTCAGAAGGCCTGCTTCTCCTCGAGCTCCTTCAGCTCGTCCTCGTCGAGCAAGTCGCCCTCACCGACGTCGACCGACCACTCGACGTCCTCGACCGCCTTGACAGCGCCCTGCTTGCGCTCCTTGAGCTTGCGCTCGTTGTCCCTCGTCGCCTGCGCGAAATCGACGTCGGCGACCTTGGGCATCATGGCGCCGTTGTTGGCAAAGCGGTCGGCCTGCTCGTTGCCCTCGATGCCGACGTGCGCCTTGACCTTGTGGAACGTGATGTTGGCGAGCTGGGACGTCGAGTCGGCGGGCATGCGCAGGGCGAGGAGCGACAGGATGTACCGGATCAGGTCCTGGTTGGCGACGGGCTTGCCGTCCGACGTCTTCCACCCTCGGCGGCGCCAGCCCGGAATCCACTTGGAGAAGACTGTGGCGAAGGAGAGAGGGCGGCGAGCGGTCAGTGCCTCGCATCGCCGGTACGACCAGGGAGGGGGAGAAGGGGGAGAATAGGGAGACGCACCGCCAATCGTGTACTCCGAGTCGCTGCAGATCGTCAACGGCTTGTCCGGGTGCGGGTCCGACTCGAGGATGCGGGCGACGGCCTGCAGGCGTTGAAGAAGAGAGCGTCAGTGCGGGATGTCCTCGAGCGAGAGCGCGAAAGGGGACGACGGCGACTCACATACATCTCGGCGCGGTTGTTGGTCTGCAGCTTGCCCGGTAGCCGTTCCGAGAGGTTCCTGTGAGAGTACTGGGTCAGCTGTCGAGGCTCGGCGAGGACGGAGAGCGGGAGGGAGAGAGAGAGAGAGGCAAGCGCACTTGTCGCCGACGTCGTGGCCCCAGAACACGCCGATACCGGCGACGGCGCCCTTCTTGCCGTTGCCCCTCGAGCTGCCGTCGCAGTAGACCCTCCTGCCCGACGAGGACGAGCTGCCCGCCGCGCCAAAGACCGGGTCGACGCGTCGCGCTGCAGGGCCCGCCTTTGCCGACTCGTTCTTCTGCCGCTTGACGGCGCGCTCGACTGGACCGGCGGCGTCCGAGGTGCGCTTGTTGCGCTTGTCGGACGTGACGACGGGTGCCGACGACGAGGTGCTGGCGGCGGACGAGGGGCCTGCACCGCCCGAGACGAAGCCCTCGGCCTCGTCGCGAGTCGGGAACTTTTTGTGGCGTGCGCCCTGGAAGCCGTTGACCTGGGCCGCGCAGTCGTCCCACGAGGTGTAGACGCCTGGCTTGCGGCCGACGCGGACTGTGGGAGGAGGGCGTGAGCGAGGACTGATGAGGATCGAGAGAGAAGGCGGGAACGGACCAGCGTAGAAGCCGCCTTTGGTACCCTTGGCCATGATGCTTCTGAGTAGCTGGAACACGGTGTCAAGCTGGCTGTTGGCGAGGGACGAGAGCGAGGACGAGAGGACGAGGTCGACCAACTCGCCTCGTTCCCCCCGCATCGTCACCTCGGTTGCAACCAGCCCGAGCAGCAGCGGCCATGGCTCAGGTGCGCACTCTGACCACTCTAAAACCCGGCCCCCAGCTCACCTGCCCCGCCCCACAGCGCTTCAAGCCCCCGGCCACCGAGCAGCGCACCGACCAAGCCGTCACCCTCCAGACCAGCCTCGACCAGGTCAAGGTGCGTCCTAGGTCCTCCCACATCATCACAGGGTGCACAGCTCACGACTCGACCGCCGCGCAGGTCCTTCTCGAAGCCGGCATCGGCTGCGTCGCATTCCTCCGGTGCGTCCACCCTCCTCGCTCGCCCTCCACGCCCTGTCTCGAGCAGTCCTGTGCGCAGCAGGTCGAGCGCAAGGCGTACAGGGAGACACCTGACCCGGTCTTGCCCCCCTCGCAGTGGCCTGCTCCCCGAGGAATCGTTCGAGGACTTCAAGCTGCTCGCGCCGCGGCCGCCCGTCTCGCGCAGCAGCACGTCGAGGGCGCTGACCGCCGACGAGAAGGCCAAGAGCAGCGCACCAAGCTCGGTCCGCGTCAAGAAGCTCAAGCGTGGTGCATCGGTCGAGGCCGACAAGCTGCTCGACTACCTCGTGCGTCCTGCCCGCCCCTCCTCGACCTCGTTGTCGACGCGCAACTGACGTCTCTCGCCCGTCCACCGGCACACAGGAGCTCGGAGCCACCGAGGCGATTGAGAAGGGGTACCTGCACCAGCTCGGTACGCCCTGCTTCCTCACTTCTCGCCCTTCCGTCCCTGACCCAAAGCCCTGCTCGCAGTGTTCGCCATCTACCTCGATCCCGATCAGCCGACCAACCTCGTCGAGAGCTACACGTTCACCTTCACGTACGAGACGGACACCGAGGGCAACAAGGTGCGCCCGCTGCCCCTCTTCCCCTGCTCGACAGCAAGACCCACTCACCTTGCTCGTCCCGCAGCGCCCAGAACTCGTCGTGCAGGACCAGCTCAGCGGCATGGTCATCTCGTCGAGTAGCGGCCTCGCGAGCCAGGAGGCGCCCCGCAAGGAGGGCGACGTCAAGCGCCAGGTCCAGCAGATGATCAAAAAGTGCGCTCGAGCCCGTTCCCCCGCCCTCGCCCAACCTCTTTCCAAGCACTGACTCGCCCCGCCCCAGCCTCATCACGAGCACACAGGTGCTCGACGAGCTGCCCCGTCGTAGGTTCCTCAACGTCCGCCTGTTCTACACCAAGGAGACGCCCGCCTCGTACGAGCCGCCGCATTTTCGGTGCGTCGACCCGTCTCTCCTTCGCCTCTGCCAGAACGTCTTACTGACTCTCTTCGTCACACAGTCCGGTTCCTGTCGATGCGCCCGGGTACATCCTCACGACGCCGTCGGTCGCCGACCCTCCCGACTTTGGCACGCTCGGCAACGTCTCGACTGGCTTCCACGGGTGCGTCCCTCGCCCACCTTCAGTCTCTTCTTTCCCTACTGACCTCGCCTTCTACAGGATCTCCCTCCACTCGGTCTCGATCGCGCACGTCCTCGACACGCCCTTTGACGACCGCATCTCGCTCGACCAGGCCCTCGAGCGCAATCGCTTCGACGCCGCCTCGCGCCCTGTCGTCTGGAACGCCGAGTCGCTCGCCGAGTCGGCCACCGACGCCGACGACAAGCTCAAGGTCATCGAGCCCGTCGCTGTGAGGGACGCGCGCGGCGGGCTGCACACGATCCAGGAGGTCAGCGAGGGCGACGACGTCGGTATGGAAGAGCTGAGGAAGAGGGTCGGCATCGAGGTGGGCGAGGAGGCCGTCATCGGTGCGAGGGGCGTCGCCGACGAGACGGTGCTCGACTCGAACCTGTCGGACAACACGGTCCTCCGCCGAGCGGTACGCCCTCCTCCTCCTCCTTTGCCTCAGCCAGCAACCCGACCTGAGTCTCTATCGCCCTCGCAGATCGCCTCGACCGAGAAGCGCGCTCCTTCGGCCGGCGCCGCCCTGACGCAGCCCGACCCGGTCGTCTCGCGCCAAAAGTCGTCCCACCCGCCGATCCCGCTCTTTGCCGAGACGGAAACGCAGTACCAGCAGCGCCGCGCTAGCGCGTCGCACGCTCCTCGGCAAGGCGATGTCGTCGAGCCCGGGCCCATCATGATCGAGGACGAGAAGCGCGACCCGTCGAACAAGGCGCACGGGCCCTCGCCGGCGGCCGACACCCAGCTGTTCGAGTGTGCGTCCTCCTTCTCTCTCCCCTTTCTCTCCTGTACGCCGGACTGGATCCTCGCTCATCCAGACTCGCCCATGGACGTCGACGGCGGCATCAAGGACGACTCGAACGCGCCGACCACTTTTGGCCCCGAGCCCGACACGCTCGAGACCGACACGGCGGCGCAGCAGTCGCTCAAGGACGCCAAGATGGACCGCCCTCGCCGCAAGAGCTCGCGCAGCAAGATGAAAGTGCCCGACGACGCCTGCGAGTGCGGTACGTCCCCTCGCGCATTCTCGCCCTTCCCCTCGTCAGGCCCTGACCCGCCCGACCCTGCAGGCGACAAGGACGAGGATGGAGGTATGATGTGCTGCTCAAGTGCGTCCTACCCGTCCTCGCCCTCTCTTCCACCCCGAGCCTGCTCACGACCTCTTTCGACCTCACGCAGCGTGCGACATCTGGAAGCACACGACGTGCTACGGCTTCGAGAGCGCCGAGGACTCGCGCGTCCCCGACACGTTCGTGTGCTACCGCTGCCTGTCGCACAAGGCGCTCGACGCTGCGGCGTACGAGCCGGACAAGGAGGGCGAGATCGAGCAGGCGCTCGCCGAGTTCAGGAGCCTGGCTCTCTTCCGTCGAGGTGCGTCCCGCCTCCTCTTCTCTCCCGTACACGCCTGACTGTCACCGTCGCACAGCCGTCTCGATCGTCTGGAGCGAGGGCGTCCTCACGATGCCGCAGCTCGCCAACCGTCTCGGTGCGCTCGGGCCTCTCCTCCATCTCGACCTGTCCAGTTCCTGACCATCTAGTCCCTCGCAGGTGTCGACAACTCGACGGCGGCGCAGTTCATCAAGCGCCTCAAGGCCGAGGAGTTCGTGCTCGAGCAGGGTGTGCCGCAGCGGCGCTCGCGCGCCAAGAACGCGTCGCAGGCCGGGTCGCTCAAGGCAGGCTCGCTCGCGGTCAACAAGTGCGCCTTCCTCTTCCTCTCCTCTCTTCCTTGTGCCTCCTACAGTCACTGATGCTCGGCTCTGCAGGTCGGCCAAGCAGCTCAAGCTCAAGGAGGCCCAGTACTTCGATCCCGGCCATGGCGCCGAGCTCGGCGTCGCCGACATTCTTCGCCCTGCCGACGACGGCGCGACCGGCCTTACCATGACGACGGCACGCGTCACCTCTGCGTCCTTCCGAGCGAAAGCACTGACCCAGTCGCCTCTGCAGGACCCGCTCGCCACGACCTCGACCGACAAGCCTCGCCCGCCCGCTCTCCTCGTCGACGACACGGCCTCGTCCGGCCGCCAGTCGCAGCACCAGTCGCACGCCTTCGGCGGCGGCGCGCCCCACCCTGCCGCCTCGCAGCCCGACCCGATCCTCGACGACTCGCAGCCTCTCCCGTTCTCGTTCACGACGCCCGACTCGATCGCCTCCCTCGACTCGACGCGCGCCCACGGTCATGTGCTTCCCTCGGCCAAGCGCTTCTCGGCGCAAGAGCGCCTCGAGGAGCCGCCGGCGAGCTACGTTCCGACATCGGTCGGCGCGACGGGCCGGGCCCAGGTCAAGGCGGTCGAGCAGGTGCGCCGGCCCTTCCGGCACGGCCTCGTCGACGAGCAGGTGTCCGACCCTTTTTCGCCGCAGCCGGTCTCGATGAACCTCGACGACAACGACCCGACCGACCTCGCGCCGACTCGCCCGCCGGCCCCGAGCGCGCCCGGCCCGCTCAAGCGCCGCTCGACCAACGACCTCGACGCTAAGCTCTCATGGCTAACGTACTAAGCTCTCATGTTTCACGTACTAAGCTCTCATGTTTGAACAATAAAATTAATATAAATCGAGGGCAGGGCCAGGTCGGGCGGCGAGAGAGGCCGGCGCGCTTGACGAGTTATCTGCTTGTTGTCACACGTTCGCGTTCCACTCGCCTTGGTCCCGCGTTCGGTTGAGAGTCCGCGAGAGTGAGCGAAAAACGAGAACTCGAGCGGGTCGCCAATCTCTCTGCGCTCGCTCCCTCGCGTACAGTCATGCCAGCCAAGAGCTTGAACGTCGTCGTCAGATGCTCGACGTCCATTTGAGTGAATGGAGCTGGGCCTGCACAGTCGTCGAGCTGGCTGTGCCGGCGCACGCTCGAAGCGCACGGCCCTCTCGCAGATTCGAGCTCCCTCTCTTGCGTCTCGCGCTTTCGACGAGCGGCGAGCTTGCTCCCTGACACGGTCAAGGCAAGCCTGAGGTGAACGACGAGAGCAGCGCAGCTGAGCGAGCCCGGCAAAAGCGCTCAGGCGTGCGGCTCGAACACAGAACGAGTCAAGCCAAAGTAAAGCAGGTCGCTTCGACCGAGAAGCTGACTGTCACAGCCTGGCTTGCGGGCTCTCGCGACGAGAGAGACAGATGCGGCAGGATGCCTTCCACGGAGAAGTCTACAAGAGGAAGCCAAAGTCTCGCTCGAGCACTGCGCCGATCGACTGCGTGTCGAACGGGACCCACTCGACGTCGTACTCGTCGCCCTTGATGCCCTCCTTCGAGTACAGTTTGGCGTACTTGCGGCCGTCCTGCGGCGCACCGGCCTCGAGCGCCGGGATCCCGTGACACAGGGACCGGCGCGCGCCGTTGGGCAGGAGGCGCGACGTGAGGAAGATGGACGCCCAGGGCGCGCTCGGGTGCTGCGAATTGTAAAAGTCGTTGGCGACGATGTCGAGCGGGGCGAGGGTGCTGACGGAAAAGTGGATGCAGGGCGTAAAGAAGTGGCCCGGCTCGAGCTTGGTTTCGTCGGGCGAGGCGATGATGAAGCCGGCCGGGACAACGCGACGATACAGCGTGAAGCCATTGGGAGGATCGTGCAGGAACGAGTCGTCGTCGCCGAGAGGCATGGCCTCCTCGCAGAGGAGGAACGATTCGGAGCGAGAGAGGGAGGGTGACGTGGCGCCGTGTTGAAGGGGAATAGGGACAGGCGAGCCGCCGCCGCCGAAACCTGCATACACGTTAGAGCCTGTGTGAGTTCTCGAAGCCTCGGTGCGAGACGTAGAGAAAGGCGAGCGCACCAAAGTCGCAGAACCACCTCCCGCCTGAACCTTCCCAGTCGACGAGGAGGCAGACGTGCGTCGTCTGCGACCACCAGCTCCAGCCGACTTCTGCCGGGTCCTTGCCCCGCTGCAGGTACACTCGGGCGCCGACCTCGCTGACCCGGAACCCGAAACCTGCGGGATCAAGGGCGTGCGTGAGCGACCGCATCTTGCTCGACGCAGAAGGGCGAGAAGTGGAAGAGGACGCACCTCGAAGAAGAGCCGCAGCGAGACAGTTGGTCGAGAAGCAGTAACCGCCCTGGCGCTTGAGCACGATGCGCCGAAAGTTGCCCTCGCCGAGTTCTTGACCTGGTCCGGCGCGCCACTGGATCGGCTCGCCCTGCCCCGCCTTTCCTCGCGCCCATGCTTCTGACCCGACGTGGATGGCACTCGAGTCGTACGGGACCGACAGGTGGTGCGCCATGAGGATCTTGGCGAGGAGGTCGAGCGAGGGCGGCTCGGAGGCGAGGTTGGCGGAGGAGGAGCCGGCACTCGACCAGCGAGCGAGGCCGATGCGCTCGAGGTAGGCCTCGGTGTCGGCCAGGTTGAGGCATGCGAGGCTCGGCGGCACGCTGGACGAGAAGTAGCGGCTCTGGTCGGGGCGGAAGGTGCGCATGGATGATGAGGAGCTGGCGGCGGTCGAGGGAGGGCGGGCGAGCGTTGGCGAGGGGCGGCGAGGGGCGCAAGGAGTGCTGATAAGCTCCTGGAGTGTGCGCAAGCGCCGTGTGCGAGTCACAGAGGGACGAGGGACGAGTCAACGCAAGCGAGCCGCCTCTCGCCTCGGCTCCTCGCTCACCCGTCGGCCCGCTTCCGACCGCCGCTGTCTCTCGTTCTCTCTCGTTTCGAACCATCAGAGAGCGAGAGAGACTTCTGGGTCCTTTTGCACTGCTTCTATGGACGGATACGAGATCGAGGAGAAGGACGGAAGAGAGAGGGAGAGAGAGAGGGAGAGAGAGAGGGGTTCGAGCGGCGCAGGGACGACGCCGCACGACGACGAGCTCCTGCTCGAGAGCGCAAGCGCGCGAGGACGACGACGGGTTACTGCTTGCCCTTGTGCTCCTTCTTCTTGACGCCCAGGTCGCCCTTCTTGTCGCGCCCGAGGTCCATCGCCTGCGCAATCTTCTGCGCGATCCCGGTCGAGTCCATCATGCCGCGGAACAGCTCGCTGCCGCTGCCCCAGCTGAACACCTGCACGTCGACGAGCGAGTGCACGCCCTGGTCGTTGCTCGTCGGGAGCACGCCCGAGATGAAGAAGCCGTCGGGCGAGTCCTCGAGGCTGGCGCGGTAGGTGCCGTTCTTGAGCGGCTCGAGCGACGTGGCCCGGCTCGACGGGTGCGTCTTGAAGTCGTTGTACTGGTCGACGGTCGCCGCGAGCCCGAACGCGGCCGTGTACCGCGGCTCCCACGTCACGGGGAAGCCGGGACCCTGAGGGCCAACGACCTCGGTCTGGTTCTGCGGGTTGACGCCCTGCGGGACCTGGTAGCCCGACAGGCCGCTCTCGAGGTACGTGCCGACGGCGTCGCGCTTGGCGTCGTCGGTCTTCTGCGCCGTGAGGTACTCGGTGTCGACGCTGCAGGAGAGGGCAAGAGTCAGTTTGGGGGAACCTGCAAGAGAAGCTCAGGGGACGGCGACGCACGAGCCAAAGACGTCGAACCTGTCGCCGCGAGAAGGGGTGGAACGTTAGTGAGGATCGAGAGAGCCACGCAGGGTTCGAGAGGTGGGACACACCCGTGAGCGTGGTCGGCGGTGACGATGACGAGAGTCTCGTCGCGAAGGCCAAGCTGCAGGTGAGCGAGAGAGTCAGTACGAGGGATGAGGACGACGCGAGGTCGCTGCACTTGGCGCCTGTAGGGAAGAGGAAGGGAGGAGAGAGCGAGGCGCACCTTCTCAAGGTGCTCTAGCGTGGCACGGACCGTGTCGTCGAGCTCGAGAAGGTCGCCAAGAGCACGAGGATAGTCGGCGATGTGCATAGCTGTACAGGAAGAGGTGTCAGGGGGCGTCCTGGGACCGGCGAGCGAGTTGAGAAGGTCCCGGATCGCCGAGCGTGCAGGAGGAGACGAGGACGCACCCTTGTCGATCGATGCAGCCTCGGACATCATCATGAAGGGCGTGCCGTCGGCCTTGGAGCGCGCGTGAAGAATGTCGAGCGCCTGTCGCGCGAAAGAGCGAGTCAGTACCTGCTCTCGGACCTCGAGTGCGCGAGCTCGAGACGGACCTTGAGCGTCATGTCCTTGAGGCCCGGGACGTCGGTCGTCGGCGCCGTGAACGTCTTGTTGTCCGAGTTCCACGCGCCAAAGTCGGCGAGGTTGTCGGTGTAGACGTGGCGGTCGAGCCAGGTCGGGAGGTTGCTGTCCGAGAAGAGGCCGAGCGCGCGCTTCGAGTTGTCGAGCTCGTGCAGGCTCGTGTTGGTCGTCGAGAACTGGTAGTTGCGGTTGAGGAAGCGGTCGATCTTGCTCACGTTGCCGTTCGACGCCTTGGGCACAAAGTCCTTGCCGCCACCGCCGAAGAGGACGTCGGGCCCGTCCCACTGCGTCCACGAGAAGTTCTGCGGTGTGCTGTTGAACGCGACGGCGCCGCCGTCGAGGAACTGGTCGACGATGTAGTCGTACGCGCCGCGCTGAGGCGTGTGGGCGACAACGGCGGCCGGGGTAGCCTGTGGCGAGGGACCGGGCGAGGCAAGGTCAGTACACGCCGGCGAGGCCGGGTCGACGAGCTCGCCAGAGGGCCAGCAGGCCCTCGCACGAGAGGGGAGAGACCGGCGAGGACTCACGTCGGCGAGGAAAGCGGTCGAGACGATGCCAATCTTGGCGTTGTACAGGCGGCGCGCCATCTCGAACACGGTCTCGAACTTTGGCGCGCCGTAGGGCTTGCCCGTCGAGTCCGTGAACGAGTTGAGGGCGTTGACGGTCGATTTGTGGCCGGACATGAGGGCCGTCGCCGAGTTGGCGCTGTGGGGTGCGGGCGAGTCAGAGTCCGCGCTCGGGCTCGACGTCCCGAGAGAGAGGAAGAGAGAGAGACGCACCTGTCGGTGATGAAGCTGTCGAGCGAGTGCGTCATCTGCATGCCGAAGCCCTCGCTCTGGTCGAGCTGGAGCCGCGACTTGTACTTGCCGTTGACCGTCTTGTGGCCGAGCAGGCGCGCCGCCGTCACCATCGACGGCGCCATGCCGTCGCCGATGAACAGGATGACGTTCTTGGCCTTGCGGCACTCGGCGAGCGGCAGGACGGTCCAGTGCGCGACCGTCTCACTGCCGCCGTTGTACTTGAGCTTGAGCTCGTACTCGCCCGGGTTGAACCTGCACGCACGTCGTCGAGTCAGACATGAGGCTCGTGTGCGAGAGGAGAGGGACACAGAGAGAGAGAGGCGACGTACAGGTTGACGTGGCGGTACGTGCGCGCGAGGACGTTCACAACGGTCGCCGAGTCGTTGTCGCGCGCAAACAGGTCCTCGAAGTAGGTAAAGTTGTAGCTCTCGACTGGCGGGTCCTCGAGGTCGTAGAAGGTCGAGATCTCCTGCTTGTCGGCACCCTTGCCGCCGATGTAGAGCGCAAAGTCGGGTGAGGGGACGCCGTTGTTGTAGGGCGACGAGCCGTTGACGGGCGCCTGGACCTCGATGCGAATGTCGAAGACCTGCAGGCGGTCGAGTCGACGTCAGTGAGTGACGAGAAGAAGGACGAGGCGAACGAGGACCGAGCGAGGTCGCACCTGACCGGCGATGAACGTGCTTTGGTCCTGGAGGGAGGGGGACGAGGGAAGCGGTCAGCTCTGCCGCCATCGCGCCGACAAGTGGAGGAAAGAGGGCGCACGGGAGGGTAGATGCAGCCCAGGTCGGGGCACGCGGCGGAGCGGCGGAACGTCTGCGCCGAGACGGCGGTCGCGAGCGTCGCGACGGCGGCGACGGCGAGGCTCGCCGAGCGGAAGGCGGGCTTGACCATCTTTTGTCGGAGGTGTCGAAGGGAGCGAGTGAGCGGTCGATAGAGCCAGCAAGATGTGGGAGAGGGAGAGGGAGCGAGATCGGCGACGGGCGAGAGAGCCGGCTCGTCCTGCACGAGGCGAGCGAGCGGGCGGCTTGCCCGACGGGGCCGCACGGTCGGCTCAGAGGGGAGCGACCACCCTCAGCGTCCCAGCAACGTTGCCCGCGAGCCTGACGCTGGCCAACCAGGGCCGCTCGAACGAGGCGAACGTGACGGATCAGGTCGAGGGCGACGGCGAGGGCCGGCTGGCGGCAAGGGGGGCGCAGATGGACATGCGAAGCGGCCTTGGCTGAGACCAGGCGCTAGCCAGAAGTAGGCATACTCGCCCCTCGAAGGGTGGTTGGCGCAAGGAGAGCGAGACGAGCTGGGCGCACGTTGTTTCGAGTTGGCCGCGGCTCGCCGGCTCGCCCGTCGGCAGTTCCGCGAGGGCGCAGACGCACACGCTCTCGAGGAGACGGACAGCTCTCGTGCGCGAGGCTCTGGGAACGTGGCGAGAACGCAAGAGGCTGACAATTCAGGGCGAGCAAGGACGGGCGAGCGGCGCAAGTTGTACAAGGTCGAGGGGTGCGCGAGAGAGGGGTATACCAAGACGAGGATGAGGGGCAGGGAGAGTGGGAGGGTAGGGTGTGTAAGGTGAGAGGGCGGGAGCGCGTCTGAGGAGAGGGCGGGTCGAGGAGAGAGGGGAAGGAGAGGGTCGTCGACGGGCGAGAGGTTGACGGTCAGGGCTGATTGGGGCGTCTAGAACGAGTGCTTAAAGACTGCGAGGGTCATTCAGTGTCAGTGACCGAAAGGGGAGGACGAAAGAGAGAGAGAGGGAGGCAGAGGACGCACGGTCGCCGTCGTTCTCCTCCGCCCGGCCCGTCTTCTGCGGCATGAGCGGCTGCTGCGCCGCACCGTTGCTGCCGCTGCCGCCGTACGTGCCGCCCGTCGCCTGGCTCCGGACCGGCTTGGCCGACGCCCACGCGTCCTCGGGGCCCTCGGGCTCGAACGCGTCGAACCTGCCTCCTGCCGCACCTGCGCCGACAGGCGGCGCGACGGGCGCAGCGCCGTTGATCTCGCGCTCAAAGTCGTCCTGGTACTCGTCGTCGCGGGTGCGCGACCGGGTGCGGCTCGCCTCGAGGCCCGTCGTGTCGAACGGCTGCTCGTACCGGCTGCGGTTCTTGAGCAGGCCGCTGCCGAGCTTCTTCTTCTGCGGCTTGCGGAAGCCGTCGGGCGGGACCTCGGTGCGCTGCTCGTAGAACTGCTCGTCCGTGAGCGGGTCGGCGACGGGCTGCTGCTGGGCGCGGGGCGACGGCGGCTCGAGGTTGCTGCGGCTGCGGTACAGGCCGTCGCGAGGCTCGCCCTCGACCTCCGAGTCGTCGACAATGTCGGCAAAGGGCGAGAAGCGGTGGCGCTGGTTGCCGTTCTTGGCGTGCTGGCTGCGCTGCAGGTGCTCGGGCTCGGGACCGCGGCCGTCCCACGAGTCGCGGCGGATCGAGTCGCCGTCGCCGTCGTTGTACGCGCTCGGGGCACCTGCGACACGCTCTGCAGGTACAGGGGAGAGCGTGAGTCGGGTGGACCGGCAGAACGAGATAGAGAGAGTGTGTGCGCACCGTCGTAGCGGTACGCCCACTGGTGACGGCCGGCCCTCGGGTCCTTGATCTTGACGAGGCCGGCGCGAACGGCCCAACGAGGCGTGCGGTTCTTGGTCTTGTTGTTGCGGACGTTCTGGATGTACTGTAGGCGAGGGGAAAGGTACAAGTCAGCTCGTGACCAAAGGAGGAGGGGGGCCGGCGACGAGGCGACGGACGAAGCTGCGAGACAGGCAGAGAGGTCAGTCCATGGGTTCAAGGGACGAGAAGAGGACGGGGACGCACTTGTGCCCATGGCCGGGAATGTAGCCGCAGCAGGTCAGGATGATGTTGAGGAGGCTGCGCACGAGGCCGACGAGGTGAGCGGGGCGCGCAGTCGCGGGAGAGGGTGGGCGAGAGAGGGACGTACAGGTCCCAGCCGACGCCGAACCGTACGAGGACGGCCAGAGGAGGCAGGAGCCAGCCGCTGCGTAGGGCGACGAGACCGGGTCAGCAAGATCGGTCGAGGAGAGGGGGAGGAGAGGAGCGAGAGAGGGTTGGACGTACAGGAACCAGATGACACCATGGAAGGCGTGGGTGCGATTCGGCTGCAAGGTGGGGCAAGGCAGTCAGTGATCTGACCGCTCGTTGGACATGCTGGGCCGACCGAGAGAGCGCCTCGGGTGGCCGACCGAGGACAGGCAGGCGAGGTCGGGGAAGTACCGAGCGTCGCCCGGTGGCCCGGCTGTGCCCTGGCTGCTCAGTGAAGAGCGGCGAGAGGCCTGCACATGCCCATCAGGCTGGCGGCGGCGAGACGAGTGGGAGCGAGGGTGCCGAGAGAGATGGGGGCGACGAGGAGGAGAGTGGGGGCCACGGTCGCGACGTCGGCCTCGAGGGCACCGGGTGCGGCTCGAGTGCCCAGGTGCGAGTGTGGTGCGAGGCACGAGTGGCCAGATGGCCCACCCAGGGGGGACGAGAGGCGGACGAGGTGTGGGGGTGATGAGGCGGCCGACGACCAAGGGGGGAGGGGACGAGACAAGGGGAGGGGGCTCACCTTGAGGTCCTTGCGGTTCTTTGGGATCCTCTGCTTGAGCTTTGCCTGGGCAGCCTCCATGGTGGGCGGTGGGAGCGAAGACGAACGAGGCGGTGCTCGAGCCGGAGCCTCTCCCTCCTCCTCCTCCTCGTCCCTCGAGGTTGTTCGCCTAGGGACGATGCAGCACCACGACGGGTACCCGATGTACCCGGGCCAGCCCTACCTCGCAGCCCCACAACCCGCCTACCACCACCAACACGAGCCCTTCGCACCGTTGCCAACCGACTCTCCCTCGCCGTCCCTCCACCGCCACGACTTTGCAGACCCGCTCAACTCGTCGTCCTACTTCGACCCGGCCTACCCGAGCTACGGCCAGCCCGCCCCTCCTCCAGAGGCCGGCGCCGTCGACCACGAACGCCATGCCGCCTCGATCAAGCTGCACGATGTCGACAGCCACGCCTACCGCCATTCGCCGGGCAAGGCCAGCCAGCTCTTCGGCACCTTCAAGTCGCGCAACCAGGTGCGCCCCCCCGCCTCTCCCTTGCATTTTCGTCCGCCTCCCACCGCTCACCCTCTCGGCGACCTCGTCCACAGCTCGTCTTTCTCGGCCTCATCGCGCTACAAGCCATCGTCGTCCTGGTCATGATCGCTCTCGTCTACGCCGTCGTGCGCGCCGTGCGTGCCCCCCTTCCCTCGAGCTTCATGCGCCGGTCGAGTCCGTGCCTGACCGTCACTTGCCTCGCGCAGAACACGGGCGATCTCAGCACCGAGGACTTTCTCGGCAGCGACCCTCGTCTCGAGAGCGTCGCGACGTACCTCGGCCTGTTCATCCTCGCCGTGTGCGTCCCGCCTCGTTCTCTCTCGGACCGCCGAGCGACCTTCTCACCTCGCCTTTGACGCCGCCCGCAGCATCTTTGAGATCCTCATCACCCTCGACGCCATGCAGAAGAAGAACATCATGACGCTCTTCGTCCTGTGCCTCTTCCAAGTCGCCATGCTCGTCTACTCGGCCGTCCTGCCCGGCCAGCTCGAGGACGCCATCCAGGGCAGCAACGCCGACACGCCCCACGTCCAGTCGCTCACGCGCGCCTACGCCATCGTCATCCCCGCCGTCGTCGGCGCGTGCTCCATGTGCATGACGGCCATGCTGTGGCCCCTCTACCACGAGTGCGCCCGCCTTTCCCTCCCTCCTCTTCCGCTCGTCGAGCGCGTCGACTGACCCGCCCTTGGTCTGCGCCCAGGTTCGGCTGGAACGTCTTGTACGACTGCGCCTCTCTCTCAATCCTGTTCGCGGCCAACGATCAGGGCACTGACCTTTGGCCTCGTCCTCTCGCCTTAAGCAAGCGCATTGGCGCCGACCTCGCGATGAAGCGCTTCTACGCCCTCTACCAGGTGTTCGCCTGCCTGCTCAAGTTCGACGCCTTCTTCTTGGTCGGCTTCAGCGTCCAGTTCCTGATCCTCGTGTCGGGCACGCCGACGGCCGAGTTTGGTGAGTTCCCGACCTTCTCCCTCGTCGCGACGCGCCGTCTCTCCCTCATCTTTCCGGACAGCGCACTGACGACTCTCGAACCTCGTCGCAGTCTTGACCATCATCGCTCTCCCGATCTCGCTCCTCGCCCTCGTCCTGTTTGCGGTGCGTCTCACTCTCTCCTTCTGGCCCCTCGAGCGCCTTGAGCTCACTCGACTCGGGAGCGCGCGCAGGTCGTCGTTCGTGCCGAGAGTCGCACCGGCGTCTACTGCTCGTTCGTCCTCCAGGCTGCCGGCATGGGTAAGTCGAGCCTCGTCGCCGACCTCGTCCTCCTCGCGCTCTCGGACCTCCTCGACCCGGACCTGACTCGCCCCATTCTCTGTCGTCGTGCAGCCTACTTTGCGTACAAGATCTCGCGGATCTACAACGACACGTCGAGCGACCGGTACAGCGCGGCGCGCGCGACCTTGACCATCTTTAGCGTCCTGTGCCTCGTCATGCTCCTCGCCACCTTTATCCTCATGGGCCTGTGCATGCTCAACTTTGGCAAGGGCCTCAAGGAGCGCAGTGAGTCTCTCTATCTCTCTCTTGCCTTCCCTCGGCACCGCTGCGGCGTCGACACCTCTCTCTCGATCTGCCACTGACCCTCGGACCTCCTCCCCTTTCTCTCGCCGCCCTTTGCGCCTCCTCCAGTTCCCGGCTACGCCTTCCGCCGCACCTCGATCTTTCCCTCGTGGTCCTCGCGCACGAAGCGCGCCTCTCGCCTGACCGCGGCCGCACCGAGCCACGCGCACGGCCACCTCGGCGCGCTCTCGCCGTCGTACGGCTCGTCGCCTGGGAACGCGCCGTCGGCGCACCAAGGGTCCGAGGCGACGTCGCCGACGGTCGAGGGCGGCGGCGTGCTGCCAGAGAGGAGCAAGACCCGCATGTCGCTTGACTGAGGGACCGAGCGGGACGCAGGAGGGCCCGTGTCATCACTAGCTGTAGCTCGCCATTTGTACCCTATCGTTCCTCTCGCCGTCTCTCGCAAAGACTCGAGAGGACAGCATGAACAGCCTCGTTGGCAGTGGTACATGGTGTGGAGGAGGGGAGAGAACTCGAGAGGCGCGAGGGAAAGAGGCGAAACTTCTAGGTGGAGGAGAGGGGGGGACATGGACGAAGGTGCGGGGAGCAGGACGCTCAGACTAGGAGAGAGAGGGAGGAGGGAGAGCTAGGCAGAGGTGGGACTGCAGACAAAAAGAGAGAGAAAGGAAAGAGGGAAAGAGGGAGGGAGAGAGGGCCGTGCACGCGCTCAGAGAGCCTTGCCGACGCTAGGCGCCTTGCTGCTCATGGGCGTCACGGCGCGCTCCTCACGCGCACCGAGGATCGGCTCGCCCTCGTCGGCGCCGATGCCGGCGCCCAAGATCGGCAGCTGCGCGACGCCGGCGCCTCGCGGCGCACCCTGGAGCGCGACTGGCTCGCCGGCGAACGGGTCGTCGTCGTCGTCCTCCTCGCCGAGGACGTGCGTCTCGGCGACATCGGCATCGTCGCCTGCGGGTCCAGGACCCTTGCCGTGCTCGTGGACCGTCGACTTGCGCCCGCCGTGACGGAACAGGCGCGCGCCGAACGAGGCCGAGCGGTCGCGAGTCGTGCCGCCGGGAGAACGGGCAAAGGCTGTAGCCGAGAGGGAGAGAGGACCAGGTCAGAGCTGCGCAAGAAATGAGGAGGCGAAAGAGAGAAAGGGTGGACGCACGGTTGAGCTTGGCGCCGATCGACCCGGTCCTCCTCGGCGTCCCCTGCTGCCGCCCGCCGGCCGCACCGCCGAACGACCTCTCGCTGCCGCGCGTCGTGTAGCGCTGCAGGTCGAGCGGCACGCCCTCGTCGAACACGTAGCCGCTGCCGACGCCCGAGCGCACCGAGCCCGTCGCCATGTCGTGCGTCAACGACTGGCCGGTGCGCACCTGCGCGAGCTGGTACGAGTCGCGGATGCCCGAGCCCGTGCGCCGCGACACGGAGCGGCGCGGCATGATGGGCGACGCGGCCGTCGCCGACTCGCTGCCGCCGCCGTCGGCGAGCGACGACGAGACGGGCCCGAACGCGGCGCCGTCCTTGACCTCGTGGTGCGGCATGGCCGGGTCGTGCACAAAGTCGTGGTGCGGGTTGCGCGCCTCGATGATGCGCAGGATGTCGACGTCGCGCGGGAAGTAGTTCTCGCGCAAGTACCGGAACAGGTACCGCGGCCCGAGCGAGAGGAGGATGGTGAACGCGAGGCCGAGCCACCAGTACGCCGACGGCCACAGGTACGTGTTGTTGCCCCACACGTAGGTCCAGATGAGGCTCGGCGGGAACGCGGCGTAGATGGCCGTGTACAGGACGATGAGGACTGGGCCGATGAGGACGCCGCCGAGGACCCACCAGTTCCACGCGTACGTGTTGAGGCCGTTGTAGAAGTTGGCGGCGAGGACGGCGGCGACGGCCATGACGGTCGAGAACTCGTACATGTTGACGTCGTACCCGTCGTCGCGCGCTGCCGTCGTGTCGTACGCGTAGACGAGGAAGAAATAGATGACGGCCGACTGTGGGACCGGGCGACAGAGTCAGTGCCGGTACTGCCGACAAGAGAGAGACAGAGAGAGAGGGAGAGGGCGCGCACCTGGTAAACGCCGTCGAGCATGTAGATGGCGAAGCGGACGATCCCGAACAGCTTGCCGCGGCGGCCGGCCTCGTACAGCTCGGGGACGGCCATGAGGGCGCGCTCGCCGACGTGGCGGTCAAAGATGCCGATGAAGATGACGGGCACGAGCGTCCAGAAGACGTTCCAGAAGAGGAGGTACGTGTACTCGTACACGGTCGTCGCCGAGTAGCCGCAGTAGAACTGGAAGAAGAAGAGGACGCCGATGCCGATGATTTCCTTGTAGAAGAAGTTGACGATCATGGTCGAGTTGCGGTAGTACGACCACGTGCCGTGGACGAGCAACAACCGCTTGAGGAACCGGAACTGGCCCATGGCGTAGTCGCTCGAGTTGACGGCCTGCAGGCCCTCCTCGCCGGCGACGCCGACGCCAATGTCGGCCGCCTGGATCATCGACACGTCGTTGGCGCCGTCGCCGATCGCGAGGCACATCGAGCCGAGGCCGTCCTTGACGAGGCGCACGATGAGCGCCTTCTGGAGCGGCGACGTGCGGCAGCACACGACGGCGCGGCACCGCGTCGCGAGCTCAAGGAGCAGCTCCTTGGTGTACAGCTCGTCGAACGCGTGTCGGAGCGACGAGCCGTCGATGACGAGGCCGTACCCGCCGGGCCGCTCGCCGTTGTCGTGCCCGACGATGTCGCTCATGCCCGATACGCCCGACTGGGTGCGGCGCAGCTGCTGCGACCGGCGGAAGCTGCTCGACCGACGCAGGCCGTGCGGCCGCTGCGGCGCGTCGGGAGGCTGGTGCTCGAGCTGCTCGGCGAGGCCCTCGGCGTCGAAGAAGCGCTCGAGCGCGCTCCGGAGCTGCGAGTAGGCCGAGTTGGGCTCGCCGTACCCGCCACCCTTGACAACGATCAGGTTCATGTCGCGCGACAGGAGGTTGCACGTCTTGGCGATGGCGATGGCCGTCTCGAGCTTGTCGCCGGTCGCGACCCAGATCTGCGCCCACGAGGCTCAAAAGGTAAGTGCGGGCTCACGACGACTCGGGCGACGGGCAGGAGAAAGGGTGCGCACCTTGATGCCGGCACGCTTGAGGTCGGCGATGGCCTCGGGCACGCCGTCCTGTAGGCGGTCCTCGATGGCGGTCGCGCCGAGAAGGTCGAGACCGCGCTCGAGCTCGTCCGACAGGCGCTCCATCTCCTCGTCGCGGTGCTCGATGAGCGTCGTCGCCTCGTGGAACTGGCGCTCCCACGTGTCGTAGCCGGCCTCGTCGAGCGGCTTCCACGCGAGGCAGAGCGTGCGCAGGCCCTCGTTGGCAAAGTCCTCGAGGTGCTTGTCGGTCTGCTTCTTGAGGTCGGCGTTGCGGTCGCTCAGGCGCTCAAAGATGACGTTGTCGGCGCCCTTGGTGAGGAGCATGAGCGACCCTTGGCCCTCGCCCTCGGACAGCTTGCGCAGGACGACCGACATGCGCTTGCGCGCGCTCGTGAACTCGAGGACGTTGAGGAGCTCGAACTCGACGACGTCGGGGTCGTGCGGCGTCTGGACGCGGAGGACGTCCTTGTCGCGGCCGAGGAAGACGAAGCCGACGTCGGCGGCCGCCTGCACGAGCGCCGCCTCGTCGGGCGACTGGGCCTTGTACGAGATGAGGCCGTCCTCCTCGCTCGTGAGGACCGTGTGGCACAGGGCGAGGTTCATGAAGAAGTTGTACAAGTGGCGCGCCTGGGTCGAGTCGCGCTTGGCGAGGTCGCCGTCGATGACCGAGTCGTGGAACGGCTGGACGACCTGGTCGGCAAGCTTGGTCTTGGCCTTGCCGTCGCCGCCGTCGCTCGCGGCACCGCCGGGCGACGCCTTGGCGCTGTCCTCGCCCTCGGACGACGAGTTGCTCGACACCGGCTTCTCGGGGACGACGGTCGTGTCGGTCGCACCCGCCTGCTCGTCGCCGATGTAGACCTTGCCGGCGACCGAGCACTGGCGGAAGAACATGGCGTTCTGCGTGAGGGTGCCCGTCTTGTCCGAAAAGATGTACTCGATCTGGCCGAGGTCGTCCGACAGGTTCCAGCTGCGCGCCGTCGTGCGCCGACCGTTGCCCTTGATGTCGTCGTCGCCCCAGATGTAGGCGGCCTGCACGAGGCGGGTGAACTCGATCGAGATGTAGAGCGAGATCGGCACGATGTTCTGCGGGGGGGAGACGACGGTTGAGAATGTCAGGGCCCGAGGTCGAGGATCGACGACGCCGACGACGAAGAGAGAGCGAGTGAGCGCACCTGGAAGGCGATGAGGGCGTTGGCCCACGTGATGACGCCGTTGATGTTGGGGTTGTCGTCGCCGCGGTCGTTGCCGTACAACCAGTAGGCGCCCTCGGGTGTTTTCTCGACCTGGATGTAGTGGTCGGCGAGCGCGCACATGATCGTCATCAGGGCGAGGAGGAACAGGTTGATGAAGCTGCGAGGGAGGGAGAGAAGCGAGTCAGTTGGGCCGTCTCGGACGACAGGGAGTGAGGCAGAGGAGGCTCGGGACGCACACCATCGGGTTCATCTGACGCTCGACCTTGCTGCGCTTGCTCGGCGTCGCGCCCGAGTTCATGACGATCTTGGTGTCGCGCCCAGTCATGCAGACGACGCCGACGACCCACTCGGTGTTGCGCACGACCGTGCCGCGCAAGAGCATCGTGCTGAGGTTGACCGGGCACTTGAGCGGGCCGCCGTCCTTGCCGAGGCGACCGTCGTGGAGCTCGACGGCGGCGTTGTAGGTGAACATGTTGACGTCGGGCGGCTCGGCGCGCAGGATGAAGCGCGCCTCGTTGGCGATGGCGGACGACGTGCGGAGGTGGGTGAGCTCGGGGACGGCCGAGCGCGACTTGAGGTTGGTCTCGCCGTCCAGGTTCTTGGTCTCGACGTAGCAGACGTTCTCCTCCTCGGACGTGGCGCACACGATGATGTCTGCGCGAGGGAGGACAGGGTGCGTCGACAAGAGTCAGTACCCGACGTTCTCCTTCCCACCTCGTCCTCGCAGAGGGCAGGGAAAGGCGCGACGCACCGGCAGGAACGCTCTCGTCGCCGTGGAGGCGCACAAAGTCGCCGACGCGCAGGTCCTCCCACGTCTCCTTGACCCACGTCGGCCGGTCGTGCTTGCCGTGCCCGCCGTGGCCGTGCAGGTGCGGGATCGGGATGTGGACGTGGCCGCCCGGCTGCTGCTCGGCGTTCGGGTGCCCGGGAACGTCGGTCGGCCCGCCGTGCGCCTCGACGTCGTCGGCCTCGTCGTCGTAAAAGTCGCCCGCCTCGCGCCGATGATGCTCGGGGAGCGGCGCCTCGTACGACACGCCGCCGGTCGTGTTGGCGCGGGCTCGGCCCGCCGCGTCCTTGCCCTTGACCGAGCCGTCCTGCGTCCCGGCCGTACCGGAACGCGCCCGGGCGCCCTCGGCGCGTGCGCCCTGGAGCGTGCCGCCGCCGGGCGCGACGCGCAGCGCCTCGCGGTCGCCGTGCTCGCCCTGCTCACCGACCCCGAGGGTGCCCTTCTCCTTCTCGCCGTGCGGCGCGCCGGCCGTGCTGCTCTTGCGGGCGCGGGCGCGCGCCGTGCGCTTGCCCCAAAAGCCCTTCTTGCGGCGGTGCTCGGCCTGCTCGCCCGCCTCGAGCGCCGCCTCGGCCTCGACCTCCTTGACGAGCTGCCGACGGTTGAACCAGTTGCGGATGAAGGTCGGGACGCCGAGGCTCTTGCTCTTCTCGAGCGTCAGGTTGTGGTTGCGGTACGAGCCGCCGAGGGTGAGGACGCGAATGTTGTTGATGGCGCGGTCCGACTGGTGGCGCTTGAGGTCCTCGTAGCCGTCCTTGAGGGCGGTAATGAAGAGGACGGCGATGAGGGGCAGGGCCGAGAGACCCGGGTTGACGGTCGTGAAGCGAGGGAAGAACTGGAGGATGACGAGGACTGCGCGAGAGAGGGACCGAGTCAGTCTCGGTTGCGCCAGTTGGTGTGCGCCGGAGCATGACAGGCTCGAGGGCAGTGTGGACTGGCGGAAGGGACAGGGACGCACCGAGGAAGAAGATGTTGGCGACGCGGCGGAACTGCTCGAGGAGGTTGCGCGGCAGGAACGTGACGATGTTGTACTTGCTCGTCAGGACCTGGTTCGAGCTGAACGTCCACCCTGGCGCCGGGACCTCCTTGGACCCGAGGCCGCGCTTCTCGGTGCGGATGACCCGGCCCTCGCCGTCCTTGATCTTCTTGGTCCACAGCGGGATCTTGGGGCCCGTGGTCGACGCCTCGGGCGGTACAGGGACGCCGACGAGGACCTCGCGCGGGTACGGGTTCTTGCGGTTCGAGTTGAACGCGTCGAGGAGGCTGAACTCGGAGATCTTGGCGAGGCGCTTGGTGAAGGCGTTCTGCGGCCCTCGGCGGGGAATGGGCGTCGCCGGCATGGTGGGGGCGACTGGGCGCAGGTGGATGACTGTGACGGACAAGGAAGGGCGACGAGTCAGTGCGGGCTCGCTGGGAGGACGAAGCCGAGGTGCTGCCGTCAGCGGCGCGGCAAGGGCCGGCCGCGGTGCGCCCGCTGTGTGCGGCGCACAGTGCGCAAGTGGACCGAGTATCGCTTGGCGCTGTCTCACTCGTCGCCCTGGCGCGCACGAGTGCTGCGAGATGGCCGAGATCGCGAGGGAACGATGAGACTCACCGACTGGGCCAGAGAGGGCGAGTCGAGCACCGGGACGCACGGCTTGAGGTCGCAGTCGGCCTTGGAGGCTACTCGAGTGGGTCGCTGCGCGGCCTGGTGCGGCAGGCGCGAGCGAGCGCGGCGGCGGCGATGCCGAACCTTGGTGGGAGGTCGGAGAGCTGAGAGGCGAATGGGAGGCCGAGGGCGACTCGAGGCTGGTGCGAGCGGGTGCACAGGGCCTTGTCGATGTGCTGCCAGGCGATGCCGAGAGTGTCGGCCGGCAGCAGGTTACGGAGCGAGAGGGGCGAAGGTGCTCGGCGAGAGTGGAGCCTTGCAGCTTGCACGAGGCGGGAAACCCTCACGCTCGCTCGCCGGACGCTCTCGTACTCTCGGCCTCTCGGCCCATCCTGCCCAATCGCTCGACGCCGACCCTTGCACGCTCTACACGGCCCGCGTTGCCCCTCCCTCGCTCGTCGAACCGCCTCCTCTCGCCCTCACTCGACGACGTCGGCGTTCGCTGTCGGGCTCGGCGCCCTGCTCGAGTCGACAAAGTGCGCGTCGTCGGCGTACAGCAGCAGGCGACCGTGCCATCTGCCCTCACCTGCGGTCGCTCAGAGGGTCAGTGCCTGTCGCTCAAGGAGAGAGAGCGAGAGAGAGCCGTCGCACGGACCTTTGCCGTCCTCGAGCCAGTCCATCTCGACCACCGTCCTCGAGCAGTTGCCAATCCTCCTCGCGCCCGTCTTGAGCGCGTGCGCTTCGGCCTCGGGCAGGCACAGCTCAAACGAGCGCCCGCCGCCCTTCTCGACGGGGAGCACGTCCTGCGCCGCGAGCGAAGAGATGAAGTCGCGGATGGCGGCGCCGTGCGAGACGTAGAGGATCTGCTTGGCGGCAGCCCGATGCGAGGAGGGGGCGGTCGTGCTGTTCGAGAAGGTGGAGCACGGCGGCGGCGGGGCGAGTGAGGAAGTTGAGGAGGCGGGGGACGTCGGCTCGGGGCCGGAAGGGGGAAAAGCGGCGTCCCAGAACGACCATAGTCGTGCGCGCAGTTGCGGGATGGGCTCGACGGTCGACGGGTCGGCACCTGGATCGCCTCGGCGTTTGCCCTGCGAGAAAGCGAGTTCAGCGATCGTGCATCTGCGTCCGGACGTCGAGGGATTGGCGCACTTGCATAGCGCCGAGATGCTGCGGGCAGGGTGTTCGCGTGTGAGCTAGTCACCTCGTGCAGGAGGAGGGGAAGGGCATGTGGGACGCACCCTCTCACGGATCCGCTCGTCGAGGGCCAGCTGCGGCGGATGCCGCTGCGACTCCAAGATTGTATCGGCCGTCTGCGCAGACATTTGTGAGTCAGTCCCACTCATTCTGAGAGAGCAGGAAGGGGCAGGAAGGGGAGGGAGCGCACCGTTCTCGCCCTCGCCAAGTCGCTGCTCCACGCCTCGTCGAAGCACACGCCCTGCGCCGCAAACCAGCGCCCGGTGACCTGGGCCTGCGCAACGCCCTGCGCGTTAAGCGGCACGTCGAGGTGGCCCTGCACGATCCCGGCCTTGTTGTAGTCCTGCGCGAGGGAAGGTGCTCGTGAGCGGGCGGATCAGGCCGCGTCCAGGAACGCGACTGCGCCGCCATGTGCGCATGAGTCACTCGTGCGAATCGGAGAGAGGGGAACGGACCGTCTCGCCGTGTCGCTGTGCACAGGAAGGTCGAGGGAGAGGGAGAGGAAGGCTCGTCAGGATGCGCCGAGGGAAGGGCGAGGGAAGGTGTGGCTGAACGCACCACGATGGTCACGAGGGTCGTTCGAGGCATGCTCAGGAGACCGAGTAGGCTCTGGCGGTAGGCACAAAGTCGAAGAACGCTGTCAGCCGAGGAGCGAGTGGTTCGAGCGAGAGGAAGAGGAGTGGGGAGAGGAGGAGTGGGTTGCAGCTCATCGCACCGCCGCTACGTGCAAGCCGAGCCTCGCCATGGCCCGTACGAGCTGCTGCGAGCACCCATCCGGACCCACGTCCTCTTCTGCCACGACCCGAGGCCGTCCTCGCCTCGTCACCCTCGCCTCGACTTGATGAGCCGACGCGACAACCACACCGCGCGCCGAGCTTCTGATACCGCCCAGCTCGACATCGGCATCGCTCAAGCACCCGGCCGCAACGGCGTGCAGCCTCGAGGCGTCGTCGTCGTTCGCGTGGCTCCTCCCCCCGGGCTCCCCTCGGCGCAGGTCCGTCCCTCTCGCCCTCCCACGTCCCGGTCGCCTCCTGTGCGCCACAGTACTGACTGACCTTGTCTCTGCAGCACCCGCCAAGCTTCCTCGCCTGCGCGTCGAGATCCAGGCCCAGTCGCCCGCTCTCGGACCACCTGTCGCGCTTCTCGAACCTCGACCCGCACCTGTCGCCGCCTGCGCACATGCTCGACGTGCGTCCTCTCGCCTTTCCTCGACCCTGTCGTCCGACCGAGTCGCGCAGAGCCTGCGAGCGCTCATCCTCGGGTCCCGCTTCCGCCGCGCAGGTTCGGCAAGACCTCGTCCGTCACCCCTCGTGCGCTCGCTCGCGACCGGTCCGGCAAGCGTCACGTTCAGTCGATGTTCAGGGTCGACCGCACGAGCCGACGTCCACCTGGACCGCGCCACAACAAGGGCGCGCAACTCGCGCCGTTCCCCTTCCACGCACTCGTCCTCTTGTCCCTCTCCTTCTCTCGCCGAGTAGATCTCTCGCCTGCATTGGCATCTGCAATATGCAGAGACCTTGGACACACTCTTCCTGCGCTCCCACTCTCCGCCGTCCCTCGTTGTGAAAGCTTCGACGACGCAGAGAAGGAAGGAGAGCTTTCTCGAGCGCGAGACGGAGTGACAAGGCGACGGAACGTGACGCTTTCTCGTTTCTAAGGCTCCTCTAGACTACACACAGGACGGAGCGCTACTTGCCCTTGAACTCGTACCCGCCCTCGCGCGCCTTGACGACGTGCTCGAGCTGGTCGAGGACCGTGCCGTCGGGCTTTTCGAGGCCGGCGGTGACCTTGTCGCCCTCGGCGATGGGGCCGACGCCTTGAGGCGTGCCTGTTGCGATGATCGACACGAGGGTCAGCTGACCTCGCTCGCCTCGAAGCCGAGGAGAGGACGAGGGAGAGGAGAGAGGACGCACCGGTCAAGATGAGGTCGCCCTCCTCGAGCGTCATGATGCCCGACACGTGCTCGATGAGCTGCGGGATGCGGTACAGCATGAGCCCGGTCGAGTCGTCCTGCTTGGTCGAGCCGTTGATCTTTGTCGGGCGGAGCGAGTGCGGGCGAGCGAAGGGAGGTGGGGAGGGGAGGGAGAGTCGAGTGGAAGAGTGGGAAAGAGAGAGAGAGAGAGTCAGGCACATGCTCGAGACACTGTAGACCCAGTCGGCGAGGAATCCGAGACGTACCTTGTACCACAGGCGCAGGTTGTGCGGGTCCTCGATCTCGCTCTTGGGGATAAACTTGCCGACGGGGCAGAACGTGTCGAAGCCCTGCGTGTTCGGCGCTCGTCAGATCGTGATGAGCGCGGCGTCGACATACTGTTGGCGGCCGAGAGGATGAGCGAGACGGGGCGCACCTTGGCCGCACTCCATGGAAGACCTTTGGCCTTGACGGCGTCCTGCATGTTGCGGCCGGTGTAGTCGATAGCGAGCGTCTGCGGGAGGGACCTGTGTCAGTTCGTGTAGGTCGAGAGAGCCGTCGAGGGTGCAGGGCCGCACGTAACCGGCGACATGGTCGAGCGCGTTGGCGGCCGAGATGTCGCGGCCGCCCTTGCCGATGACGACGCCGAGCTCGACTGGAGGTGCGCGTTCGAGATGAGAGTCAGTTGACGCTGCGGGCGGTGGGCACAGGGAGAGCGGGACGGACCCTCGTGGTGGACGACGACTCCCCGCGGGATCTCGACCTTGGAGTCGGGGGTGAGGGCGTACGAGGACGTGGGCTTGAGGAAGAAGAAGGGCTCTGTCGGGGTGGCGTTGTTGAGCTCCTTGATGTGGGCGGCGTAGTTGCGCCCAATGGCGATGCACTGCGGGCGAGCGAGGCGGTCGTGAGCCGGGGGCGGGGGCGGAGGAGGGGAGGAGAGGAGGCGGCGACGCGCGAGAGGTGGGCGAGAGGGGGGCGCACCTTTTTGCCCCTTGTGGCGAACTGTGCTGCGATTGTCGACATGCCTGGCCCGTGGTCAGAGGTTGAAGACGAGGCGAGAGATGACGACGCAGCCGAGCAGCTCTCCTCGCTCCACTCTCCTCCTCACTCGCTCAGGAGCACCACAGCCTCGCACGATGAGTCCAGACGACGCACGCTACCGCCTGTCGGCCACCCTCGCCGCCCACGCAGCCGACGTGCGCGCCCTCGCCTCGACCCCACGCGCGACCCACAACGGCGGCGCAACCACCCGGATGCTCCACAGCTACAACGCCTCGGTCCCCGTCCTCTTCTCGGCATCCCGCGACGGGTCCGCTCGCAGCTGGATCACGAGGCCGGGCGACGCGGCGGCCGGGCCAGGGTGGAGCGAGGGCCAGCTCTTCGGCGGCCAAGAGACGGCGACCGGCCACGAGGGCTTTGTCAACGCTGTCGAGTGGACGCCCCAGACCGCCGAGGAGGCGCTCGGAGGTGCGTCGCAGGCTTTTCCCCCTCTCTCTCAGCGACTCGGGCGTCAAGTGGGGGCAGCACACAGCTCGCCACCCTTTGCCGCCCTTGAAGTATGGGCAGCGCCTGACCTCGTGCACCATTCCTCGCAGGCTACCTCCTCACCGGCGGGCAGGACCAGCTCATCCACGCCTGGCCGCTCCCCTCCCCCTCGACCCTCTCCTCGCTCGACCCGTCCTCCGCACCGCCCAACTCGCCCAGCCACACGCTCATCGGCCACGAGGCCAACGTGTGCGCCCTCCACGTCAGCAAGGACGGCAAGCGCATCGTCAGCGGCAGCTGGGACAAGTGAGTCGCCCTCCTCCTCGTCCCTCAACCTGTCCCCGACGGGCGGCGTGAGCGTGCGAGACAGCGACTGACTCGTGCGCATTCCCCCGACACAGGACGGCCAAGGTCTGGAAGGACTGGCAGCTCGCGTACACGCTCAAGGGCCACGAGCAGAGCGTGTGGGCCGTCCTCGCGCTCGAAAGCGACGGCTCGGCAGACCAGGAGGACCTCGTCTTGACCGGTGCGCCTCCCTTTCTCTTCACTCCTGGTCAGCCTCTTCCGGAGCGGCGTCCTGACGAAGGTCCCGCACGAGCAGGCGCCGCCGACAACCTCATCCGCCTGTTCCAGCGCGACAAGCTCGTCAAGACGTTCAAGGGCCACACGCAGGCCGTGCGCGCGCTCGCCAAGCTCGACAAGAGCGCAGGCGGCGGCGAGGGCGAGGGCTGGTTCGCGAGCGGGAGCAACGACGGGTGAGCCGGCCGGTTCCGCTCGTGTCGAGGTCGGGTGCTTGCCGCGCCTACTCTCGGCTCAAAGGTCTGCTCCTTGGTTGTGCTCACATCTTTTCGTCGTCTCGCAGCACCATTCGGCTCTGGTCCCTCTTGACCGGCGACTGCGTCCACACCCTGTCGGGCCACGACTCGTTCGTCTACTCGCTCGCGACCATCCCCGACTCGCTCGGCGGCGGGCTCGTCTCGGGCGGCGAGGACCGCACCGTCCGCATCTGGCGCGCAGAAGACGGCGAGTGCATCCAGACGATCGTCGTGCCGGCCGTTTCGGGTGCGTCCCCTGCTCGCTCCTCTCGGCGAGGCTCGTCCTCTCTCCTCCTCGAGCGCGAACTGACTTGTCCTCCCCCTCTCTGCGCAGTCTGGTGCGTCAACGTCCTCGCCAACGGCGACATCTCGGCGGGCGCCTCGGACGGCAACGTGCGGGTCTACACCCGCAGCAAGGAGCGTGTCGCGAGCGAGGTCGACTTGGCCGTGCGTCCCCCTCCTCTCCTTCTCCTCTCCCTTCCAGCCAAGCATGTACTGACGTTGCGCACGAGCAGGAGTACGAGGAGCAAGTGTCCAAGACGGCTCTCAACTCGTGAGTCAGGTGCCGCTCGAGCCTCCTGCGCCTCGTCCTCGAGGTCGTCGCCCGGCGGGTGCGCCCGCAAGTCCGCCACTTACGCCTTCCCTCTGCCTGCAGGTCCCAGATCGGCGACCTCAAGAAGAGCGACCTGCCCGGGCCCGAGGCGCTCGACGAGCCGGGCACCAAGGAGGGCCAGGTCAAGATGGTCCGGACTGTCGGCGGCACGGTCGAGGCGTACCAGGTGCGCCCTGCTCCCACCCCTCCTCTTTCTTCTCGCGCACCTCGCTCACCCCTCTTTGTCGCTCGCAGTGGTCGGCGGGCTCGCGCTCGTGGCAGAAGATCGGCGAGGTGACCGACGCCGTCGGCTCGTCGCGCAAGCAGCTCTACCAGGGCCGCGAGTACGACTACGTGTTCGACATCGACCTCGGCGGCGGCGCGCCCATGCTCAAGCTCCCGTACAACACGAACCAGAACCCGTACGCCGCCGCGCAAGACTTCCTCAACGCCAACGAGCTCCCGATGGGCTACATCGACCAAATCGCCGCCTTCATCGAGCAGAACACGGGCGGCGTCAAGCTCGGCGGCAGCGGCAACGTCGACCCGTTCACCGGCACCAGCAGCTATCGCTCGACGACCGGCGGCGCAGGTGCGGGAGCAGGAGCAGGAGGAGGCGTCGACCCTTTCACTGGCGGGAGCAGCTACCGGTCGGCGGGAGCAGGAGCGAGTGCGGGAGGCTTCTCTGGCGACCCTTACACCGGTGCGTCCCGTTTCCCTCGTCCTCGCCCGTCGACATTCACCTGACGTTGCCCCCCTCCCCTACAGGCGGCGGCGCATCTTCGGCTCCTCGGTCCAGCGGCGTCCTCCCTCATGTGCGTCCCTCGTCGCTCCTTGCTCGAGACGAGCAACACGATTTGACCCTTCTTTCGTTGCCCGCAGACGTCGTTCCTGTCGTTCACCCAGGCAAACCTCCCCGCCCTGCGGAGCAAGCTCGCCCAGCTCTCGGACCAGTTCGCCGCCTCCCCCTCATCCTCCTCCCTCGCCCTCCCGGCCGACGACCTCGCCTCGCTCGACCGCCTCATCGCCTACCTCCTCGTCGCCCTCTCGTCGCCCTCGACCCCACCTCCGTCCGAGTCGGACACCGCCGTCGTCGACAAGCTCCTCGCGTCCTGGCCGGCCGAGTCGCGCTTCCCTGCCCTCGACCTGGCTCGGCTCCTCGCCCTGTCGGCCCCGACCGCCGGCTCGTTCCCGGTCGTCCTCGCGACGGCAACGTCGCCGACCGAGAGCGACGTCAACGCCATGCTCGCCCTGAGGGCGCTCGCCAACGTGTTCGTGCCGTTCGTCGGCAAGGCGACGATGCAGAGCGAGGCGAGGGACGTGCTCGCGAGCCTGAAGAAGAGGGGCGCAAAGGCGGCGCTCAACAAGAACGGCAAGGTCGCGTTCGCGACCGTTCTGCTCAAGTGCGTCTCGCGGTTTCTCTCTCTGTCTCTCTCTCTCTCTTTCGATCCAGTGACACCTGACTCTCTTTATCGCGCAGCTTCTCGGTCCTCGCTGCTCAGAAGCAGCTCGACGCCAAGGCCGCAGAAGACCTCGCCGAGCTCGCCGTCGAGGTGCGCCCTCGTCCTGTCTCTCCTCGGCGACAAACACGTCACTGACTTTCCTTTGCGTGCAGCTCATGAACGAGACCGACAGCGAGACTGTGTACCGGTCGATGATGGCTCTCGGCAACCTCGTGCGTCCTCTTTTCCTCCTCCCCTCGTCGCCTCCTCTTCTTTCGCCCTCACTCACGCACCTCTCCTCTCGTCGCAGCTCGTGTCCTTCGAGACGGCCGCAGCACTCTCGGCGGCGGCGACGCAGCGGTACAAGGCGGCGGCGAGGGACGCAGCGCAGCGTCTGCCCGAGGGTCGGATCAAGTCGCTCGCGCGCGAGTTGGCGTAGCACAAGGAGGAGGGCATGAACAGAAGTCGCAATGCAGCCATAGCTAGATCAAAATGTCTACGGGCCATGCTCATCGCCGAGATCTGCGCGACGCGAGAGGGAAAGTTAGTCGAGGACGAGGCCGAGGAGAGCAAGGGAAACGAGGACGCACACCTCCACTCGAGCTTCGTCTCCTTCTCGAGCCCGTCGACATGGACGACCTGCTCGTCGCCAGGGACGATGTCGAGGAAGTTGTCGCTGAGCTTCGCGTCGGTGCTGAGGTGGAGGACGAGGCCCTTGACCGGGCGGTCGGCCGTGATGCTGATCTTGCCGGTCGGGCTCGAGCGGCGAGAGCGGCGCAGCGAGACATGCAGGTTGGTGTGCGAGGGCGAGGGGAAGGCGAGGAACTCGAAGCTGCGCCCATGCGAGAGAGGGCGATCAGTTTGACGAACGGCGGGCGGAAAGAAGAGAGAGAGTGGACGCACGGTTCGGGGTACACGGACACTCTGGCGAGCACCTCGCCGCTCGTCGAGTCACGAAGCCTCGCTGCAACGACGACGACGCTCTTCTCCTCCCACGCACTGGGCACCTCGAGCGTCTCGAGCTCGATCGACCGATTCTCGAGCAGCTCGACCTCGCGCCGCTCGTGATGCACCTTCTTGCCCGACTCGAGCTCGAACGCCTCGACCTCGAGGATGACGCGACGGGCGCTCAAGTGCGAGCTGCTGGCCCACAGGTCGACAAAGGTCGTGTCGACGTACTTGGCGGCCGAGAAGCGGTCGGGGTACCGTCGTGCGCTGCGTCGACGGGCGCCGAGAGCGAGAGGAGCCATGGCGCGCTTGATCGTGAAGTACTGCAGAGCGCGGACGTCAAAACAAGGACGTCGATGCCGGCGAAAGAGACGAAGGAGAAGACGGACGGCGGGTTTGGGTCGCAGGAAGTAGTCGACGATCGCCCAGCTGGTCGTAGGCCACTGCGCGAGCGGACAAGGTGTCAGGTCTGTCGCTCGAGAAGATGATCGAGAGCGAGAGGCGGACGCACCACGTCGTTGAGCTGCCACACGAGCGCGCCCGCACACTTGGCGCCGCCGACGCCGCCCGTGAACTTGCGCCGCCAGCCGCCGTACGCGCTCTGCATCGCCTCGGCCTGGACGAACTGGGTCGCGTAGACGTAGTCCTCGACGGACGTGCCGGCGCGAATGTTCTCGGTGACGTACAGGGCGAGTCGGCGCTCGAAGCCGTCGGCCTTGTTGTGGGCCGCCATCGTGCGCGACTGCGGGTAGCGCTGCGAGGCGTCGCCGTCGAGGAAGTAGTCGATGGTGCGGATGTCGGGTGCAGCCTCCATACCTGCGCGAGGGAAGGGTCAGTCAGGGCCGGCTCGGGCGGGCGAAAGGAATTGGGGAAAGAGAGGGACGTGCCGAACTCGCTGACGAAACGCCCGCCGAGAGAGTGGTAGTCCTGGTACGGCTTCTGCTCGCCATGCCAAACGTCCCACACGCTGTTGAACATGGGCCGTCGTCAGGGGCCTGCTTAATCGGTGGTCGAGAGAGGGAGAGGTGGACGCACTGGACGTCGCCCTCGGTCAAGTCCCGCGTCGTGCTGCCGCCCCACGGGGAGCCAGGCCAGAAGAAGACGTCGACATGCTCGTTGACGATCTTGGGGAAGATGCGCTCGTACAGCTCGCGTGCGGGAAAGTTGGTGCGCTGCGGGAAGGGGAAAAAGAGATCAGGCTGGATCGGCCTTCTCAAGTTGGGGCGAGCGATCTTTGACGCACGAGCCAGTCACCTGCACCGCGAGCGAGTCAGTCACTGGTCACGAGGAGCATGAGAGGACGAGGGAGAGGAGACGCACCGTCCTTGTCTTCTGGGTCGTACTCGAGCTTCTCGGCCTCGGCGATCTGGTAGTCCTCGTTGTTGCCGGCGATGATGGCGAGGCAGGCGTGGCTCCGAAGCCGCTTGACGGCCTGCGTCACCTCCTCCTCGACGGTGGCCCGAAATTCGGGCAGGTGGGCCGGGTAGCTGCCGCAAGCGAAAGCGAGGTCCTGCCAGACGAGGAGGCCAAGCTCATCCTGCAGACGCACGAGATGATCGTCAGGGGATTCGAGGACTTCCACGAGAGACAGGGAGGAAGATATGGGAGAGTGGAACGCACGCAGGTATCGTAGAAGCTGTCCGTCTCGTAGATGCCGCCGCCCCAGACCCGCACCATGTTGTGCCCGCCGTCCCTCGCGAGCTCAAGCCACCGGCGGTACCGCTCCTCGCTCGCCGTCGTCAAGATCGAGTCGATCGGGATCCAGTTGCTGCCGCCGACGAAGAGCGGGACGTTGTTGAGCTCGAACAGGAACGTGCGGCCCGGCTCGTCTGGGTCGTCGAGCGGCGAGCGAACGACTTGAAGACGGCGGAACCCGACCTTGCGCGACACCGAGTGCAGGACCGAGCCGGAATGCTGCAGAGGGGCGAGGGTCAGGCTTGCTTGCGGGAGGAAAGATGAACTGGCGCGGACGCACCATGTCGACGAGGTCCACCTCGACCGTGTACAGCGGCTGCTCGCCGAGTCCTGACGTCCACCACAGCTCAAGCTCGTCCTCGTCCAGGCGCCACACGTGCTTGGCGACCGATGCGCCCTCGAAGCTCGTCTTGCGGATCGAGACGCCTCGGGGCGAGACGAGTCGAGCGATGGCGGCGAGGTTGTCGACGGCGTCCGAGGTCGTCCAGCTCAACGACAGGGTCGCCTCGAGCGTGTCGGAAACTTGAGCGCGAGGCCAACTGCGGACGAGCCGGCAGGTCAGGACGAGGAGAGACGGGCAAAGGAGGACGACGAAAGCTCGGTGCAAGCAAGACGTACAAGTCGACGATCCTGCTGCGGTACACCTCGAGCGTGACGGGCTTGTACGGTCCCGCCGTCATGACGACCGGGCCCCAGTCCCAGCCGTAGCCAAACCCGGCCTTGCGCACGAACAGCCGGCTCTTGTCGCCGTTCCAGCACGGCCAGTGCGCCGCGCGACCCAGGGCGCGCTCCTCGAGCTCGCGCCCGCGACGAAAAGCCGAGTGGAAGACGAGGTACAGGGTGTTGGTGCCGCGCTGGAGCGAGGACAGGACCGAGACGCGCTGCGAGACGAACATGTTCTGCGCCTGGATGATCTTGATGCCGTTCACTGCGAGCGAGACGGGGCATCTGCGTCGGTGAGAGCACTCTGTATGGTAGACTGGGCAAGAGGGACTCACGAAAGACGGTGCAGAACGTGTCGAGCCCTTCAAAGATGAGGTCGGCCGCCTGCGAGCCCGCCTCGGGGAGCTTGTCGACCTCGAACGAGCACCGGTACAGCCAGTCGCTCTCGCCGACCCACTGCATCTTCTGCGCACATCGAGATGCATGTCAGCTCTGTGCCTCACGCGGGGCGTGTGGCCTCGAGAGAGGAGAAAGTGGGGGAGGACGCCAACGCACCTCCTCGTTGCGCCCGAGGGCGAGGTCGGGAATGAGGGCCGCCGCCTGGAGCTCCTGGTGGATGGTCGACGGAAAGGCTGAGCATACGCGCCACCCTCCTCCGAGTCGTGGTCGCTCGTCGTCGTCGAGATTGTGGGGAGGAGCTGATGAGGTCGAGGACGGGTCGGGAGACTGGCGCCAGGACCACAGGGACTTGCGCGAGAGGTCGAGCGTCTTCATCGCTGGCCAGCAAGTGGCGCGAGTCCAGGCGAGGTGGACGAGCGAAGAGAGCTGGCCGCAGTCGTCCTCTCCGCCCAGTTGCTCGACGACGCTGGCGACAAGTCGTTCTCTGCGCTTTGCCAGCCTCTCTTTCGACTCTCTTGGCGGGGGTTAGAGAGACTCGGTTGCACTCAGTCGGCCATCTCGAGCTGCGCGGCAAAGTACCGAACCGTCTCCTCGAGACCCGCCTTGACCGTCCACCGCGGGTCCCACCCGATCACCTCCTTGGCGAGCGTCGTGTCGGGCCTCCGCCTCGGCGGGTCGTCGACGACGGCCGGCACGAACTCGACCTTGCTCTCGGGCGTGCCGGCGGGGAGCGGCGCGATCTCGCCGGCGGCGCGCAGCTCGCGCACGGTCGACAGGATCTCCTCGGCCCACGACAGGACCGTGCCCTCGTCTGACGAGCCGATGTTGACCGGCGTGAGCGAGTGCGACGACTCCATGAGGTCGATGAGGCCCGTGACGAGGTCGTGGACGAACTGTCGAGAGAAGGAAAGGTGTCAGGGCGGGTTCGTCACGGCGTCGCCGAGAAAGAGAGGAAGAGAGACGAGGGGAAGCTCGGGACGCACCATGAGAGACCGTGTTGCCTGCCCGTCGCCGTACACCTGGAGCGGCTCGCCTCGCAATGCGGCGACGGCAAAGTTGCTCACGAGCCGGCCGTCGTCGGTGCTCATGCGCGGACCTGCGCAACGGTGAAACGTCAGGACGGCTCGAGACCCAGTCGCGGCAGGCCGAGAGAGGAAAGGGGGGACTCGCCGAAGCAGTTGAAGATGCGGGCGACGCGCACGTCGACGCCGTCCTGCCGAGCGTACCCGTACGTGAGCGCCTCGGCGACGCGCTTGCCCTCGTCGTAGCACGCCCTCGGCCCGTTTGGGTTGACGTTGCCCCAGTAGCTCTCGGGCTGCGGGTGCACCGTCGGCGAGCCGTACACCTCGCTCGTGCTGCTCAGGAGGAAGCGCGCCTTTGTGCGCTTGGCGAGGCCGAGCATGTTGAGGGTGCCGACGAACGACGTCTTGAGCGTCTTGACAGCGTTGAGCTGATACGCTTTGGGCGATGCTGGGCACGCGAGGTGGTAGATCTGCAGGAGGTGGAGCGAGTCAGTGAGGGACCGAGCGGGAGGGGGAGGGACGGGGTCGAGGGCGACGCACCTGGTCGACCTCGAGCAGGATCGGCTCGACGACGTCTCCTCGGATGAGCTCAAAGTTGGGGTGACCGCTGCAGGAGGGGAGTAAAGCGGGTCAGGTCCGTGCAACCCGAGAGATCTCGAGTGAGGTGGGAGGGGGGACGCACACCCAGTGGGACAAGGTCGTCTTGTTGCCGCTGAAGAAGGAGTCGAGGACGACGACGTCGTGACCGAGAAACATGAGGCGGTCGACGAGGTGGCTGCCGACAAAACCTGCGCCGCCGGTGACGAGGATGCGCTTGCGCTCGGTGCGGGCGAGCTTCTTGACGGGAGGATAGCTCGTGCGGGTGGCGAAGGCGACGGCCGAGGGCCAGCCGGCGACGACGTGGGGCGAGAAGCGGTCGGACGAGACGGACGGGTTGCGGACGTGGAAGGGAGGCGGAGGCGAGTCGGTGGTCGGGGCGCCGCCGGGGTTGAGGTACAGCGACTGGAGCTGTTGGCGCAGGGCAAGCTGTGAGTCCTCGAGAGCGAGGGGAAACCTGGGCGAGGGTACGAGGCGCACCAAGTCGAGCGGAACCTGCTCGCCCTCGGTGCCGACGTCGAGCATGTCGTTGCCGTCGCGGTCCTGGACCGAGCGGGCCGAGGGAGCGCGCTGATGGGCTCGCGGTGCGCGGTCGAGGTGCTGGGCCTGCGGCATGTCGCGGTGAGGATGGCGAGGCGGGGATCCGGAGGTGGGCGAGGTGGTGATGGCGGCAGGCGGTTGGAGCGGGAGTGTGGCGAGTCGGAGAGCAGTAATCGGTGCAGGGTGCACGGTGGAGCAGTCTGTGCGAGCGAGAGGCGGCGAGAGCGACGACAAGGGGCGAAACCGAGTTCATCAGGTGGATGCTCTGGTCGCTCTCTCAAGCTCTCCCACACCGCACTTGCTGCTCCAGCTTGATCCACCATGGGCTCTGACTGGGGTCAGTCACCGCCTTCTCACCCTCCCCTCGCCCCTCCACCGCACGCTGACTTCTCGCTCCCCCCTCCTCTCCTTCTTTCCCTCGCCTCGCCTCGCCTCGCCTCGACCCGCAGACGCATCCTCTGACGACGAGGCTTCGGCATCCGCCGCCGCTTCCTCGTCCACCCCGGCAAAGCTCGCACCCGCCATCCCCGCCGTCAAGAAGGGCGGCAAGTACGCCGACGAGGACCTGTCGGACGACGACGTCAAGGACGACTGGGACGTGTCCGAAAGCGACGACGACGACAAGCTCAAGAAACCCGCCGCCGCCGTCGGCAGCATGCGCAACAAGGGCGTCACCAAGCAGAAGATTCTCCAGAAGGAGGAGGAGGACCGCCGAAAGGCAGAGGAGCAGGAGCGCAAGGTGCGCCCTCCTTCCCCTTCCTCTCCCTTTCGTCGTCGAGACACGCATCGACAGCTGACCATCTGAGCCCACAGGAGCGCGAGAACGACCCGGCGGCGTTGAGGGCAAAGGCCCGTGCGGCCCAGCTCCGGTCCGACATGGACTCGGCCGCGACCCTCTTTGGCGAGTCGAGCCTGGCCGGTGCGTCCCTGTGTCCTCTCGTCTCACTCCTTGACGAGCCGGTACTGACAGACCGCTCTCCTCTGCGCCCAGACAACCCGCTCGACATGGAGTGCCGCAACAAGGACGACTTCTCGGCCCTGTCGACCTCGCTCTCGGACCTCCTCATCCAGACGCACTCGTCGTCCAAGCACTTTGCCGCCTTCGTTGACGAGCTCACCAAGGCGCTCGCGCAGCCGCTCAAGGCCGACGAGGTCGGCAAGGTGCGCGCGTCGATGGCGTCGCTCGCGATTGACAAGGGCAAGGCCGAGAAGACGGCCGCGTCGGGCAAGGGCATCGGCGGCAAGGCGCCCGTGCGCATGGTCGCGAGGGGCAAGGAGGACCTGTCGTCGTTCGGTGAGGTCCTCGACGACGAGGCGGCGGCCGCCAACTTCGACCCGGACGAGGACTTTGTGCGTCCCTCCCTTTCCTCCCTCTCTTTGTTTCTCTCGACCGCAGCACAGTCTCACTGACTCTCTTTTCGCGTGCAGATGTAGATTCACGCTTCGAGATTTGCCTTGCAACACGGCGCTAGATGCCTCCTTCTTCCGCGACCTCGAGAGAGCGTTGTCGGCTCTCCACGCGCCTCTCCCTCCCCCATTCCCGTCCCGTGCGACAGGATCACTTCCTGCGAGCGCGTCGTTGACCGCAAAAGGTGCGACAGGCCTGCCACTCAGCTCGCCGAGGCCGACACCGGCTCGTCGCTGGTCCGCGGACCCTCCGGCGTCGCTCCTCTCGCTCCCTCGTCTCTGCCCTGGCTTGCCTCTCACACAAGCTGCGCCTGTCGCGCTCTCGAGCGGCCCTGCCGATCCTCCAGCCGCAGCGCACAATGCCGCCCGCTCCACCGGCTCGCGACGAGCTGTCCCTCGTCCACCGCTCGCCTCGGCCGCTCGACACCGCCTCGTCGTCCCGCCCGAGTCTGCTGTCGCCCATACGCAGCCTCGAGGACCACCTCATCTCGTCGGCGTCGGCCATGGAGCAGATCAAGGCCGAGCAGCTCGAGCACTTCCCCGACGCGAGCGGCGCGACCCACACCAAGCCGCTCCTGCCGAACGAGCGCCGCAAGGTCACCTCGGTCTACTACGCCGACATGAGCGTCGTCGCCGTCAGTGGCGACCTCGTCGCCGTCGCGGCCGGTGTGCGCGCCGAGCTGTGGAGCGCCAGCAACGCTATGGCCGGCTGTGCGTCCACCTCTCTCTCGCTCTTTCTCCTCCATGCCGCACGATCTGGCCCTGACAGTTCGACTCGACGACGCTTCTACAGGGTGCGAGGCGGGCATGCACGGTTTCGGCACGACCGAGGTGACGGCTTTGTGCTTCTCGCAAAGCGGTCGGTGCGCACCTCCTTCCTCTCTCTTGCCCTCCCTCTCCCGCATCAGCGAGCCCCTCTTCTGACTCGACGTCGCCTTCAGGTACCTCTGGGTCGGCACCCACAGCGGTCAGCTGTTCGAGTTCGACACGGCCGCCTTCACGTCCCGACCCTCGCTCGTCACGGCCATCTCGATCCCTGTCGTCGCACACCGCGCCGACGCCCACCCCGAGGGCTCGCCCATCACGCACATCTCGCGCTCGTCGGCCACCGAGATGTGCACGATCGACGCCGCCGGCACCGTCGTCGTGTGGCTCCCCGACTCGCGCCTCGGCAAGCTCGCGTCGCTCCACTCGCACTCGAAGGTCCTGCGCATCCCGCACGGCGCGTCGTTCGTCAAGGTCGTCGACGGGCGCGTGTGGGCGAGCTGGAACCTGTACCCGGCGGCGACGGGCGCCCACAAGACGTGCGTCGTCCGAGCGTTCGACATGAGCGGGACGGTCGCGGTCCACGCGGGCGAGCGCAGCTGGACGGTCGACGTGCGGCAAGGTCTCGGCAAGGTCACGAGCGGGTGCAGCGTGCCGTCACATCCCGACCTGCACTTCTTCGGCAATGAGTGCGTCTCTTCCTCCTCGTCGCCTCGTTCGAGGCCAAGTACTGACTCAGCCTTGCCCGCCACAGCTCTGGCCACATCTCGATTTGGCGACGCGTCGACTACAAGATGGTCGCCGTCAAGAAGGTGTCGCTCGTCGCCGTCACTGCCCTGTGCGGCCCGTCGCGCTTCTTGTGGGCCGGCTTCGACAAGTGCGTCCTGCTCTCGCCCTGAACATAGTCGAAGCCTGACCTCGGTCATCTCCTACAGCGGCATGATGGAGATCCTCGACGTCGCCGGCGCCGAATGGCGCGTCGTCAAGCGGTGGCGAGGGCATCATGGCACGGTCCTTTCGCTCGGCCTCGACCCGGGCTCGCTGTGGACGGTGCGTCCTCCTTTCTCTACCTGTTGCGCGATCGGATGGGTCACAGCGCCCTGACGAGCAACGACAGGCATCTTCTTTGCGCGTCTACAGCGCCGGCGCCGACCTCACCGTCCGTTTTTGGGTGCGTCGCCGCTGTCTGCTCCCTCCTTCTCCGCCCTGTATTTGCCCTCAGCTCTCGAGCGGTCCCTGATCTCTCGTCTCGTGCAGGACGGCCTCTTGCGCCAAGACTGGATCCGCAAGTCCTCGTTCCTCCCCTGCGCGCCACGTGTCGGCCTTCCTAACTTGCCTCGACCCCTTCGCAGTGTCCCGCATGGCGCGCACGGTCGACTCGTACTGCGACTTTTCGTCCCTCAAGCTCGGCATCTTGACGTGGAACGTCGACGGGCAAGACCCGGATCAGCTCGAGAACTCGGGCCCGGTCGACAAGGAGCTCCTCGGCAGTTTCCTCATCTCGCTCAAGGGACCCGACCTCGTCGTGTTCAACTTTCAAGAGGTGCGTCATTTCTCTCTCGCGGCCTGCCTCGCAAGATTTCGGCGACCTGACTCGCCTTCACCTGCAGCTCATCGACCTGTCCGACCTCACCCTCGCGGCCCGTGCGTCCTCGTCCACCTCCGTCTCGGTCCCGCTCCGCGCCGCCCTGACTCTCACCGCCGACAGGTACCGTCCTCTTTGCGACCAAGACGCACGACGTCACGGGCCGCTACCGCCATTGGCTGCGCGTGCTCGACAAGGCGGTCAAGCGGTACCTCGGGTCCGAGTTCGAGCTCGTCTCCAACGAGAAGCTGGTTGGGGTTCGTCTCCCCCTCCTCCTCTCTTGCGCCGCGTCTCGAGTCGAGACGGACCTGACCGGCCACATGATGCGCAGCTCTTCACGGTCATCTTCGCCCGCCGGTCGGTCAAGTCGCGCATCCGAGATCTCGCCGCTCACCACGTCAAGACCGGCTTCGACGAGGCGTACGGCAACAAGGGATCTATCCTCGTCCGCTTCGTCCTCGGCGACAGCTCGTTCTGCTTCGTCAACGCCCACCTCGCGGCTGGCAAGACGCACCCGGCCGAGCGTGAGCGCGACCTTGTCGAGATTCTCGACGCCAATCCGGTCTTTCCTCGCCCGAGCGAGTGCACGCACGAGGCGTACGTCGGTGGCGGTGACGGCACGCAGGTGTCGGACGCCGAGGTGACCTTCTTTGTCGGTGCGCACGCTTCTCTCCTCTCTCGACGTCGAGCGCACCGACCGACCTCCTCCTTCCCCCCCCCCCCGTCGTCCTCGTCCCTCCCTCTCTTGCGCCTCCGTCACTCTCCTGCATCTCCCTCCCACCCTTCCAGGCGACCTCAACTTCCGCATCGAGCTCCCTCGCGAGCAGGTCCTGCGCACCTTGTCGTCGTCCGACTCGCCGGAGGCCGCCTATGAGCAGCTCCTCCCGCACGACGAGCTCAACCACCTGCGCCTCACCTCGCCGACCTTTCGCCTGCGCTCGTTCGACGAGGCGCCGATCGCGTTCCCGCCGACGTACAAGTACGACCGCCGGTCGGGAAGGTACGACACGAGCTCGAAGCAGCGCACGCCGAGCTGGTGCGACCGCGTCCTGTGGCGCGCTCAGCGACCCCAGAGCGTCGTGTGCGACAGCTACGGCCGCTTCGAGGCCGACCTATCCGACCATCGAGTGCGTCCACCCTCTCGCTCCCTCTCGCCCCTCCCTCGCCACGAACGCGCCTTCCTGACCCGCCCTCTCTTCTCCCGCGTCACAGCCCGTCGCCGCAGCATTCACGGTCCAGGTGCGCAAGGCCGACCCGGTGCGCAAGGAGACGGCGTACCGCCTGGCGGTCCACGAGTGGGCCAAGGCGGCCGAGGGTCTGCTCGAGACGGCGAGGGTGCAGTATCCGCCGGGCCTGTAGCTCGCGGTGCAAGTCCAGCAGTTATTCTCGCGCACTGGACACGGGTCGACGGGCGAGAGCTTGTGCGAGCGAGAGCGTGAACGCGAGAAAGAGCAGCTCTCGCGGCAGGCCTGAGCGCAAGCTTCGAGGCCTCCTCGCAAGGCGAGAGCTGCTCAGCTCCATCTTGCATGCTCTCCGAAGGCTCTCGACAGGGAACGCGAGCGGCTTTCTGCGCAAATGGCTCGCTTTCGGCGTCCTCTCGCAACGTCTCAACTTGGGAAGGTCGAGACAGCGGGAGAGCGAGATGCCACCGGCAACGTTGCAGAGAGAACAGGGACGACGAGAGAGGACGAGGAGGGACTACATCAAGAGATGTGGAGCCGCTCGGCGAGGGCGAGGACCTAGTACGCGCGACGAGAGCCGGCGCGCGAGCTCGAGCGGCGCATCGACGCACGGCTGTTCGAGCGGCCGAGGCTCATGCCGGCGATGGCGTCGTCGAGGTCCCTCGCGCTCATCGACTCGCGACGAGCAGGCCTGCGACCGGCACGGCGGCCGGCGTACTCGTCGTCGTCGTCCGAGGTCGAGTCCTCGTCGGGCGCGATGTACGAGCCGCGGCGGGAACCGCCACGAGCGCTGCGAGGAGCCTCGTACGTGTCGTCGAACATGCTGTCGCGGCGAGCGGTCGAGCCACGGCGGCGGCGGGACGAGGTCGGCGGGAGGTAGGCCTCGGGGTCCGAGTCCGACTCTTCGCCGGCGCGGATCGACGAGAACTGGGTGCGGGTACACAGGGTCAGGAGTCGAGTCGAGCTGCTGGGAGAGAGATGGAGAGAAAAAGAGGGACGCACCCTGTCCTCGCCACGGAGGTCCTCGCGGTTGCAGTCGAAGACGACCGTGACCGGCCAGAAGCTGCAAGCCAAGGCGCACTCGGGTCAGTCCCGGGTCCAGAAGAGCTCGAGAGAGAGAAGGACGGACCCAGGGTGCGTCACGGTGAAGTGGATGGTGCCATCGGCCTCGTCCTCAGAGCCGATCGGGGTCCATGAGGACGTCTCGCAGTTGCGCGGCGTTACGAGCGACGGGCGCGACGGCGGGAGGCTGCCGACCATGACGTGCACGAACGGGTCCATGGGCGTCGGCTGCGTGCGGGAGAAATGCTCGTCGGCTCGAGTCGAGGAAGGAAGAGAGCGTGGAAGGAAGGCGACGCACGTCCTCGGTAAAGAACCTGGACGCGGGCGAGACTGGGTCAGTTGCTGCGTCAGGCTCGAGGGCGTAAAAAAAGGACGCACTGGACGGTCGAGCGGTGGACTTTGCGGACGCCGGCGCGAGTGAGGAACTCCTCCGAGTGCGAGGCGAACGACATCTTGGAGAGGGCGTGCTGGTAGCGGGCCGTGATGCGAGCCTCGGACGTGTCGAGACGCTGGAGGTAACCGGCAGCCTCGAGACCAGCGAGGAACTTGGGCCTGCGCGGGAAAGGCTCAGTCAGTGCGAGTTCGTCGAGGAGGAGGAGGAGAGGCTCGTGCTCACTCGGAGAGCGGGTCGTCGTTGGTCGGGGGAGGGCCGTAGCGGGACGAGTAGGAAGGCATGGCGAAAGACGAGTGACTTGAGGAAGGAAGAGAAGCTGGAGAGCTCGAAAGGCGGATGAGAAAGAAGAGGAAGCGAGAAGCGAGGCGAGCCGTCCTCGAGCCACGGGCAAACCGACGCTTCCGCGGACAGTCCGCGGACCAACTCGTTGCTCGCCGGCCCAGGTGTCTCGCCAGGGGGTCCGGCGGACAGGAGAAGCGACCACAGAGCGTGCGGCGAGCGGACGAACAAGCGACTGCCGACGAGGAAGAGGCTCGAGCCAGCGGGCAGGCTCGAGCGCATCGCGCGAGCTTCAGCAGCTCACAAGGGAGTGCTGGCGAGTGCACGCGGACACGGTCGAGCTGGCGAGTTGCGCGGCCGCAGAGAGAGAGAGAGAGAGAGACTGCGTCACTCGCGCGCGAGCGCTCTCCCCCCCGAACTTGTGCAGACAGCAAAGGTTGCGGCGGGTTGGGTCCCCGAAGGCGATGAAGTCACAGCAAGCTCGAGCGAGCCAGCAGCGACGGTGGACTCGGTCGGGAGGAGGTGAGGAGAAGCGGGGCCCGCGGCACCGAGGGGAGCGCGAACGATTGACGACGCTCCTCTCTCTCCTTCCTCCTCCTCACTCGCAACCACCACCACCACACTACCTTCTACCACATCATCATCATGGGCGTCCTCGACATTGTCCCCGTGCGTCCCTGCCCTCTCCCGCCTCCTTCCCCTCCCTCGAGCCGGCTCGACCGACATCGACATCATCCGGATTCGACCCGATTCTTCTCGCCCGCCAGGCGAGCACTCTGCGCGCCGTGCAGCTCGCTGACCTCCCCTTCGTGTGCACAGGCTGGCGTCATCACCGGCAAGAACCTCGTTGCTCTCTTCAAGCACGCCAAGGACAACCACGTGAGCCTCGCCGTCCTCCTCCTCCTCGGGTGACCCCGGGCGCACCGTCTCTCGCCCGTGAGCAACTACTGACTCTATTGCCCTGTCCTGCAGTACGCCATCCCTGTGAGCATCGCCACCTCTCTGCCGTTCGCTCGGCGACGAGCCGTGACGAGCCTCGAGATGAGCGCATCGATGGATCGTCTCGCTGACCCCGCTCCTTCCTTCCTTTCCCCGGATCCCTCTCCTTCCAGGCCTTCGTACGTCCACTCTCCCTCCCTCGAGCCTGTCCCATGTTGCGCAGGACTGACGGCGGCCGCCTCGCCCGCAGAACTGCACGTCGTCGTCGACCGTCGTCGCCGCCCTCGAGGGTGCTCGCGACTCGAAGTCGCCCGTCATCATCCAGGTCTCGCAGGGCGGTGCCGCCTTCTTCGCCGGCAAGGGCGTCAAGAACGGTAACCAGGAGGCGTCCATTGCCGGCGCCGTCGCCGCCGCCCACTACGTCCGCGCCATCGCGCCCACGTACGGCATCCCCGTCGTCCTCCACTCGGACCACTGCGCCAAGAAGCTCCTCCCGTGGTTCGACGGCATGCTCGAGGCCGACGAGGCCTACTACAAGGAGAAGGGCGAGCCCCTCTTCTCGTGCGTCGCCTTCTCTCCCCCTCCCCCTCCCCCACCTTCGGCTCCCTCGCGCCGCGTCCTGACCCACGCCCTCTCGTCCTCAGGTCGCACATGCTCGACCTCTCGGAGGAGTCGAAGGAGGAGAACATCGAGACCTGCGTCAAGTACTTCACCCGCATGGCCAAGATCGACTTGTGGCTCGAGATGGAGATCGGCATCACCGGCGGCGAGGAGGACGGCGTCAACAACGAGAACGTCGACAACGCGTCGCTCTACACCCAGCCCGAGGACATCCTCGACATCCACAACGCGCTCCACGCCATCTCGCCCATGTTCTCGATCGCGGCCGGGTTCGGCAACGTCCACGGCGTCTACAAGCCGGGCAACGTCGCGCTCCGCCCCGAGCTCCTCGCCAAGCACCAGGCTCACTGCCACGAGCAGCTCAAGAGCGAGAGCAAGCTCCCGATCTTCCTCGTCTTCCACGGCGGCTCGGGCTCGTCCAAGGACGAGATCACGACCGCGGTTCAGAACGGCGTCGTCAAGATGAACGGTCCGTCCTCCCTCTCTCCTGTCGCACCCGAGCGTCGAGCGCACGTGACTGACCTATGTTGCCCTTTCCCCCGCTCGCAGTCGACACCGACACCCAGTGGGCCTACATGACCGGCCACCGCGACTACTTCCTCTCGAAGCAGGACTTCCTCAAGCAGCAGGTCGGCAACCCGGAGAAGGGCCCTGACGCGCCCAACAAGAAGTACGCCGACCCGCGTGTCTGGGTTCGCGAGGTGCGTCTCCTTCCTCTTCGTCGTCCCCATCCTCCCCCCCTCTCTCCTTCCCCTTCCCCCCTCGCCTCGCCCTCACTCTTCTCCTCCTTCTGGCCCTCGAGCGCGTACACGGACTGACTCGTTCCTCTCGTCCGCCGCGCAGGGTGAGCTCACGATGAAGAAGCGCTGCCAGGAGGCGTTCCACGACCTCCTCAGCGAGGGCAAGCTCTAAACCGAGTCGACGATTGAGCGGGCTGCGGCCGACCTTTGTGCATGACTGAAAATGAGCAGTACGTTCACCTGTGACCTGGCCCACAGCATGAGAGGGCGCGCGAGCGAGGAGCGAGAGCCGTGCGAGCGAGAGCAAGGGCGACAAAGGTCCGGGCGCCTCTGGCTCAGTCTCTCGACACCGAACCTGTGCTGCATGAGCGCTCGCCTTAGCTTCTGTCGCTGCCCCACCGAGGGGTGCGCAAGGCCCGCTCAGAGCGGGGCGTGGGCCAGTTCATCAGCGTCGTCCTCCTCCGTCCTCATCTCCCCCTCCTCCTGTGCACCGACTGGAGCTCGTACCTACTCGCGCCAGTAGCGGACTCGTCGCACACCGCTCGCTCGCTCGCCGCTCGCCCTCAGCGCCCGTCCACCAAGCTCCCCCGCGCCTCTCCACCTCGTCCTTCGACCCCACGCGCTCTCCGACTCTGCCCAGGTGCGCCCAATCCCTCACCTTGTCACATCGGGCACGCTCTGACCCTTCGCGAGCCTCGCAGCCAAGATGACGCTCATCCCGACCGGCCACGAGCAGAGCCCGCCCGACAACCTCGCCCAGCCGCCCGCCGTCGACTTCCCTCACGAGATCCTCTGCTTCATCCTCCACCTGTGCGTCCCGCCGTCCGGTCACACCAAGGCCGAGATCCGTCGTCGTCGGCGCGCCCTGTACCGCTACGCCCACGTCAACTCGCGCTGGCACGCCGCCGCGTTCGACCAGGCCGTCCGCTCCGTCTTCATCAACGCGCACGCCAACGGCTGGAGCCAGGACGAGGCGACGGCGACGCGCTGGGTCACCGAGGCCAAGGAGCACGCCGACTCGAGGGGCCGCGGCATCCGCGAGCTCGTCCTCTTCGGCGAGAAGCACCTGCCCGACCAGTCGTTGCAGGCCATGTTCCAGCAGTTCGACCAGCTCGAGCACCTCGTCGTCGTCAAAAGCCGCAACCCGAGGTCCCTCCTCGGCTCTACGAGTGCGTCCTTGCCCCCATTTCTTCCGCCCTTTCCCTCTGGATCATCCCGAGCTGACTCGCCCTCGCACAGCCATTCGCCACCTGCAAGTCCTCGAGACTGCCTCGCCCTCGTTCCTCGGCATCTACTCGAACCTGCGACGCCTCGACATCATCGGCTGCCGCGGCGAAGCCCTCCCCTCGACCCTCACCAACGCCAACTTTCCCTCGCTCGACACGCTCGTCCTCGACCTCCTCGCGCCTCGCCGCGGGATCCAGATCAAGACGTACCAGGGCAGAGGCGTCACCGACAGCGTCCGACCGCCCAACGTGCGCGCCCTCGCGCTGCGCGGCCAAGGCCACCCGTTCCTGCGCGAGGTCCTCGCGTTCCAGACGCGGCTCGAGCACCTGTACCTCGGCGTCCCTCGCGCCGAGACCTTCGACTACTTGCACGCTCTGCCTTGCCCGATCTCGTCGCTCTGGGTCGAGCACACGGTCGAGGAGCAAGCCGAGGACCACGCGGCCCTCCTCCCGTGGCAGCCGCACCTGGCCCCTGCGCTCTCGGCGACGGCGTTCGACCACACGTCGCTCAAGCGCATCGGGCTCGCGTACTACGACTCGCCGGACCAGGCGGTCGACCTGCTCGACGACTGGCTCATCTCGTTCGCGAGCGCCGTCGCCAAGGCCATGGCGCTTCGCGGGCTCGACCTCGACGTGCGGTGGGCGACGCCGGCGTGCGTGCTCGAAGAGTGGGACCCTCGTGCGTCCTCTCTTTCTCCTTCTCGCCCACTCGAGCGACACTGACTCGCCATGCGCCCTTCACAGTTCGTCAAGAGGAGCCGGCGCGCTTCCTCGGCCTGGGCATCCGCGGTTGAGCCCCGTCCTCTCGTTCCTCTCTCTCTCTCTCTCTCTCTGTGTCGTTCCTCCTCTCTGTCTGTCAATGTGAACGACGATGCGCTTCGTCCCTGCTCGCCGAGAGGAGCGAGAGAGAGCGAGAGACTGTATGCACACGCCCCCTCGAGAGGGACTTGGGCGGCGCCGGCCGCGCACCTCTTGGTCTTCAACCACGCGCGCCTTAAATTTCCGGCCTGCTCCTCGCGGCTCGGGCCTTGCGCTCTTGACTGAGTGCAGGGCCTGCACAGCCGACCACAGCAGTCGGACCAGACAGCGTCGCCAGACGGACGCCCCAACGGCCAGCTCTCGACCTCGTCGAGCTGCTCGGCCAGCCCTCTTCAAAACAGTCGCCTGAGCTCATTCCCGGGCGATGGGTAGGACCTGATCCCGGTTGAAGTGCTTTGCGCGACTACCTGGAAGAGTGCACACTCGGCCTCGCCTCGCCTCGCCGTCGTCGTCGCCCTTCCTCCCCCCTCGACCACCTCGCTCTGCAACCCGCATTTTTTCCCCTCGCCTTCGACCGCGACCCGAACGAGAGTGTGGAGGACAGCGATGGAGCAGGACTGGAGAGCGGACCGGGCGAGCGGGCGGCGTGCGCGAGGAGGGCGAGCGGCCAAGGTCGAGTCGAGTCGGTCGAGGAGCTCGTGGCTCTCGCGGCATCGACGAGGGGGGACGGCTCGCTCGCTCGAGCGGACGAGAAGAACGGCAGCTTCGACGGCGGCAGCACGAGGACGGCGCAGCGGGTGCGGTGAGCTGGGTGGAGCGAGGTCACGGTCGTTCAGGTGCGTCCTCTCTCTCCTTCTGCCCCTCTCCCTCCCACCAGCGCTCCCTCGCGCCCAGTGACGACACCAGCATTAAACTGCAGGCAACCGGGGCGCTTCGGCGCTTCCCTTCGTGCTCCGAAGGGCCCGGCATCCAGCCTCGAACCTCGTCGACGGCGGCTGTCTCCTCTGGCGGCCGCCTGAAGCAGGGTCGGGGCGCCGGCGCGGGTTGCACACGAAGCATCTAAAGGCGAATCCGAGGGCGTGCGGGAGCGCGCCGCACAGCAGTGCCAGCGACCGTCACTGACCCTTCCTCTCCCTCGCCGCCGCCGCAGACTCTCGCCCTTTCCGACGACCCGTGTCCCCTCCAGCCTGTCCACCATCATCATCTCTTCTTTCCCTTCGTCCTCTCGAGACGCAGGTGCAATACGAGCGACGTCTCGTCCTCCGCGGTCCGTCGCGAGCGGTCGAGAGGAACCTGGCGCCTGGAAAGCTCGTCTCTGTCTGCTTCGGTAGCTCGAAGCGCCACTTTCGTCTGAAGCGAGAGCGTCGTGCGTCTGCAACAAAGAGAACCGCAAAGGCTGCCGCTCGAGGTTGGCCCCGCGGTCGTTCGTCGGCGTCGGGCACCACTTGGCTTCGTGCCGCTCGCTCTCGCCTCCTCGAGACCCGCTCCGAGGCCGCCAGAGCCTCGCCCGGAGCCACTCGACACCGATGGACTCGAACTTGCCGCCGTTCTCGTTCTTCACCGCGCCAGAAGGTGCGCCGGCCTCCTCGTCCCTCCCCGCTCGGCAATCGCGCGCTCCCCTCGCGACACGAGCCTGACCTCGAGACTGCACACAGGCGTCTACACTCTCGTCTCGAGCCTCAACGTCCCCGCACCTGGCGCACCCAACGCCCCTGCGTCCTTCCCCTCCACGGGAGGGCCAGCTCCCCCCGCTTCAGCCGGCCTCGGCGGCCCTGCCGCTCCCGCACCCGAGCAGCCCGCCGCACCACCGCCAAACCCTGCACGGCTCGCCGTCGTCGCGGTCCAGCTCCCGACCAAGGACGCCGGCGCGGGAGGAGGAGCAGGAGGAGCCGGCGGCATCTCGGGGCTGGGCCTCTCTATCGGGCGCGGCAAGGGCAGGGACGACGGGCCCGGCGCGACGGCCATCCCGGGCGCAGGAGGAGATGGAGCGGGCTACGGCGAGGGCGGCGGCAACGGCGGCGGCGCCGGAGCGGGAGGCCCGAACGGCCAGGGCGGCGCGCCGTCGAGCCCGGTGCCGAAGCGCAAGCCGCTCACGAGCTCGTTCTCGATGCTCGGCGGCCTCGCGCTCGCTGCCGAGGGGGCGGCGACGTCGCGCCCGGCGCGAGCGCTCAAGGGCTCGAGCTCGTCGTTCGTGCGCAGCTGGGAGGGCCTCCCGCTCTCGCAGGTCCAGCTGCGCGGCATCGCCGACGCCAACGCAGGTCGCGACACCGTCTTCGGCTTCCAGACGGTCGGCAAGGCGCTCGTCATGAGCGAGATCGCTAAGGGCAAGGTGCGTCGCCCACCGTTCCCTCCTCGACGTGCACTCACTGATGAACTCTCTCGCCCACCTCTGCAGGACGCGCTCGCCAAGATCCTCTTCGCCTCGATACCGACCTGCATCGACGCCAACCAGCACACGGCATCGGCGGCGCAGATTGACGTCCTCGTCGGATTCGCGACCGGCGACATCATCTGGCTCGGTGCGTCCTTGAGCGTCACTCTGCCCGCCCGCCGGCCAAGCCTGACTCTCTCCCACTCCTTACACAGATCCGCTCACGGCACGGTACTCGCGGTACAACAAGTCGGGCTGCATCACGTCGTCGCCCGTCACGTCGATCCGGTGGCTCCCTCCTTCCCCTCCGACCTCACCCTCGTCCCCCTCGCTCGACGGCGGCCTGCCCTCGCACCGCTCAAACCTGTTCGTCACGTCGCACGCCGACGGCTCGATCGTCCTGTGGGACAAGGACAAGGAGGACTGGAACGGCTTCGTCGCTCAACCTTTTCCCGCCCGGCCCGGGTCGGCGGTCAACTCGCCGACGCTCGGCGGCGGCGGCAACGGCGTCGGTGATTCCTCGAGGGAGAACGAGTGGCCTCTCGCTGGAGCGGGCGCCGCGGCGGGACGGCCGGCCAAGAGCGCGGCGGGGCAGGAGGACATGGTCGTCAGCCGGCCGCCGGCGACGGACCGCAAGGGCCAGAGCACGGTCAAGCACAATCCGGTCGCACATTGGAGGCTGAGCAGCAAGGCCATCACGGGTACGTCGACGTCGTTCCTCCCTCTCTCAATCTCCCTTCCTCGCCTTCCCCTGTCGCCTCCACCCGAACCCTCGAGCCGAGCCTGACCGCCCTCCCTCGCCCTGCGCAGCATTCGCCTTCTCGCCCGACTTGACGCTGTGCGCTGCGGTCGGCGACGACGGCTGCCTGCGCATCATCGACGCCGTCGAGGAGAAGTGCGGCCTCGGCCCTCGCGCGCTCGCAAACCAAGTCGAGCGACCGTACTGACACTCTCCTCGCGCCCGCAGGTTGCTCGACGTCTTCTCGAGCTACTTCGGCGCGCTCAACTGCGTCGCGTGGAGCCCTGATGGGCGCTTCGTCGTCGTACGTCCCGCTCAAACCCCCCGCACGGCCCTCTCGACCAGACCGGGCTCACCTACCTTTGCGCCCCTCCTGCAGACCGGCGGTCAAGACGACCTGTGCACCGTGTACGCTCCACTCGAGCAGCACGTCGTCGCGCATTGTCAAGGACACGCGTCGTGGGTGACGGGCGTCGCGTGGGATGCGTGGCGGAGCGAGGACCGCACCTTGCGGTTCGCCTCGGTCGGCGAGGACTGCAAGCTCGTCCTGTGGGACCTGTCGAGCGCGTCCCTGACTCGCCCAAAGGCGCATGTGCGTCGCCTGCTCCCTCTCTCTCTTTCTCGGGCGTCGCCGCCAGGACCTTGCACTGACCCCTGCCCTTCTCGTCGTTGCAGGCTCACCCGCACGCTCGGCGCCACTCGACCTCGTCCCAGACGTCGCTCCACCGCCGGTCGATGAGCGAGTCGGGCCCGCAGGCGCCGCTGTACCCGTCTGAGCGCGTCGGGCCGGCGTTCCACCCTGCGCCTCGACGAGACGACGTGTCGCTGCTGCAGCCGATCATGGTCAAGGCGCTGTCGGCCGACCTGTTCTCGGACGTCGCGATCCTGCCAGAGTACCTCGTGCTCGGAACGAGGAACGGCCACGTCCTGCAGTTCGACCGGCCGCCGACGGGTGCGCTCGAGGGCCTCAACAGCGAGTTTGCGGCGTCGGTGGTGCGGATCGACGCGAGGGCGCGGTAGCTCGAGCGAGTCGTTGTCATGCCCAGTGCGCGTTGCAGTTCTTCAGCTGTTCGAGAGAGACGACGATGTGGCGGTGCCGGGCCCCCGCTTCCGAGCGGCCGAGTCGAGCGACGACGTCGCTGATCTCGCCGCCTCGCGCCTCCTCGTGCGGTACCACCACCGCTGCTCGCTGCTCGCTGCAAGCATGGGACCAGTGCCCACCACGTCGCCCGTCACGGGCAAGCCTGTGCCCGCCCACTGGGTCCACAGCTCGTCGGCCCACTTCCGCCTCACCGACGGCCGCACTCTGCTCCTGCGCGGCATCAACCTCTCGTCGTCGGCCAAGACCCCGCGCGGCCAGCCCGGGTACCAGCTCGACGGCTTCTGGGAGGGCGCAAGGGAGGAGCGCGACGTCAGCTTTGTCGGCCGCATCCTCGAACTCGACGAGGCCGATGAGCATCTCGAGCGCCTCAAACGGTGGGGCTTCAACTGCCTGCGCATCGTCACGACCTGGGAGGCCATCGAGCATGCCGGACCGTGCGTCCCAACCTCCCCCTCTCTCTCGCCCCTTTCCGCGCCGGCTGACCCCTCGTCCTCCTTCGCAGCGGCAAGTACGACCAGGCCTACCTCGACTACGTCGTCGAGCTCCTCCGCAAGTGCAAGCAGTTCGGCTTCCGCTGCTACATCGACCCGCATCAAGATCTTGTGCGTCCCCCTCCCTCCCTCTCGACGACGACGAGCCGCACGGACTTGAGCGCGTTAACCCTCGCCCCTCGTTCCACAGTGGTCGCGCTTCTCGGGCGGGTCCGGTGCGCCGTACTGGACGCTCCTCGCGTGCGGCCTCGAGCCGCAGAACTTTACCCGTACCCGCGCCGCCGTCATCGAGTCCGAGTGGCCCGACGCCGCCTCGCCCGACCCGGCCGCGTTCCCGCCCATGATCTGGGCGACCAACTACCAGCGCCTCGCGTGCTCGACCATCTTCACCATGTTCTTCGCCGGGCGCGACTATGCGCCCAAGTGCATCATCGACGGCATCAACGTCCAGGACTTCCTCCAGTCGCACTACCTCGCGGCCATGCGCCAGCTCGGCGAGGCCATCTCGGCGGCGGGCGACCTCCTCGACGAGTGCGTCATCGGCTGGGACTCGCTCAACGAGCCGAACCCGGGCTTCCTCGGCACGGCCGACCTCGACAAGCACAGCAAGGAGAGCGTCCTGCGCGTCGGCCCGACCCCGACCGGCTTCGAGGCGCTGCGCCTCGGCATGGGCGACAAGCTCACGGTCGAGAACTGGAAGTCGGGCCCGCTCGGCCCGGCTCGCGACGGGAGCGTCACGGTCGACCCGCAGGGCACGGTCGCGTGGCTGTCGCCCGACGCCGAGCCCGACGGCAAGTCGCCCTGGGGGTGGACGCGCGACCCGGGCTGGAAGCTCGGGACGTGCATCTGGGCGCAGCACGGCGTCTGGGACGTCGAGTCGAGGACGCTCCTCCGTCCCGGCTACTTTGACGAGTGCCACGGCGCCGTCGCCGCCGCGTCGGGCCCCGAGCGCGAGGTCGACTTTGGCGCCGACTACTGGCTTCCGCATTGGCGCTCGTACGCCCGCATGGTCCGCGAGGTGCACCCCGAGGCGATCCACTTCATCCACAGCCCCGTCTTCCAGATCCCGCCGACCATTGCCGGGCCCGAGGTCGGCAACCGGGCGGCCCACTCGTCGCACTTCTACGACGGCCTGACGCTCGTCACCAAGCACTGGGTCCGTCCATCTTCCTCCTTGCGTCTCTACTCGACTCCCTTGACTGACCGTGCGCCTCTCTCCCGAGCAGAACTGGTTCAACGCCGACGCGATCGGCATCCTTCGAGGGTGCGCCTCCTCTTTCCCCACCCTCTCTCGCTCCCCTTCCTCCCTCTCTCGATCCTGACACGCTCTCCCACGACGCTCGCAGCAAGTACGCGTCGATCGTCCTCGGCGTCAAGGTCGGCGAGTCGGCCATCCGGCGGTGCATGCGCAGCCAGCTCGGCGTCCTGCGGCAAGACTGCTTCGACAAGCTCGGCCAGTACCCGACCATGATGGGCGAGATCGGCATCCCGTACGACCTCGACAAGAAGAAGGCGTACGAGGACGGCAACTACGCGACGCAGGTCCGAGCGCTCGACGCGAGCCTGAACGCGTGCGACGGCGCCAACGTCCTCAACTACACCGTGTGGTGCTACTGCCCCGACAACTCGCACAAGTGGGGCGACAAGTGGAACGGCGAGGACCTGAGCGTGTGGAGCCCGGACGACGCCGTCCAGATGGCGTCCTCGCAGACGACGGCGGCTCGTCGTGCGCGCCAGCTCGGCAACGTCAACCACGACCAGGTCAAGGGCATCCACGCCAAGGGCTCGACCTCTTCGTCGACGTCCGAGGGCGACTCGGGCACCGTCACGCCTGTCGACGACCCGCTCCACCCGATCAACCTCAACGACGGCGCGCGCGCCCTCCCCGCCTTCGTCCGCCCGTTCCCGGTCAAGACGGTCGGCACGCCGACGTCGATCGACTTCGAGATCAAGTCGTCCAAGTTCAAGCTCGAGGTGCGCGTCGACGCCGACGACGTCGCCGACCCGGACCTCGCGACCGAGATCTACATCCCGCTCGCCCAGTACGCCGCGCACCCGCAGAAGGTCAGCTACCACGTCCGAGCGGCGGCCAAGATGCACCACCCGGGCAGCAAGATCAAGCACCCCAAGTCGGGCGACGTCCAGCTCGCGCTCGACGGCGAGGGCGAGGTCGACGGGTCCGAGGGCGAGCAGGACGGCGCGCCGCACGACCTCGCGCTCAAGGTCAAGCTGTCGACCGGTCGGTACGAGCTCGACCACGAGAACCAGACGCTCAAGTGGTACTACCCGCGCCCGACGTCGGGCAGCGTCGTCGTCAAGCTCGAGCTCGAGCGGGTCGGTGGCGCCGTTCCGCTGTGGAAGGCCCAGTGGCTCAGTACGTCCTCATCTTCTCTCTTCTCTCCTCTCGAGACTCGTCCTGACGACATTGACTCTCACAGGGAGCGGCTGGGAGCGCATGGAGGAGAAGAACTGGCAGGGCAACACGTGTGCGCTTCTCGGCGTCTCGCTCCTCGGCGCAGCCGGCGTCGCGACGGCTTTCATGCGCAGCTGAGCGCGCTATCATGGAGCCTTTGTACTCGTGCCTTGTCTATAGCTTTCTCGTCGTGCAGTGCAGTCCTCCCTCTTCGCGCCTCGAGGACGAGTCCGAGCGAGCGAGCGACTCGTTCTCTCTCTCTCTCGCGCGCGATGAACTCGCGCTCGGGCCTCTCGAAAAATAGAGAGAACGAGAAGGTGCAGCTAAAGTTTCGGTGCGACTGTCCGTCGAGAGTTGCTACAAGCACGAAGGGGAGGGGAAGAGAGGAGGGGAAAGAGCAGAAAGCGAATCCGACAGGGCGAGGAAAGGGGAAGAGAGAGAGGAAAATGCGGGCTGGGAGGGGGTACGGCGGGTGCAGTGCGAGAGAGTAGACTCGAACAGACGACGGGCTATGCGAGGGAGAGGCGGAAAGAGGGGTAAGGGAGGAGGGAAAGAGGTGTGAGCCTAGTAGCCGACGCCTGCGAGCGTCGAGTGCAAGTAGTCAGGAACGGGGCACTCGCCAAGAGGAACGAGAGAAAGGAGGACGCACTGCCGGGGTGACCCGCACCGACGTCGAAGGGCCCGCCTGCGCCGTTCTGCTGCGCGGCGAACGCGCCGAAACCGCCAAAGTAGGGCGGCGGCGGCGGCGGTGGCGAGCCCATCGGCGAGAACGCCGGGTTGAAGCCGCCGCCGTCGCCGACCCTGAGCGCAGAGAAAGGGTCGGGGCTGCTGATCGACGGGTAGCCCGGCGAGACGGCGCCTCCTGCGCCACCGACGCCGCCGGGGCCGAAGCCGGGCGAGAACGGCGGCAAGCCCGGGTGCTGCATGTGTGGCGAGCGAGCTGGCGACGCAGGGCCGCTGCTGGCCGAGCCGGGAGGGGCGAACGACGGCGAGTAGGGCGAGCCGGGGTTGAAGAGGGAGGGAGGAGGAGGAAGGGTCGCGCCGTCGCCGCCGTAGTACGGGCTCGCGTAGCCGCCGTAACCGTTGGGCGCGCCGTACTGAAGGAGATACCCCATAGGCGGCGGGCCGTACGGGTACGAGGCCATGGCGGGCGAGCCGAAAGGCTGATGCTGAGGGTGGAGGTGGTGCGAGTTGAGGTGCTGGTGGTGCGGCGGCGGTGGAGGAGGGCCGAGCGGACCGCGGCGCTGGAACTGCGGCGAGACCGAGTGTGGCGAAGAAGGAGGAAGAGGGAGGCCGGAGGCCCCGCCGCTCGGACCGCCGAAGCCCTGCTGCGGCGACGCGCGCGGGTTCTGGCGCCCGCCGCCGTAGTGCCCTTGGCCCTGCGGCGGCGGCGGCGTGCTGCCCGGCGACGGGCCGAGGTACTCGCCGCCGACCTCGTCGATGAGCTTGCGGAACGCCGGCGCGCCCTGCACGCCGAGCGTCTCGAGGACCTCCTTGACGCGGGCAAAGACCTGCTCGCGACGCTCGCCGCTCAGGTAGGTCGAGGCGGCGACCTTGTGCACGCACGCGACGCCGTTCATGTGGTCCTTGAGGACGTCCTCGAGGACCTTGGCGGCCGGGTCGACGAGGGCGTCGACCATGATGCGCTGCGCCTCGTCGTCCTCGCGCTGGTTGATGACGCGCATGAGCGACTGCGACGAGAGCTTGTGGGTGCACAGGTGCGACAGGTGCGACACGAAGCGCGGCGCGACGAGCGAGTACCGGTTGGGCAGGCCCGACGACTCGAGGAGCCACGTGAGGAGGAGGGCGCCGTTCGAGCTCGTCGCGAGCGGGATGGCGTTGAGGACGATGGCGGCCGCGACGCGCTTGCGCTGAAGAGGCGGCGTCTCGGGGCTCTCGAGCGTCTGCCGCGTGCTGCGCGCGCCGAAGCGGCCCGAGCCGATCTCCCAGATGCGGTCGACCATGGCGTCGAACACGAAATCGGACCATGGCGAGCCGAAGCGCAGCGCGCCCTGGACGACGTAGTTGCCGACTGCATCGACGAGAGTCAGTAGGCTATCCTGGATGAGGAGGGAAGGCTGGACGAGGACGCACAGTCGTTGAGGAGGAGCGGCGGCGTGTACGGCGCGAGGCTCTGCTCGATGATGGCGAACTCGTCGTCGTCCTCGGCGCACTGGATGATCTTCTGCACGGCCCAGGTACCGTTCTTGTGCGTCCTGCACGGGAGAGAGAGAAGAGTCAGTCCTGAAAGGGGGACGGGGAGAAAAGGGGAACGTGCACGGACCCGATCGGGGCGAGGTGCGGCGAGATGCGCTCGAGCATGAGCTTGCGGACAGGCTTCGACGTCTGCTCGAAAAGCTGTGAGGCGAGAGGAGGCAGGGACGAAAGGCTGTCAGGCAAGGTCGGCGGAAAGGAGGGAGGGAAAGCGTGCTCACTTTTTGGACGAGCGTGTTGCCGATGTAGTCGGACGCGAGCGGGACGACCTCGTCCATCAAGTCGGCCGCGATCTGTGGAGAGCATGTACTGGGTCAGGACACGCGCCCGCTTCGAGGAGGTGGCGAGGAAGAGAGAGGGCGCAGCTCACCGCGTCAACCTCGTCCGTCGACGGCTCGGCGTCGAGCCGCTTGCGGATCTCGCGCAGTCGGGGCGCCTCGTGCTGCGCATAGCGACGGGCGAAGCGCGGGTCGCTCAGGACGGCGAGCGGGATCGACGTGTAGTAGGTCTGAGGCGGACGAACTTCTGCGACGAGCGGGACGAGAGCTGGGTCAATGACTACATCTGGTAGGACAAGAGGGCGAGAAGGAGAAGTAGGAGGGGAAAAGGAGGAAGAGAGAGGGACAGGAGGACGCACCTGCGACAGCGGCGACATGCTCCTCGAGCTCGTCGTCGCCCTGGCTCAACTCGCGCATGAGCATCTGCATCTCGTTGACGGTCGCCCTGCTCGTCTCGACGACCTTGCCGTTGCCGTTGACCTCCTGCTGCTGCTGCTGCTGCCCGCCGAATGCGGCCGACGCCGACGAGGGCCCGCCCGGCTGCTGGAACGCGTGCGCGCTCGCGTAGTGGCCGTTCGAGACGAGGCCCATGACGAGGTTGCTGCGGTAGTCGTGCACGTGGCCGTCTGCGAGTTGGCGCTCGACCGGGATGCCCGACGCGCCGCTGAGCTGCGACACGGCGCCGAACACGTGCGGGAACGAGCCCACGCCGCCGCCGTTGATGCCGTTCGAGGCCGACGACGACGAGGCGGGCGTGCCGTCGCCGTTGACGTGGTGGGCGAACGGCGCCTGCGACACCTTGCTCGGGACCTTGGCGAACCCGATGCGGACGGGCCCGACCTCGACGCCGAGGATCTCGCGACCCGACAGGGCCTTGCGAGCGGCGACGGCGTCGTCGAGGCGCTCAAAGTTGACAAACTGTGAGGCAAGTCGATGTCAGTGAGAGCGAGTGACGAGGGCGAGAGAAAAGGTGGACGCACGCCGCAGGACTTGTGCGTGAGGACCCTCGCGCTCTCGATCGCGCCGAATGCCGAGAAGACGGCGAGCAGGTGGTTGGGCGTGGTCGTCGGCGGGATTGAGCCGACCCAGAGCGCCCTCGTCGGCTGCGTCTGCAGGTTGAGGTCGCCGGGGAGCTGCGCGGGCGCGGCGGTCGAGCGAGGGTGGATGAGGCCCGGCGCGGTCGGGGCCGGGGTCGACTCGGCTGCGGGATGGCGAGATTCGTCAGTCTCTGAGCACGACAAAGGATGGACGGACGAAGGAGAGGGACGGACCCTTGCCGTAGCCGATGCGGACGAGCCCGCTCGTCTTGGTGAGCTGCCCGCCGAGGCGGTTCAGGACGTCCTCCTTGGCGCGCATGGCGTCCGAGACCGACACGAAGTTGACGAAGCCGCACTCCTGCAGCGGGAAGAGGTGGTCAGAGCTGTCGGGGCGAGTAGAGGGGACGAATCGGGGGACGCACCTTGTCCGGGATGAGGCGCAAGCTCTCGATGGCGCCGTATGGCGCAAAGACCTCCTGCAGGTCGGCGGGCGACGTCTTGGGGTCGAGGTTGCCGACCCAAAGGCTGCGGGTCGGCTGTTGGACCGGCGGCGTGAGCGAGATGGCGCCCTCGGGCGTTGGCGGACGGCCGAGGCTGGCCCAGCCGGCGGCCGGGTTTGCCTGCGTGCGTGCGTCCGAGTCAGTGCCGTGTCACACGAGAGCGAGAGAGGCGGCGTGGGAGAAGAGATGAGATGGGCGAGGGGGTAAAGGAGAGGTCCGAGCGACGCACCGGGTCCTCGCTGATGCCGAGTCGCCCCATCCTCGACGCCATCGCCTGCACCGGCCCCACCCCTGCGCCTCCCGCTCCGCCGTCTCCTCCTGCTCCTCCCCCCGCCGCGACGTCCGCTCCGATGCCGAGGTGCCGCGGCGGGATGCCCGCCGTCGTGCCGGCGCGCCGGCGCGAGTACATCTCGCTCTTCGAGTCGTCGAGGATGCCGATCGTCGCTGCGCGTCCGCGAGCGGGCAGATCGTGGTTGCCGAAGCCGCCGGCGGAGCTGTGCCCGGACGAGGACGTGGTCGAGGCGACGGCGTCACTCGACGAGGACGAGGGAGGGAGGAGGGTGACGAGGGGCGACGGGCGCGGCGGCTCGGGGCCCGAGTGCGGCGAGGGCTCGGTGAGGTTGACGGCCGTGGCGTACAGGAGGCGGCTCGAGTCGGTCGAGCTGGTCGAGCGGTGGCGGGGCGTGGCCGACGACGACGGCGACGAGTGCGAGTGCGAGTACGGGTCGTCGGGCGAGGCGACGCCGACGAGAGGTGCGGGGGAGCTGACGAGGGACGAGCTAAGGTACGACGAGGGAGGAGGGAGAGACGAGGGAGGAGGGTACGACCGGTGCAGGAGCGCCTCGGCGGGCGAAGATGACCGCGGGAAGGCGGCCAACGTGTGGCTCCGCAGCCGCGAGTGCGTCGCCGCGCCGAACCCGTTCAGCCCGCTGGAGCTCGGCTGCACGCTCCCCGCCGATCCGAGCCGCTGCATCGGCGCCGCCGAGTACGCCGGCGCGAACGCGCTCGTCGACGACGGGAGGAGGCTCTCGCTCGCCGCGTTGCTTGGCCCGGACGACTCGTCGGCGAGGCCGAGGTAGTCGAGCGTGCGCAGGTGCGAGTCCTCGCCGTAGGCGCTCTCGTCCGGGCTGCGCACGTCGCCGACGCCGCCGAGTCGGCGAGGAGGTCCGGGCGCCGCCGGGCTGCTGCCGCCTGGCGCGCCGTTACCGAGCGTGTTGGGCGACCAGTCGCCGCTCGAGAAGACGCCCGAGCCGAACACGGACGACAGGCTCGAGCTCGGGAGGGTGAGGGAGCCCGAGCGCAGGCGCGAGTGCGAGGCCGACGAGGTCGAGGCGGGTGCGGGCGGGATGAGCGCCGAGGGGAAGGGCTGGTCGAGAGGCGTGGTCGGGCCTGAGCCGGGGAGGGACGCCGCACCGCCGTGCGCCGTCGTCGGGAGGAGGAGGCTGTCGGCTGCGCCGAGGCGGGAGCGCAGGCTCGACGACGACGTGAGGAACGTCGACGGGAGCGTGCCCGCTCGTGGCCGGCCGGACAGGGCGAACTGCGACGGGGTCGCGGCGACCGGGTGCGACGGACCGTGCTCTTGGACAGTCGGGAGGAGGAGAGACGACTCGGGCGACGAGTGGAGGTGGACTTGAGGAGGAGGAAGAGGAGGCGGTGCAGACGAGAGCGACGGCGGGAGGCTCGACGACAGGAGCGAGTCTTCTTGCTGCAGCTCGCGAGTACGGCTGTGGACAGGAATGGCGAGAAAGGGCGTCCCTCGTCAGCGCTCGGGCTCTTGAACGGCGACGACCCTCGACTGCGTGCGGCCCGCTCTACGCCCGCTCTTCTGCCCGGCTCCATGTAGCCCGCCCGCGTACACCCGCTCCATCTCGATGACCTCTGACCACCACTGCGACCGAACCAGATGCGCGCAAGAGAGAGAGGGGAGCGAGAGGACGCACCTCTTGAGGGCCGAGGGAGGAGAGCCCGCCGGCCTCGTGTCGGCAGCGGCGGCCATGGGCGACTTGTCGCGGCTCGCCAGACGACTGATCGAGGCGGTAGGTGGTCGACCGGGGCTTGGGCCTCGGTCGAACGAGGTCGGGAAAGCCGGCGGACGGCTGCGGGGAGGGCGACGGCGGGACGACGACGACGAGGCGGCGCCTGGAAGGCTGTCGACGGGTCGGGGTGGGGCAGGCGACTAGGTGACTGTCGGTGTGCTGGCCGGCTGCTTGACTGCAGTCGAGGGCCGGGTGAGCCGACTGCTGAGCGACGACGTGCGACGGACGGGCACGAGGAGCGTGGGCGACGGCGCTGCAGACGTGGGTTGCGGCCAGCGCAGGTGCTCGAGTCGGGTACGAGCGGGTACGGCTGCGCGGCGAGCTGCTCTGTGGGCGAGCAGGGCGAGGGTGCGACGAGGGAGCGCAGGGCCGAACGAAGCACTTCGGCTCGGCTCTCGCTTTGGGTCCAGCTCGCTCTTTGCAGCAGCAAGCTCACTCTCTCGTACTCTCACACACTCGCACAGTATCGCGAGAAAACCGGCTGTGCTGCTCTCTCTCCTCCCCGCCGGGCAACCGTCGTCGTCGTCATGGGCGCACCGCGGATCCTCACCACGAGACGCGCTCGCAACGCGTGTTCGACCACTCTCACCGAGCCGTCTGCGCACGAGGTCCGGCTCGAGCCAGCGCACGACGACGCTCTCGGGGCCACGCCAGAGCGCGAGCGCGAGCTCTCGGCCCGCACGGCCCGCCGCGCACCCTCCCTCGCTCGCTCTCCCTGCTCGACTCGGCCGCTCGAACGCCCCTGCATTGCGTCTGCCGCCGCAGCTCCGCTATGCCGCCCCTGCGCCACCGCAGCACCCGACCGGCGCCGCCTCGGCCTCGTCCGCCGCACCTCGTCGCCGCCTTCGCCTCGCGCCGCCCGTCGCTGCCGCCGCCGCCTCCTTCTTCTGCTTGATCGTGTCGTTGTCGCCGCGCTCCGTCTCCTCGTGGATGCGCAGGGCTGGTGGCGGACAGTGCGGGGCGGCGAGCGGCGGGGTACGGTGGAGGATGACGGAAGGAGGGCGACGAGGGGAGAGGGAAGGGGGAAAAGGCGAGGAGGGAGGTTAGCTCGTCTGCCCTGCGACAAGCATCGGCCCAGAGAGAAGTACGACAGGGACGCACCAAAGTTGCCCTCGTCGTTGCGCACGCCCTGCACGACGTTCTTGCGCAAGAAGGCCGCGATCTCGAACGCGCCCTGGATGTGCTCGTCGACGACCTCGGGCGTCAAGTCGCTCTTGGGCGCGAGCTCTGGTGGAGGGAGGATCGTGTCGCGCGGCTGGAACGGCGACACCGAGGCCGAGGACGAGGGGATGAAGCGGTTGAAGAGGACCCGGGTCTGCTCGTGGGCGGCTGCGGGCAAGGGAGGCTCGTGAGCTCGATCGCGACCTGCAGAAAGTCTCCTTGAGAGTGTGTGCGCACCTTGGAGCGCGAGCGCGTCGCCCTTGAACGTCAGACGCTGAGAGCGGATGAGGGCCTGATGAGAAAGCGAGGAGGGTCAGGACATGGACGGGGAGAGCTCGCCGCGAGAGAGTAGGGCGCACACGGTAGGCTGAAGCAGCTCGTGCGCACTGCGCGGGCGTCAAGGTGATCGGCATGGTGCGAGGAGGGTGGCGGAGGACGACAGTCGCTCGCGGAACGTCGGAGAGCGCGTTGGCTCAGCATGCTCCGCCGTCGCATTCGGTAATGCTGCTTGTCTCCGTGCAAGCCATCCACAATGCTCTTCTCCAGAAGCCCAGACCCGAGAGAAGCTCGAGCGAGAGGTCTGCGCGTGCTCCTCCTCCTCGGTCGAGGCTCGGACAGCGAGCCGTGCGATACGTGCTAGTTCCAGGAGGGTATAATCTAGAGGGACAAAGGGTGACGAGGTACATGTGTAAAGGAGGGGAGACTGCAACACCTGGGGAGCGCGGACCAGTCGCCGCCGCGTAATCCTCCTCGACCGACCGCCTCGTTCAGTCGTCGACCGCCCGCAGCGTCACCGACGACTCGCCCTCCTCCTGGATCGCCTGAAAGCTCGGCTGCCGCGAGAGGACCCGCGTGCTCGAGCCCCGGCTGACGCTGCGCGACGGCGCGCCGTCGCTCCCCTCCTCGTCCAGCTCGCCCTCGTCGTCCGCGCCGAGCGGCACGCCGCGCTCGCCGCCTCGGGGCGACGCGAGGAAGCGCGCAGGGCGCGACCCGCCCGGCAGCAGCTCGGTCGACTCGCTCCTCCTCGCGCTGCGCGACGTCGACAGCGCGCGCCGGCCGCTCCCGCTCGTGCTCGCCGAGCGCGCGCACCCGAGCGTGCTCGTCGAGCGGCTGCGCTGCGGCGGCCGCCCGCCCTTGTACGCCTCGTCGTCGGCTCCTCGGCCCTCAGCGCCGTCGGCGTCGAGCAGCGCCGCCTCCTCCTCGGCGTCGAACCCGTGCGCGCTGCGCCGCCGCCGATCCCGGTCTCGCCGCGCCTTGCGCTTCTCCGAGTAGAGCCAGCTCTGGCCGATGATCATGAGGTCGAAGCACAGGGTGCCGCCCGAGCCGAGGAGGTACGGCATCGCCTCGAGGAGGTACGACGCCGAGGTCGCGTGCGGGTTGGTGAGGATGGACGCGACGTAGAGCGAATTGCCGAGGAAGGCGGCCGCGAACAGGGTCATGGCGAGGCCTTCGACGGACCGACGACGGAACTGTGGCGAGAGGGAGGAAGCAAGGTGAGCCCACGAGGCGGAAGAGAGAGAAAGAGACGAGGAGGTGGGACGCACATTCTGCCAGATCTGCGGTAGCCGGCTCGTGAGGTAGGCGGTCGTGCACACCCACGCGCTCGTGCGGCCCACGACGCGCTCCCAGTCGTACTCGCGGGTCGGTGGTCGGTCGTCGTCGTCGCCGTCGCGCTCCGGCTCGTCCGGGGTCGAGGAGACGTCGAGAGGAAAGGTCGAGCGCTTGGCGAGAGAGTACGAGACGTCGAGCGAGGATCGAGAGGAAGAGGACGGGAGGGGGAAGTAGGCCGGGTGCCGTGCGTCGCCGATGCGCCAGCCCGCCGGCTGCACCGGCGCCGGGCTCGAGCTCCAGGCTCGCCCTGCCCGCTCGACGCCCATCGTTCCGACCGCCCCGCCGCCGCCGAGGTGCCCAAGCGTGAAAAGCGCGCCGACCGAGAGGAACACGATGCCCGTGCTCCGCCTCGAGGCTGGCGGCGGCCTGCTCCTGCTGCTGCTCGTGCGCTGCCGCTCCCGCTCTCGTGCCGGGACGACCTCGTCCGGCTCGCCCGTGAAGGCGACGTGGTTGATCGTGTGGTGGTGCGGCGCGTGGCCGAAGCCGAAGCCGGCGTGGGACGAGGGCGAGCCGTGGATGGTCGAGAGGGAGGAATCGAGGGCGCGGATGGCCGAGCGCTGCAGGGTGCGCCCGCGCTCGGGGAGGGTCGGCGAGGGAGGGACGGTGAGCGTCCCGCTCGACGTGCGCGACGGCGGCAAAGGGCGAGTCGGGTGATGGGGCGACGTCGCGGTCGACGCGTTCGACGACTCGGTCATCCAGCTCGCGACGAGCGGGTCGTCCTCGCTGTCGGCGTCGTGCGAGTGCAGGAGCCGAGTGCGCGAGCTCTTGCTGCGCCCATGTCGTGACCGTGATCGTCGGCCACCGTGGACGAACGAGGCGTGCGGCGACGGCTGGGCGTACGGGAACGCCTCGGACAGGGGAGGGAAGTGGGGGACGGGGTCGCAACCGCGAGTAGTAGGCGAACTGGCCGCACAGGGACGATGTC